>NW_026260085.1:0-504021 GCF_024291825.1 Alternaria postmessia | reverse complement strand
CTTTGGTTACAACGATAACTCTTTTCCACCTGATCATTCCATACGATACCTCACGGACTACCGCTTTAGTCTACCTCGCCTTAGTACGGACCGAGCCTAGAGAAGTATAGCCTAACCCCGTGTAACAGGCAGACCTGAACGCCACGCACTATTAACCGTCATCGCGTAGGCGAAAGAGAACGCCACCCGGCGGAAGGCTTGCAAAGGAGACATTCTGAAAATACCCACAATATCGGCCTAAGAACGACCCGTCTCTGGCTGTGCAAATGTGTACCGAGGTACGTATCTTCACTCTGGCCAATCAGACGAAACCTGCCCGAAGTGGTAAAGCATTAACCCTCAACATTAACGCTCGTCAAACATGACCAGCCGCCGTCATTTGAGATTAACGCACCTGTTAGGGCGTTTCCACGAGGCCATCATCTATGTAACATTGTTAGTGGTGCTAAAGGACGATGAGATCGTAGATCACACCCTAACATCTCCACGTCTATCGCTCGCTCGCCTCTTTCGAGCTTGTTCTCCGGCTGCGGCCCGACTGTCAATCGGCTCACATTGCGGTTTTTCACGACTCGCTGTTACTGAATTTTGGGTCCTCAGATATGCGAGCACACAAGTCATGTCAAGAGAAGGTCCGATACTGCCGCGGAACGGGTCGCCGGTTCACTCGCATCTCAGCGGACTCTACTCCGCACCAGCCGCGCCTTGCTTCCTAGGGCGCGAAACGCGTGGTGAATTTGGCATTCTACGTCAAGGTGCATCGGAGCCCCTTTGCGCTAAGATCGGGGATCTGCATACCTAGGTAGAGAAGGACCGGAGAATCTGGGGAACCACAGCACTGGGTATGTCGTGCCTCAATGCTGAGATTACTTATCTCACATGGAAATAACGATATTGGTGACGCGATTGGTGCAGCAAGATAGGCTCCAAATGGCCGCACGACACTATCTCGGTATGTACCGAGTGAATCTGCTCATGTGTCAGTATCCTCCGGCTTAGTCTTGCCAGTGACTGTCGTAGCAGGACGAACTTGGTCTACATACCTATTACCTCAGTTCAGATACAACCTTGCCGACCGACTGTCATGGAAACGATTTATTCAACTTCCAGACCACGGGACTGTTTCAAGGTTCGCGTGCAGTCCCGTAGCGGGATGCTGATATCACCTATCGATATATTAATAGACCTACAGTTCCAATCCAGTCGAAGACTGCTTTAGAAGGCCATCGTTACTCACTCCAGATGATCCTTCGAGCTGCTTGCATAAGCCTCCGCAAGGTTCAGGTTCGAACGCGATTAGATTGCAGATCTTCCGTGCTGTCGTACGACAATTTAGGTCGAAGCGTTAAGCGTTCTGCGAACATTGTCGAAGCTTCTATCCGCGTCGCCTATGTCAAACCTTCGCCTCGTTAGCTAAACTCTATTCTGAGCGTATCGCGTATCGTCCAACATGTCCTAACATTGCGATCTGCATCACTAGAATGTATCTAGAAGGCACAGACGTCGACGCATAGCTGGTTGAGAGGCTGAGTACACCGTAACTAGATGTGTGTAGCGACGTGGTATTGCCAGACACACACACATCGGGTACAAGCGATTCTGTGTGATTCATATGCGCAAGTGCTGAACTCTGCAGTCATGCTAATGCCCTACATTCGCTCTATTTGTCCAACAATTCTGATAATACAGTTTTCGTCCAAGCCCGATAGCCTTCGTGATGCCTTCGAATGTGGTGCAGAGAAGTTGCCAGCACGATCCTACCACTGGATGTGTTTGGGGATCAATTCGCCATGAGCAGGAGACTGCAATACGTATGAGTTACTCCGTGGGGCTTAGGACCTTCTATCGCGTTACTGCGATGAAAGTGCAAACAAGCTGCTATCCAATGAAGGTCTGGTAGAGCTGTGCGCGGTTGCAATTCTAGAGGTATCGCGTCTTTAGGACAGACATCAGGTATACCAACATTTGTCGTCTTGGGATCAAAACGCGCGGCAACCTGTGGGTTGTTGACGTGGGTTCGTCGGGTTCCCTAGTAATCGATTCCGTGCAGCGGGCGGGGAGTTGCGGGCCCCCGTTCTCGGGCCTCGAATCTCCCCGAGCTGCCGCATTCCATCTCCCATTTCCTCATCCCGCACTTCTCGAACCTCGACTTCATCAGAACCGAAAGCCGCGCAATCAGAAGCGCATCGATCTTTTTCATGTGCTTCAACATATGGTCTTGCAGGTGTTGACCCAGACGGGCTCGGAGTAATTGACCACACTAGCACCTTTGCCTGCCTTCGCGTCACTTCCAATGTGAATTTCGTGCGCCGACCTCGAACAGCAAACGCAGGCTCCTAATGCAAGGAAAGAGAGAGCTATGTACGACCTAGAGTGAGCCTGTCCGCACTGGCTATCCTGCAACCTGAAAATAAAGTAGCTAACCACTATGGGCACGGACTTGGGAGAGCCGCATTTATTGCTTTACAAATGACACTTGCCCTCGTGTGCCTAGCCACCGAACGCACGCAGAAAGATGCAACGAAACAGCGACTTGTACTAAGTCTAATGTGCAACTACTTAAGCACAAAAAAGCTAACTGTTGGATCCACAAGGAAAGTGTAGATTGTCGCATTGCTTGGCGCGTCATGTATAGATGAAATCGCTGCTCTTGGGGCTCTGTCCACAATAACGACCAGACCCCGTGACGAGATAACTTGAGCATCGTCGTAGACGGCACTGACCATTCTAAAGCGCTTTTTCGAGGGCCCTCATCTGGACGGAACAACTCAGTTCTGTAATAGATTAGGCTACATCCTCCCGTATACACAGAATATACACCATGGAACATACATAAGTCGCACTACGCGGTGTGCGACATTGCGATTCACGATACTCACCATTCTTCACTCGAAGGAAATTGCCCAGCCTACAATTCAGCAGCCATGCACATCACTTTCGCCTCAACCTTCCTGGCTGTGCTCTCTGTGACAGCCATAGTGGTAGCAGCTCCAACGGAGCTTGCAAGTCGTCAATCTACGGTGCGGATCATGGCTCTTGGTGATTCCATCACCGGTAGCCCAGTACGTACTCGGTCTTCGACCACCATCAGCTCGTTATTGACAGTAGTCTAGGGCTGTTGGCGGGCTTATCTTTGGCAGAAGCTTCAACAAGCCGGCATCAAGAACACCGACTTCGTAGGCACGTTGGCCGGCCAGGGCTGTGGCTTCCAATACGATGGCGAGAACGAGGGACATGTAAGACTCCAACTCCTTCTTTGTGCGACGATTGGCTCACAGTTACAGGGTGGTTTTCTAGCGGTAAACATCGCGAACCAGAACCAACTACCGGGTTGGCTTTCGTCCACTAAACCCGACATCGTTATGATGCATCTCGGTACGAACGACGTTTGGAGCAACCGCTCGCCCCAAGAAATCACCACCGCATTCAGCAAGCTCGTAGACCAAATGCGCGCTTCGAAACCTACCATGAAAATCCTCGCCGCGAAGATCATCCCAATGAATCCGTCCAACTGCGCCGAATGTGGGCCACGCGTCGTAGCTCTGAACAACGTGATCCAGACGTGGGCAGCAAGTAAGACGACTACAAACAGCCCTATAACGGTTGTGGATACATGGACTGGATTCAACACTAATACAATGACTGGCGATGGTGTTCACCCGAATGATACAGGCAACAAGAAGCTGGCCGAGACTTGGTTTCAGCCGTTGGCGGACGCTATTAGAGCTTGATAAGCACGACAAGAATTTAGTGCGCACTTGACGAGCTACATTGGCTAGCTTCCGTGTGCTGCTACAATACATGACTTATCGGCCCACTGCATGAAGAACAACACACATCCATAAGTGAACGACGGTCTATCACTGTATCCTCCTACATGTAATGCTAATCCCCCGTCTGTCGAGGTTCTCAAGACGCACTTAGATTATATAGCAAAGGTACACTCTCACCCAGGTATAGCTCAACATCAGTAGCCGAAAGATTTTGCGTTAACTCTAAGAAATCTCCTAAGAGTTTCTGTGTTTCTGGTCGCCCCGCACTCTCCGAGAACGCATTGGAGTCAGCTAGAGTGTTCGCGATCGGCGGTCTACTTGCCACATTGATAGCGTTCTTATTCAGCCCGATGGCCCTAGTAGAATAAAGTGTCAAAACCTTGAGCATATCGTCGATATATGCCTTCATCTCGCGCTCGCTGTCAAAAGCCTTGTTGATCCAGCCCATACGCTCAGCATCTTCTGCCAGAATGTCCTTGCCAGTGAGAATGTATTCCATTGCGCGTCCACGACCGATCAACCGCGGAAGGTACTGGGGCGCTCCGCCACCAGGGAGGTAGCCAGTGGCGATCTCGGGCTGTCCGAAACGTGAGTGCGATTTTACGGCGAATCGCATATCGAGGGAGAGGAGAAATTCGTTTCCGGCTCCACGGGCTACACCGTTGACTGCACCAATTGTCACTTGCGGGAGATTGGTCAGGCTGTAGAAGAGCTCGACGGATCTTTGGGAGATGGTCGGGTCTACGTTTGTTAGCATTGTCCAAGAGATGGAGAACTTGTAGCGGAAGATGGAGGATATAGCTGAACGGAGGCACTGCTTATGAGGGGCACTTACCGAGCGGCTGGCTCAGCACATCGAGATGGGCTAAGAAGTACTTTGGCACATCGCTCGTGAACAGAATGGCTTTCGTCTCGGTGTCATTTTGCAACCTCTGTACGATGTCCGTCAGTCCTTTCAAGGCATCCTCACCCCAGACGTTGATTTCTGAGTCAGGATTATTGAAAGCGATATGTAGAACACCTTGTCTGGACTGGTCGATCCGTAGGCCTCGGTAGTTAGGTAGTGTGAGGGCAGCAGTGGTTGAAATAAGTAGCAAGGTGGCCCATGTAGGGAGACCTTGATGAAGCATCATGGCGAAGTATGAACGTGTGTTTATCTCCACGATGGAGGACTATTGTTAGTCGCTTGACTGTTTTGTTGTGATTGATTTAGCGACGTCTACGCGATGAACCGCCCTTCTTGTACTCGTCCGAACGAACGGAAGTATTCTGTGGATTCATAACATCATCTCATGGTACTGCGAGGTTCGTAGTTGATGAGTGACTCACAACTACCGGATTACCAACGCCGCTAGCGATGGCATAATCTCCTGCAAATGAGGAGGAAACCGTTCAAACGGATTTTTGGAGATGAATGGCGTGATTTCCGAGCGACGTCTCGTCCTTGTGTCGCACTTGGAACCAGTAATAGTTGGTATGATTAGAATATGATGAGTATCAAGTTTGATTCCGGATCACAAAATACTAAACAGCAATCGTCGAGACTTCTTGGCGATGTAATCACCAAGTTCTAGATCCACTGTACCTCCTTAGGGCCTTGCATGGTGTAATTACTCATCAAGAGAATTGAGCTCAGTCATAACAGACGGCTCGTAGCTCAGACATGTATGATCACCCAACAATTATCAAGCTTCATGGGTCGCGGGGTCAGATATCACCCCAATTGATTGATTGGCGGAATCCTGGAGAGCGTATATTCAAGATTATCTACTACATGGGAGCTATGGGAGGTATAGGCCTCCTACGGTGAATTTGAGAGTATCGACCTTGCGATGTGACGAACAGCTCCGAGTTCAAGGCGTTCAGGTACACGTCGTAGTAACTGGATTTCGGTAAGTGCTGCAGTTCCACATTCGCCACGACTTGACGGTGTAGACGCTTGAGTGTTTCGCAGGCCCTAAAACTGCTAAAAGGCATCATGCGGTTGTCGATATTACGACCAGCAAGCAGCTCTGCTATCTCCATGGCTACTCCGGCAACGGTGCTGATCGCTGAATCATTTGCTAGGAATACAGTAGCGAGGACAGTTGAGAGAGTCAGTCCAACCGAGTGAGCTATTTGCACAATTGAGCTCAGAGAAATTATCACAGGATCTCGTAGGAATTGAAGTCAGTATCTTGTCGGCACTAGCTATGTAGTAGACTGTATTAAGATGGCGATGAACTCTTGGAGTTATCGAAACTGAGCATATTTGAAGTGCGCCGGGGTCAGAACAGGCTGTAGTTCGCCACATGCGTATAGTCCCATCATCATGCCAGTGAAAGGCTGACCAACGGGCGGATTGCGTGTCATGACCTGAGTATCGATGTCGCCTAGCCATGTCCACTCTGTCTTCTGCTGCGGACCATCGTCGGCTTGCCGGTATCCGAATCGGTAGCTTGTGGCAGTGCTATCGATGACAAGCTTCACCTCGCCCTTCTCTGAGATAACATGCTCTACAATTTCCATGTCCGGTCGCGTAAGCTTAACCACGCGTTGCTGTCGACCATCGCGATCTGTGAGCGCGATACCAATGCTGGCGTAGCAAGTATGATTCCACCATAACACTGTTCCTGCCTCAACGCGCGGCACATCAGGCTGGAAATCTATTTGAGTCTCCCACACCACCGGCCAATGTCTTTGCTTCCGCAAGAACAGCGTTGGACATGTGGGCATCGATAGCGTGTAGGGACTACCATTTAAAGTAAGGTAATCGTGTCGCGCTGTCATTGAGTAGTCTTTCCTCACAGGTGTATCTACGTATGCGTTAGTAGTGTTTCTCAGAGCAGCTTCTGAGATGCTCACTCTTCCGATACCACCCAAGACCAAGTCTAACACCACTGAAGTTGTCTTTCCAAGCCTTGTCCTCATCAAGCATGTACTTGTTTGGTCCGCTCATTTGCAAGGCGACTGGCCTTCCCTCGTTGAATATCGGCCAGTTGTTCTCCCAGCGAATCGGAAGTAGCATGGACTCGCGTCCGAAAACTGACGTTCGCCATTCAGCACCTTCCTTCTTCGGCCGTACGCCTAAGCACATGGCCCACCATTGGCCTTGGGTATCCTCAACAATATCACAATGACCAGTGTTCTGGATCTCATCGTCTGTTGTGTTGCGCCAAAGTGGGTTATGTGGTGCTTGTTCCCACGGTCCGAAAGGGCTCTCGCGACTCCGGCTCACATATTCGCAGTGCCCTGATTCAGTACCTCCTTCCGCCGTGAAGAGATAGTAATAGCCGTTCAGTTTGAAGAGATGCGAGCCTTCTGCGATACCTGACTTAGACTCCCGGATCATCTTTGGCGTGGATTTCAAGGTGCCCGAAGCAAGGTCAATGGTAGACACGTGTATGGCAAAGTCTTTCAGTTTCGAATCCGAGGAGCGATCAACCTTCCGGTAAGTCGAAGAGAGATACACCTGACCGTCGTCGTCCCAGAAAAGGTCAAAGTCGAAACCAACCTGATCAAAATACACCGGGTCAGACCACGAGCTCTCGTTCCAGATATTGGTGGTTTTGACATAAAAGCCACGTGGCCATACACGATCATCGTTCTGCGGTCTGTATCGGTCGAAAGAGTTGGTAATGATGTAGAAAGTGCCCTTATGGTACCGAATGGTTGTTGCCCAGACACCACCTCCTGGCTCCGGGGTTCTGATATCGAGTTGAGACTTGCGCGTGAGTGCGTGGCCGATTAGTTTCCATTTGATAAGATCTTTGCTGTGATATATGGGCGCTCCGGGGAAGTATTCAAAGGATGAGGTAACGCAGAAGTAGTCGTCACCAACGCGGATGACAGATGGGTCTGGGTTAAAGCCTGTGAGGACTGGGTTGGCGAAAGTGCTCATGGTGGAAGTGGCCATTTCTTTTTTGGTCTCGAGAGTTTCAACGTGGGATGAGGCTCAAGATATTGAGTACTCAGGCTGATCTCGATGCGGCTCCAGTCTTCCGTTACGCGCCATATGCCGCGCAACCTGTTGGGCCCAGGCTGCTGTTGCCACGGCTGCAGCATGTTGACGGCCGTGCAGTTGCGGCTCAAATCGCATGCGAGTACGATGACGAGTTTTTCCTCGAATCACAAAATTTGCGGGTGTATCTCATGATGTTCCGGATCCTCGGGGTAGCTGTGGATCGTGAGAAAGGCTCGGGGTAGATGGATGAATGAGGGGTAAGCTTGGCGGGCTAGAGGCATTCCTTCACGGGCGAACGTCGGTAAACCTCGGGCATCTCAACAGAAACAACACACATCCATCCCGCGACTCAAGCGAAAATCCAAGATGCACCCCCACTATCTCACACAAGCTTCAGAATGAGGATTTCTTTCTTTCCACGGAAGAAGGCGGGCTAAGAACGCGTTGTGCAGTGCTGGAAGCCTACCGTCGTGCTCGCGACGCGTCGAGACAACACTACATTCGGCTGCTCATGCCAGAGACGAAACAAGTATGTCACGTGTCGCATTAAAGCTCCCAGCGTGCGTTCGGTACTCGCACAAGCTGCATCTCGACAACGCGAGCGCCACATAACCAGATCTGGCGTGGGGCTGGCCGCATATCGCTCGAGCTTGTCTCAACGTCACTGGCACTGAAGTTCTCGTTGGTACTATGTCACGTATTGCGGATCATAACCATTTGGCAGCAACTTGGTTACGTCAACGTACGGTGAAGATTGTGATCTTTGCCGACAGTCGTGCTAGCAGTAAAGCGAAGAGAATAACATCAGTAAGTAACCGCCATACCCCCAGGAAGTTCCGTCAGCCAGTCGCCACTCACACCAACATCCTCAACCGCCTGCTGTGGCTTCTTGCACTTCATCGAGTCTTGTGCAGACTGGATCTTGAGCACTTGACAATTAGCATTGGCACATTTGCCGCTGGGCAAAGCATCCATGGCCTTCTGTAGCGAGTCACCCTTCCAGCCGAAGAGGTAGTCGCCGTGTTGGCCGTAACCTGTACTGTTGCAAGTTAATCGCCGTTGTAAAAGCATAAGGGAGAGCACTCACCCGTCACCAAAGCTGTACACAAACGGCTGCTTTCCAGCACCGTACCAGGCGTTGTTCTTGTACCGTGCGGTATCCCACATGATCTCGTACATTACTTGTGGGATGGCCACGGGATGCGTACTAGGGCAGTTTGGAGTACCCAGACCACCGCTGTTCGAGTACGCGACGTGGCTCTTGTGATCTGGGGAATCGAGGTTCTTGCCGTCCCAGCAAGAAGGGAAGATGATAGTCGCTCTAATTCCACCAGGACAGTACTTGTTGGGCAGCTCCGCAGTGTCCTTTGCATCACACGGCGCAAAGCCTTCACCATTTTGCAAGCATCTGTGGCAGATGCTTGCCTTGTTGGGCTTCTTGGCCATGGGATCGCCCGCAATCATGCGAAACCCTGGCTTGAAGGCTGTCATCTTATTGTTCTTGGCAGAGTACGGCATGTAGTATACCGTCATACCGCCATCCTGTTGGAGCCCTACGTTGGCGAATTGTGGCACACGCTGGAAAGTACCGTTCTCGGGGGATTTGAAGTACAGCGAGGCAGTCCAGTAGTTGCTGAAGTCCTCGCTATACGTGCAGGATGTACAGGTTGAACGAGTTGGAGGATCAAAGACGCCGGGCTCCATCTGCAACACGTTAGTGAATGTCTGGCTGACGAGGCAGGCAGGTCGTACAGTAAGGTTGAAGGAATTTCCTCCGATGATCTGATGCGTGTGTGGTGAGGGTCGTTGACCAGGATTCACCAGCGGATCAGCTCTCTCGACGGTGAGTTGCGAACATGCAAAACGGAGCATATTCTGTGCAGCGACGCTTTGCGTCAACAGAGCGCCGGCGGCGATGGTGGACCAAATCATGGCAACAATAATATTTCGAATTACTGGAGAGTTGCGAGAAACACCAAGTCGATGGTTCGACCGCTTTTTAAGCCAAGCAGCAGACATGACAGCAAGTGTACACTGGTGGCTACTATCATCCAATATATTGGAGTGTGACAGTGACAATACCTCTTTTCTTGCTCATGCCAATGAGAACGCCGAGAAGTCTGTAGTCGCACATCTTGTGACGTTCATTCAGCAACAAACCTGTGGCGATCTCCCGACTTGATCATTTGGATGAAGGCTTTAATTAACATCGAGTGTCGGCAGTTGCAACGATAGTACCGAAGGCAAATCACGACAAGCTTTTCGCTTCTTAAATTACCGACAGGCTTGTTTTGGTCCCAACCGATCATGGTATCAGCGTAGTATTGATTGCTGTAACCATCGGCATGTATGGAATATCGGAGGATGAGTTCCAAGCCGAGGTGTACCGGGAGATGATTTTGGAAATTCACAGAGGAGACGGCACCTAAGTAGGCAACAAGAGTGATCGTCTTGCTCTACGACGGCCATCAGCCTGCACATTTTCATGATAAAAAGTCTCAAAAACTACAATGAGCTTGGTCGTATGGTGCCCTCGGCCGATGTTGCTGCTAATCCGGCTATGGCTGCCGGATTGGGCATTTTGCGGGGTGAACCGAGGATCTCCTCATCAGCCTGGATATCCGAGAATCTGGGATATATCTCAGTCACGCGTACAGACATCGTGTGTTTTTCCAATTCAACGTTCAGTTTTCCAAAGTCATTGGTGTCGCATATGCCAGCATGATGCAACAGCCATTCTCTGCTTCCTCCTCAACCGCTGGCTTCTTCCAAGCTCTTCCGGTACTACCACCACAATACACCAATCTATCTTCCCTTCCAGAAGCTCTCCAGTCTCGATATCCGGACTCTCTGCAGGCCTCGGACGATAAGGTCGTCGTGCGAATATTGGATCTCTACTTACCACAAAATGCAACGGAAGCAACCAAGCATGTACACCATCTAGCACGTCTAGCGTTGAAGCCATCTATCTTGAAGTATGCCACGGACGCGGAGACGAAACATCCGGTACTACGGCCACTCTCTACATTCGGTGCAGAGAACAAGATTGATCCTTTGTGGACGACGTCTGGGTGGCAGAAGCTGAAAGAGGTTGGATACCAAGAGGGGGTGGTCTCGGTGGCTTACGACAAAGCCCATATCACCTTCAACAGGCGTGTGCAACAATTTGTCGGAAATCATGTATGGAGCTCGACTGGTACCATGACCGGGTGCCCTCAAAGCATGACTGATGGCGCTGCGACACTGTTAGACAAGCACAAGAATGATTCTGATGGGGATCAATCAGGACGAGGCGAAGTACTAAGAGAAGCGTACGATCGACTTTGCAGTCGCGACCCGGATGTGGCTTGGACAAGTGGGCAATGGATGACGGAGCGATCCGGTGGCAGTGATGTATCCGGCACAGAAACATTTGCTGCACGTATGACATCGCAGGAACTGGCTGAAGATAGAAAGATGGGAAGAGACCGTGATGCAGTCGGTATGCAACTAGGCCCTTGGAGGATACATGGCTTCAAGTGGTTCAGCAGCGCAACAGACTCTGAGATGGCTGTACTTCTTGCACGTACAGACAAAGGTGGCTTGTCGGCATTCTACATACCCATGCGTCGAAGGGTGGGTACTCAATCGCTGGGTTCCGATTCTATGAATGAAGAAGTGCAGCCTCAAACTGAGCTCAATGGTGTTCGCATCCAGCGTCTGAAGGATAAGCTAGGAACTAAGTCACTGCCAACTGCCGAGCTCGAACTGAATGGTGCGCGTGGATGGCTCATCGGTACTGAAGGCCAAGGCGTCAAGGAAATATCCGCTATCCTCAATATCACGCGATTGCACACTGCAGGGGGCAGCGTTGCGAACTGGGGACGTGGTTTGGCTATTTGCCGTGCCTATAGCAAGGTACGCAAAGTTCGTGGTGAATTACTCCAGGCCAACCCTGCACATCTGGCGTGGATGGCTGGAGAGACGGTCAGATACTGGGCTAATACGCACTTCACGTACCTCGGTGTTGCCCTGCAAGGCGCTCTGGAACAAGATTGGGACAAAATGGTTGCAAACACGAAAGCAGCGAGGTTGATACCAAATAACAAGACTACGGTAGCGGCTTTGTTGAGATTGCTGCTGCCTGCGATGAAAGCCCAAGTCAGTGTGGCATCCGTTCATGGGCTACGGCAGTGTATGGAATGCCTCGGCGGTGTCGGATACTGCGAGAACAACGAAGACGGCGGCTTGATGAACATTGCGAAGATTTACCGCGATAATCTCGTCAATCCGATATGGGAAGGTACCGTCAGCGTTATGGCTGAGGACGTCGTTCGAGTGCTTACTGACAAGCGGTTGGGCGATGGTGATATCTTGAACAACGTGTTCGCGCCATGGATCA
Source organism: Alternaria postmessia (assembly GCF_024291825.1). NCBI lineage: Eukaryota > Fungi > Ascomycota > Dothideomycetes > Pleosporales > Pleosporaceae > Alternaria > Alternaria postmessia. The sequence continues at coordinate 491,924 of NW_026260085.1, read as the reverse complement.
AAGACTTGCTCGACCAATGTTCGTCTACCTTTCATGATCAGGTTCCAATCGTCGAGGATATACTTCAGGCTCTCAACAAACTTGTCCATGATGCGCAGAAAGAAGAGCTCCTATACCACGGACGAGAAATTCTCGAACACCTCATGGTAATCGTTAGTGCTGCCGTGTTGATGTACGATGCGCAAGCCAACCCAGATGCTGTTGCACGAGAGATTGCAGTACGATGGATTCGCATGAATGCACACTCTCCGCAAAAACACGCACGCTCTCAGGATTGGAAGAGTTTGTCATGCATGGACAAGCGTATCTTTCTTGGAACGCCGGTCATCGATTTGGGAGTTTCAGCAAAACTCTAAGTCAAGAGCAATTTCGAAGGAAGTGAAAAGACATGGAAAATGGCTTTACGACATCTGGCCATCCGTGATACCCTGTCAAAATCAGATAGGGCTTCGAAGTGATTGCGAAGTAACTTTGGCCAATACTTGCTTTGTGTAACTATTTGAAGTTGCTACTTCGTTCTGGATTAGCAATGTGCCGGATGTCGCGGCAAAACTTGCCCTCGTGGTTCGTTCGGGGTGTTTTCAATTATCATGGCTTCCCATCTGATCACGCAGTCATTCTGGGGACACCTGCACTGTCTTATATCCCTCAAAAACCTCTAGACATAGACGAAGAAGCCTATACCTCCTTGCTAAACGTCGCATGTATATGGCTGGTACGTATCGTCGTTCTGAGAGGAACGCTTCATGACAACTTGAACGGAAAGTTCCGTTTTCCAGAAAACGAATCAATCTCAGTCGATAGTGTCGCGCGAATTTCAGACTTGACGAAAAACAGTTATAGTCGAGAAGTTCAAGGTTGAATAAAGAATGACAAGTCGCTTCGCCAAGTGAGGCTACGGGAGTCCGTCAGCGCGCCTCCCCGCATTCTCCGATGCGACCTCCCGAATGGTGCCCGCCACCACCACAATGGGTCTCCACTCTCAATGCCGAAAACAGTAAAGCTTCACATTTGCCACATTTTCGAAGATACATTTAGTAAGAGGTAGGAAGAGGAGGTTTGCGACGCGCCACGCCTTATCGTGCTGTTTGAGAGCAAATTCTGTGGAGAAGGGAGAAGAACAAGGCCCTTGAATCTGTAAAGAGGAGTGCAAGCCAGAGAGGAAAGCTCAACACTCGTCAGAACAGTCGCCCATGGTCCGGCTGCAGCTAGGGTCATTATGCACTATGCACGAGCTTATTGATAGGGCTCTAGGGCATCAGCCTTGTACCTCACATCATGCAGGTTGTGGGATCGGCGGGTTGAGAAACTATACAGGGGACCTTTCCTAAAGTCCTCCCGACTCCATGCATGCGTTTGATAGCGTTGATAGCATCTGCCGGCCAACCATTGACCAGCCGAAGCTTTGCCAATGCCCGTTGAGCAAGGATTCAAGAGTACACTACGGAAGTGCGAACAGACCCAGTCGCCTCGACTTGCCCATAATCGTTCATTTCACTACATTATCATTCGCTGATCTAGCTAGATTTTGCAGTAGCTGACACATCTGGTGCGTAGGGAGAATCAATCTTGACTGCTGATCGCGCATGAAGTGATATCTCACCGCATTGGGATCAATGCCGAGCGGTGCCTCCTCCGCGGTCTACCAGGCATTGATGAACCATAGACCGCGAATACGCCGAGTGCTTACAGGACTATAAGATGGCATCCTCGCTGCAGGTTCATGCTGGACTGCTCAACATCTAAGTAAACAATTTGCGACGAGTAAAGCAGCTTCAAGATGGCGACTGACCACAGCAACGTTGAGCTCATACCTGGCACGGAGATCGTCCAGGACAGCTCAGCACAGAAGACATTGATACCCACGCCCTCTTCTGATCCCCGCGACCCTTTGAACTGGACCCGGAAATGGAAGCGTACGTTGTTCCTTACCACAGGGTTTAGAATCCGCTTACAGCTTTCTCAGTCATGGTAATGGCCTCGCAATGGCTCTTCACTTGGATCTCCGTCACTGGTGCTCTGTCCATTGCGCCCATGTTCCCTCTCTTGGGTGCGCAGTTTCATCTCAACAACAACCAGTTGGCTATGCTGACTGGTATCACCGTCATCACACTCGGTTTCGCCAACTTCATCATCGTGCCGCTCTCCAACATTTTTGGTAGACGCGCTGTCAGCCTGGTATTCTCGGTACTGATTCTGTTGTCATGTGTGTGGCAGGCATTGGCAACCAGTCATAGCAGTCTGCTGGCGGCGCGTGCCGTAAACGGTCTGGTCTGTGCGACGAGCGAAAGTATCCCTGTGCAGATGATTGCGGACGTCTTCTACCAGCACGAGAGAGGCCTCTGGACCGGAGTTTATTTGTGAGTAATGCCTGCTCCACGCCATTGTACAGTATTTAATATGTCATGTAGCACTGGCTACTTCATGGGAGCCTTCCTTGGTCCAATCATGGCGGGATCTATGGCAGCCCACTATGGGTGGCAGTCATTCTTCTGGCTAGAAACAGCATTGTCCGGTGTTTCCATTATCCTCATCGCACTCACCTTTCCTGAGACAAAGTACCATCGCGGTAATGCGACGTTCATCATTCAGACTGGTAGCGACAACGTCAGCAGCGACGGCCAGAGCAACCTTGAGAAGCAGACGACGCAGGCTGGGATTCAAGACTCCGAACGAAATTCGCTAGAGACACCCATTGCCGTGCAAGGGCGCCCCTCACGTGCGCAGTTCATGCCGTTCATGAAGCCAGATGCTCGGTGGAAGATGTTTGTTGTGCGCGACACTTGGACGCCGATCAAAGTCTTCTTCAACCCAATCATCCTATGGGCAGGGCTGATGCTTGCTGGACCAGCTGATATCCTCCTCTTCTTCAACCTCACAGAGTCGCCAGTGCTCGCCGCACCACCTTACCTTTTCAAGCCAGACCAAGTCGGCTACACAAACTTCGCATTCGCAGTAGGTGCACTGTTTGGTCTGGCGACGGCAGGTCCATACTCCGACTGGGTATCTGCTCGCGCAGCGCGTAAGAACGGCGGTGTACGCGAAGCGGAGATGCGACTGCCCGCATTGTTCATCTACATGATCATTACCATGCTCTCGATAATCCTCGGTGGCGTCGCATACCAGCAACAATGGGCATGGGGTCATATCGTCGTTTGGGGCTATGGGTTCGCCGGCCTTAGTGTCACAACCGTGCCCACCATCGCCATCGCATACGCGATCGACTGCTACAAACCTATCTCCGGTGAGATTATGGTTGTCGCGACAGTCTGCAAAAACTTCATCGGTTTCTCGTATAGTTACTGGGTTTTTGATCTTGCCCACGAGAGCAAGAATGGGTGGATCACCCCCGCCATGGTCATTTTCGCTTGTGCGATGGGGCCTGCACTGTTCGTCTTCCCACTGTACTTTGGGTTAGGCAAGAGAATCAGGCAATGGACGAAGGATAGCGATGTCCATCGCATGGAAGAAGTAATCTAGATTGTCAGTGGTGATGGACGCGTTGACGCGTCGGGATCGGCTCCGTAGCTCTTTTTGTTCGTGCCAAGGATGATGTTGCGCGATCGCTGTCTTAGGATAGCATAATATACCCAGTTTTCTTGTCCTCGAACTCTTCCCTATCTAATACGTACATTCCAGTCTTCGTGGTCGAAGAGCTCGATGGTGAAGATGAAGCATCGTCCAAGTGGATACATTCTAGATGGTACTGTCAAAAGTGGGTCCCAGAATTTACGCTAACCGTTGACGTCATTCCAAGTTTTCCACCAGCGGGCATCGCCAATTAGTCTGAATCATCGATCAATCCGCATCCATACGTCAATCAATATTACTCGCATCTAAACATGTCCATTTCTAGCCTCCAAGACAAAGTCGCGATAATCACCGGTTGCAGCTCCGGTATCGGCCTAGCAACTACACGTTTGTTCCTCGAACGAGGCGCTTCAGTGTTCGGAATAGACATCGGCGAACAGCCGCAGAAGCTCGCTGAAGACTACTCAACATTCACCTTCTATAAGACTGATCTTACCGAGTCGCAAGCTGCTGAGCATGCTGTAGCGAAGTGCGTCGGCAAACACAACCGCATCGATGTCCTGGTCAATTGCGCGGGCGTGAGCGATGGTTGGAGCAGCGCCGACACGATTCACGAAGAAGAGTGGGAGAGGGTCATGTCTATCAACCTGACAGTGCCTATTCGCATGATGAAGGCTGTATTGCCGGCGATGAAGGAACAAAAGGGTGGTTCTATCGTCAACGTTGGAAGTAAAGCAGGAACTTCGGGGGCGAGTGCTGGTATTGCGTACACTGCAAGCAAACATGGTCTGGTACGTACAAACCCCCGGCCGCAACACCATACAATAGTATTGACAGCACGATAGGTGGGTGCTACAAAAAACGTTGCCTGGCGATTCCATAAGGAAGGCATTCGATGCAATGGCGTGCTGCCTGGCGGCGTTGCAACCAACATCGCATCATCAGTGCAGATGCAGCACTTTGATTCTGCTGGCTTCAATGCTTTCTTGTAAGTCTTAAGCTAAATTGAATGTGTTCTGCTTTGCGCTTACTTATACAAACAGCCCTATTGTGCAAATGCACGTATCGAAAGACAGCGAGGGAACGCCGGTTCCTTACATTGGAGTGGATAACGTGGCGCGTGGCATTGCTTTTCTGGCTTCAGAAGAGTCGACGATGATTAATGGGGCAATGATACCGATTGATAATGCGTGGTCCACTATATAACATAAGGTTTCTACAGTAATACAGTAGCTGCATCAGTAAGTTAAAGCCGGCTTTATGATATCATACCGGTGCTAAGACACCACAATTTATTCGTCAAGTAAAATTTCCGTGGTATCAAATGTGTGGATGTCTCTAGGTTCTGAACCTTTCGCCTTGTACTGCTTCAAACCATCGCGAACTTATCTCCGACTCAGATAGTGGCTGTTTGGGGCGATCGTTTTGCTTCCCAAGCTCCTCGCCGATATACTGACGCACAGACAGCCCTATGTCCTAAGGTTCTTCGTTAGAATTCGTTCTCTACGTGTCAAGCTCCTACTTTCCTTGCTAAAAAGCTCATGAGGTGTCTCTTTTTCCAAATGCGGACTACTCGAAGAATGTTTCTCTGGTGACCCAGCTGCCTTATAGTCGTGGAAAAGCCCCGGTGTCAAAGAAATGCAATTCAAGACGGTTTGACAGGACAGCGCCAACGCATTATCGTACTGCGCAACAGTGGACTTCAACCCTATTTGGTAGCTGTTGGAGTAGTGAGATAAAGATATATATCTTGCGCTGGCTACAAGACTTACAGGATCTTCTTTGCTCCGTGGTAGCTGACTGCATACGCAAATGTTCCTAGTGGGAAGTCGCTTCGATGAACTCCTCGGCTTTGTGGCGGAAATTGAGACGTGCTTCTTGAATAGAAATCTGTAAGGGAGTCGGGAAGGGTGGGATCATGAAAGGTGGTCAATCCTGGGTCGGTAGGGTCGAAGGTTTCACCGTAGTGGCCGAGCCATAGAACACTCGTGGGAGTTAGCCATGTTCGCTTGTGAAACCACTCTAGCAATACATACTCCCAACTTTGTAGCCGTTTCTGACCAAGGTTGCTCCATAAACGTGACATTTGCTCTTGCAAACGCACGTCCCAATCTATGTCATCTTCCATAATCAGTGCGGTTGAAAGACGATCTTCAACAACGCTTTGGACAGTCAGCTACTGACATCAATTGAAGACCTTCACTCACGTCCTGATAACATTGAGGTGGCTTCTCCAGCTTCCGCGTGTGCCATTACTTGCTTCGTTTTTCGAACGTCCCTTGGATGTTTTGAGCAAGACACTTGTGATCCGTAGTGTAGAAGGACCTTACATATACCAGGGCTACTTCTTCGACTTCTTCTCCTTTCACAGCCCTTGAAAAGTCAAGCTTCATGTCTGTGGCCGCTGCCATCAGTTCCAATGCATCTCTTCGATCAGTTCGGAATGGCAGATTGATGACAAAGATCTTTTCAAATCCAAGTGTTTGATTCACATCACGACTATGCCCTACTTTATAGCGAGATGACGAGTACTGGGATTTGTAGGATGTCGAAAAGAGCGCGCAAGCCCATAAGGCACAAAGGAGCATAAAGAAGATTCCAAGTTTGAGGTGCATTTTCAATGATTGGTAGCTCAATAAGAACCGCAACTGCATACAGGAAGTACAAAGTGTTCAAGAAATACACCAAAACTATGAGCAAAAGATTGTCATTAAACAGCGTTGTGCCCAGCTTCTAGTACTAAATCGTCCATTAAGTCAATAAAACCTCAGATTGCTGAAGGAGATACATCCTACCAGAAAGTACCAATCAGGTCTTGGCGAGATTACGGATGTATGATTATCACGATCAGCAGCTGACGATTATGTGGGTCTGTAAGGTTTACATTTATTGGATATGGAAGTTCCGTTAGGCGGATGGTCACGGGAATAGTAATCGGGTCGTGGATCAGATCAACTGTTTCCACGTTCACTACATAGAAGTCCCGAAGTCGTTCCGCTCGGGGCTCTTGCGCGCCCAACAACAGCGGAAGCGTTTCATAGATTCATTCCGCCTGGTTTGAATCACTGATTGTGGCTTACCGCCTTATCTGCAGCCTCGTAAGGGGTATGCCATCCAACCTGAAACAGACCTATAATTTCGAATATCCCAAACTTCCTTACCCTTACATTCTCACTTCCATCGGTGAATCAGGCTTCCAAACCACTCTTTTCGTCTTCAACTTCAACACCAACTACCGTATTCTTTAAGAACATGCGCATCCCTGTTTTGAGGCCAACTAAACCTTCGCAAGCGAGTTTCTTGAACTGCGACGAGGCTCATGCTACATGTTACCAAATTTTGGCTACAGATGCAAAGTATGAGGATCTCTTCACCTTGACTGAGAAGGAAAAGAAAGTACTCCGGTTCATGCCATTGGCGACGCTATTGCCAATTGTTGTGAGCTTCTACTATTGGTGGATGCAATACCACTATCTGTCAGCTTCAGACGGTGCTCCTCCAAGTAAAGTCTTGATAGCCCAACGTGGCTATGTAATCCTGGATATGATCACCAATGGTACTTAGACCCTCCATCTCCCCCAAATGTGCAAAGCCAACCTTCGTAGTGCCCGAATATGTGAAGAAGATACTGGACGCTTCAGCAGTTGCAAAGGGCACCTGGAGACCTCGATTACGTCTGGTGGGCAACGATGTCCCGTCAGTCGATATCGCGATAGTATGCTGCAACGAAGACCTGTCCGTGATACTCGATACGGTGAGAGCCGCTTTGAACACAGATTGGCCGAGTGACAGGATCCGTATCATTGTCTCAGACGACGGGGCTCAAAAGAGTGTTGCAAGGGGTGTGCAACGCCTACAAGAGCAGTACCCCAACAGTCACCTCTTCTACACGGCACGTCAGAGGACTCCTGCAAACAGTCACAAAGCAGGTAATCTCAACCACGTACTCGAGTACACGGCAAGACTTCCAGGAGGCCAGGCACCATTCATTGCGGGATTAGATGCCGACATGATCCCTGCGAGACACTGGCTGAGAGCACAATTACCACATCTGCTCGGGGATCCAAAGATGGCATTTACCTGTCCACCATCTTGCTTTTATAACGTTCCTATGGATGATCCCCTGTCGCAGTCGCTCTTCGTCTTCCACAAGTTCGAAGAGACGATCAAGGATGGAGCAGGCATCGCGTGGTGCACTGGATCTGGTTGGGTCATGCGACGGACAGCCCTGGCCGAGATAGGCGGCTTCCCTTCGCAATCACTAACTGAGGATATTCTTTGTGGCAATCTCCTCATTGGCAGAGGTAGGCAAAGCTACTTGTGCTGAATCTAGCAAGTCCTAACTAATCCATCCGTAGATTGGCGGTCAGCATACGTGAAAGAAGAGCTACAGTGGGGTCTTGTACCAGAAACATATAGTGCACATATTCGGCAACGTACGCGATGGGTATGTAGACTGCTGTGCAACTCTCAAGCTTGTCATTGAATGCTGACTTTGAGCGATTTGATAGAGCACCGGCGGCTTTCAGGCAGGTCTAATCATGAAGCTGGGTCTCTATGGAGATCTTTCGGGCGGTCTTACCGGCTGGCAGCGAGCGTACACTTTTTGGTATCTTGTTCACAACGCGACAGCCATACTGAAAACGCTGGATGTCATAAAAACTCTGGTGATGCTTCTGGCTGGTTGGCCTGTCGTCATGTATACAGGAACAGAGCAATTAATCGCCCTTGTTCGAGTTGCATCTGCAGTTCACGCTTTGCTCTTTGTACGCCAATGCTTGATGGCCTATGTTTGCGGTTATGGAGCTAGCTGCCGTGAGCTACTTTGCGCACATTTCCTAAATCCATGTAAGCTGGTCCTGGAGCGTACTTGATAACAAGACTGACATCTGTATAGACTATGCGGTCAACCATTGCAAGACGTTCTTGCTACCCAAATGGCTCGGAGGGTATCCCAACGCTTTCTTCGCCAAGTTCCGTTCAACGGGAAGCTTGCCCGACGAACTTCATGAAAGAAGCCGTTTGCGCAGGGCTTCTCTGAGGGAGCGTTTAAGGTCAATTATGATCAAAGACGGTGGAAGTTTCCACTTGTGCATCGCTTTGGCGTTAGTTGCGGGGATCATGAGCAACCTCAAAACGGCCTCGAATCTTCACGGTCTAGCTTCAAGGGACGCGTTCCTTTACCTTCTTCCACGGGTACTATGGGTGACTACTCTCTGGCCTACGTATACTGTGGCTTTCTTCCAGCCGTTTTACTACGCCATTTGTCCTCCAACAATGCCTGACCGGGAGCTTTTGCTTCACCGTGATGCTGCAGGTGTTGCTTATCCCACCCAGCGGGCCAAAAACCCAAAATCTCCAGTTAGAGGACTGGGAATCGAACTAGTCAACACTGTCTCTGAGCTCTGGGCGATAGTTTTGCTCCTCTGGTTCTGGTAACTCACGAACAATACCGTAGTGGGCAAATGTGGTAACAGTGAAGGCGTGGCGCACGACTATTACTTTTAGATAGAGAGAAAATTAATTGCTTCTTTGGTCTTCACTACGCACTGCCACGACTGCGCCACAAACCCCACTCTCTTGGCTTCTGCCTTACCTGTCTCATCATGACATCTCCTTTCTCTCCACACAACCACTTTCTTAGCGATGCTGTTTCGAAGCTCACACCCATAATCATTTTGCGAAATACACGACGAACATGGCAGGTTCCAGCGCCGCTTTCGTTCATGAGCCGATCAATCAGGCTGTTCAGGAAATCAGGCTGATATCCATCATTCCCGAAATAACAGGACCAATCAGGTGCAACCTCATACATGTGAACCTCCAGTCCAACCCTACTCCCGAATACCGCGCTCTCTCTTATGTTTGGGGTCCTCCATCGCCTGTTCAGGAGATCCAAGTCAACGGTCACCGCTTTCTCGTACGGCAGAATCTTTACGACTTTATCTACGCCTTTAGGGAACGTCTATACAAGTTTCGAGGTGGTAATGGCTACGAAGATGAGGTTCAGTGGTTGTGGATAGACCAGGTATGTATCAACCAGGCGTTGACTGGAGAGCGCAACCATCAGGTCAAGATGATGTCCGACATCTATCGAAGAGCGACCTATGTCTACGTCTGGCTAGGCAAGTCTGATGGTAGTACGGAAGCAGTTATGAGAGCGTTGAAATCTAGCTACAGACGCTATCATGATTCTGAATCCTTGACCAAAAGATCGAAGACGTCCAGCAAAATGAGTAGGGACGGGACTTCGACGCAAGCCGAAGATTCGATTTGGACATCCGCGCTAAGGTCCGCGCTAAGGCACTTCTTCGGCAATCCATATTGGTTGAGGTTATGGATCGTTCAAGAGATCATGCTAGCAAGATACATTCGCGTCATATGTGGCGAGACACTGCTTTCATGGGACGAACTGAAACGCTTTTGCTCTTCAACGCTAACAAAGGTCTACTTGAATGGAAATGTCTACTTGGATGACGTTGTGCCGTCACAAGTCAAGTGGCTTACAGATCATGCCTTGTCAGCCAGGCACTACAGCTATGCAGAATTGCTTCTGACGTTCAGTGCGAGCCAGTGTCAAAACCCTCAAGATAGAGTATTTGGACTACAAGGCCTGATACCGGACGCTGAACGGGCTGAGATCGACTACGGACAGCCAGCGAATCAGATCTTTCCTGAGACCGCCAGAGCATTCGTTCGCAGTGCAAATTCCATGCCTCAACCCCCATTCAAAAGGAGTCTCGGAAGTTTAGACTACAAAAAAGCGAAGGAGACCTTTTTCAGCGATGCTACTGTTATCCTGATGCAAGAACATGAGTACGGTCTACGCCTCCATCTTGTGCATGTTTTGATGACTCTGGGAGACAATATGGACATGTCTTGTTCTGAACGGCCTGATGCGAAGGAGATGGTATTGGCTTTAGAAGCGATCCGAGCGATGTGGCAGAAAGTGGTATGGCACTGCGAACGTATGTCATATGACGACTTTATGTTTGGCTGGAGAAGGAAGCATGGAGCTCGCGCTCCACCAAATCCATCGAGAACCGACCTCATTGAACTTATCCGCCTCGAACAAACAATCGAGAACCTGTATGATAATCTCCGGTCTATCGTTAAGGAGTTGGTATCGAACATGCTCTATGGCACCGAGGTAAGAACGCACGCTTAACACAACAAGACCACGCTAAGTTTCACAGCGACCGTTATACATGCTGTACTTAAATATGCCGTATGTTGAGCCCCTACCCTATCTTGCACAAAACATTCTGACCTGCGAACAGTCGTATAGAAGGCGGATTTGTTGGAAGATTGTCTCAGGCTATACGCCTCAAGCCCCGGTAGCACTGGAGGCAACATCTCCATTCTCACTATACTATTGCCTGGGCGAGATTCCTTATCACAGGAGTATTGATTGTCTTGGTGAGTCGGAGTCGGAGTGAGGACCCGTACCAACTTCGGCTCGGCAGGATGTGTACCGTGGTCACAGCAGCCTCGCCAAGTCCACGCCAATCACATAGGTCCGACTATATATGTACATCGTCTTCTGAAAGACCGAGATGAGGTCGAAGGGTCGGTGTGCAATAAGGGGATGTACATCAGCACCGGAGTCAGGACACTATGAGGGTATATTACAACGCCTCGCATTCTATACGGCTTGTCACGTAAAGTCGTATACCACCAAAGCTTGACTACCTTCGCTCTTCTCTCGCAGCACAATCACATTCTGCTCGTCAAAACCAACCCAACCGCGACTAACAGAAGAGTCATCGAACCCCTGGTCTAGGGCGAATCGCAAGCCTACTTGCTGCCCTGATTCATCGTCCTGTGTATGATGCTCCTCACTGGCTTTGGATGGCTGCACACGAACACTCAAATGTCCGTTTCTTGAGCGCCTACGGTTTGCCGAAGAAGTCATGCCACCCTCCAAATCCCATACCCGGAGCTCGTCTCCTCTTCTACTCACGGACACGGCCTTTCCGCGCATGCCAACATGAGCACCAGATATTGAGGATGTATGGCCCCAGAGACGGTTGCCGGAGCTTATCGAAAGTGCCTGCGATGTGGACCGGACGAGGTAGAGCGATAATGTGTTGTCGGGATGTGCGACGAGCAGATACGGGTGGGAATACGACATGGAGGTGGGTTTCGATCGACTCGGCCCGCTCGGTACAGACGCTTCCCTTGCGCTGTTGGATGAAGGCGATGGCGGCAGCCTGTCAGACGAGGTCGAGCGATATGCAGAAAGTGTGAAGGAGTGCTCGTCTGCCGCAGTAGCTAATCGTGACTCGATCAAATCGCCCTTGTGTGACAGTATCAGTTCTTGCACGCCAACCGTCCAGCCAGATAGATAAGTGGGCAAGGAGTATGCGATGGCGGCGGTCATGCTCGTTGCTGTTGTTCGTAGCGAGAGCGATACGGGTGGCCATGCTGTGTTGGAGCGTAGGGAGTATAGGAGTTTGGGTGCGTCTAAAAGGCCAGTGGTGCCTGGTATGCTCTCGAAGGCGTATAGTGAGAGTAGGTGGTCTTCAGTCATGGTAACGAGGTAAGGCGATGAGTATGCGAGAGCCGATAGCATTCCGTTGGTCGATGGCGGATGGGTAAAGACATTCGTAAACGTCTTTCGGCTCGTCCTTTGGTCTATTCTGAGAGCGTATATGGAGAAGGAGCCATCCTCGAAGCCTACAACGACTCGTTCTTTATCGTCGCCCGTGTTGTTAGCGTCTGTAGCCATGGAGGTTGGCAATCGAGCTGTATCTGTATCACCAGACAGTTCGGAAGACGCCAGCAATTCCCTGTCATTCTTCGAATCCCACGCTCGGAGGCCTGACATGGAATCGGCAGCGTAGATGATGCTGTTGGACATCATGACTAGCAGCGGCGGATCTGGAGGCCTTTCGGCGACCACGATCTCGCTGACGGCGCATTGTCCCTGAGTCCAATTATGCCGTAGCCGATATTGTTGCTTCCAGTTGGTTTGTGTACCATCCTTGACCAGATAGCCGTCGTCTAACCATTTGGACAGGCGGGAGGAGTAGTGTAGCCGATTAGGGTTCGCAGGGCCCTTGATGCCCGGGATGCGCGACGCTCTCGGCAGGACGAATGTGCGGTAGTAGGCGGCTTTCCATAGTTCCGAGTCGACAGAAAGGCGGCTGAACTTCTTCGATACCCTATTACAGTCAGCACATGTCGCGACTCGGGGGAAAGGGCTGTACCAACCTTTGGCATACTAATAGCGAGGGTACTGGCACGAATGACAATACGCGCACGAGAAGTTCTTCGCTGAGCTTTGATAGTCGATCGGGATTCAGGAGCCGCTGTACTTTGGCTGTATGTTCGCCATCATCTTCCCCATCGCGCGCGCGCTTCATAGTACCTAGCGAAGGGCTGCCGTCTCGGCGGCGAATGCGCCTCGGGACATCATGTCTTATCGTTATCGCTCAATGTCCGAGCGTCAGCCCGTGACTTCGCGTTCCACTAGCGCGTGACTTTCGCCATTGCCGCCTAACACTACAATCACTGCCACGACCCATCCCAACATCGAATCGCTCCTTGCCGCATCTCTCATTTGATGCATCGTCGGCCTGATCAGACATGGCAGACTTTTCAGCCTGGATAGAGCAGAATAAAGGGCTCTGGACACGCGTGTACGATGAGGTCATTCAACCTGATCTGGAGAAAGAGTGGAAGAAGAGTTCGTATGTCCAGTCGATGCCTTGGCAATCGCTAACTGCATATCAGGGGAAGACAATCATAAGAAGGAGTTAGAGCAGAGTACGCGTTTTAATCCAACTCTGTCGACGCGTATTAACCATGTGTAGAGGAAGAGAACCAGCAGATACTATTCGAACATCTAAACGATGAGATTTTGAAAACTGCCCATCTTGTCAAGGAGAATGCGCAACTCAAGGAACAACTCGAATCTGCCGGTCAGACCTACCAGGATGCTTCTAGGATTGGCGCCTCAGGTGCGTCCGAGGAAGAGTATCGCCACCTCGTCGCCGAGAATGAACAGTTGAAGCAACAACTCAAGGCGCTTGAAGACACAGCTACTCTGTCGCCAGACCATGAGACTTCCAAGGAAGTAAGAACGAACGCCTCCGAAGAAGAGCATCATGACCTTGCCGAGCGATTTAGCGAATTGACCAAAAAGTACCGTGATATGTCTCATAAAATCAAGTACCTAGAGAGGAAGAACGCTACTGTCATGCAGAAGAACAAGGATATGAAAGAAAACGTGCGCGCATGGCAAGAGTACGCGGATAGACAATTTGGAAAGCAAAAGGCAAAGAGTGAGGCTAGAGAGGATGGCAAGTCTAACGTGGCTGCTGTTCACCTTCTTCCTGAGGACCGACCTCACATGCCCTCCAGTCCAGGCTCTGCAGCCACTATCCGCACGCCTGGATCATTCGTCAACCCGGATCGCTCTTCTCCTGCTGCTTCGACTTTGTTTCCGCGTTCAGTCGTGGGAACGACAAATCGGTTGGCCTCCTCGACGACGGCTGGTGGAGAAGATGCCCAGAGTCCGACCACGACCATCACTCCAAAGGCTAGCATTCGGCTGGAAGATGCCCAGCAACATCAGCATCAACATGACGATGGCACCGGCCTCGGTGTCTCATCACACATTCAGCGCATAATATCTGACCACGAAGGCCACCGTTCAGCGATCCCAAGCTCTAGTCAGACAACCGTAGATGAACCCGAACAGTCAAGAAGCATATTCGAACCGGCCGTGGACGCAGATGATGACGACGTTCCCCAGTTCGTTTCTGAGCGATCGCTAAAACGAAAACGAGAGCAGCCATCAAAATCAAGGTTCGAGATATACGCAGATCACTCCTCAGATGGCACGCCGGTAAAGCCTCATCGAGTGAAGGAAGAGCCGCAGAGTAGTCCACCAGTTTCCATTTCGATGGTGGCTCGGACTGAGACGATGGATCTTGACGATCCTGCGCCCCATGGACTCAAAACGCCGCGCCAACCTCGAACGCGACTCTTATATGACGATGATGCTGCAAAAACACCTCGTCAGCATAGGCCCGACAGCGCACCGCTAACGCAGGCCATCAAGAATGAGAACCTGGATAATACTGATCTGCTTGGTCTCTACTGTGAGACGGATGATCCTCAAGTTGTTAGAGGCATCCAACCAAGGGCTATCAGTGAGCCGGTTGAACCAACTCAAGTAGAGGATGCCGCGTTGAGGTCTCTTGATCCTAACGTAGTGAGCAGTGCTTCGGAGGAACCTCCAAACAAGCGCTCAAGACAAGCCCAAGCGTATCATCAAGCCAAACATAACTTTTTGGCAGAGTCGGACGAATCACCGCCTCCGATGAACCATGATTCGCCGAGATTGCCACCTAGCACAGCTCGAGCGCAGATGAATCAGAGACTACAAGCATTGAAGAACCTCCAGACACCAGACAAGACTTCACCGAAGACACCCAAGTCAGGATCGGTGAAAATCAAGACTGAGCAAGTGGCAACCCCACCCGCAAGCTCGTCACGGCCCACCTATACACCCTCCAGCAGTAGAAGATCACGTAACTCAAAGTCGAAAACGCGCACGACGCCTCGCGAAGATCTGACGCCAGAAGGTCCTTTATGGACTATGAGAGCTCCTGAGACGCGTACCAGTGCACGAAGGAACCGCGTACCGCCACCAAAAGAGAAAGAGCAATGTCTCCGCGATAAACCAGTGAGTGCGCTTAGCGTCAAGGACTTCAAGCCAAACCCAGAATACAACCAAGGCTACAGCTACGCATTCTCAGAGACTGTACGCAAGCGAGGCGATCGCATGTGCCTCCCTGGCTGCACCAACCCGCAATGCTGTGGCTCCACCTTCCGAACTTTTGCCCAAGTCCAAGCACCGCTTAGCTCGTCGCAAGAGGAGGAACTGCTCGAGGATTACCTCGGCGATGCATACAGCACCATGCAGCTTACGCAGATGTCGTCTGAAGAACGACAAGAGCTTGTCCTGCAAGCCCGGACCAAAAAATTGGCCAAGGAGTCGGGCAAGCATCGTGAGGCGTATGAGCGACGAAGAACACCGCCGGGCTTCTGGAGAGTCGACTTCCCGACCACGCAGGAACAGCAGGAGGATAGGGAGCGTGCCATGGAGCAGGATAAAGCAATTGTGCAAGAGCGCTGGTTGGAAGCGCATAGAAGGGGTGGGAAGTGGATCTTTAGAGATGAATAGGTTGGGGGGCCTGAGGTGCTTTCTTCGCGCGTCACGAGATATGTTGCTTCACGTTCGATAACAATCATAGGTACTACCACGTACCATGGTGTTATTCATATTTGTTTTTTGTACGTGGGGCTATCGAGGTCTTTCCTTGTCCAATCTGCTTACACAACAAAATCTCTTCTCTACGCATCTTCCCTCCCGAGGAAAAGACATCTGCGGTATGCGTGACGAGTGGAGAGCCCGGGTGTTGGAATTGTTGTTGGAAAACACGATGGATCATCACAAGGGTTCTATTAGCGTACACTAGACAGTGACGAGTGTTGTTTGTACGGGACGCTGTGCTGTATCTTCCGAGGTATACTTGGGTGCCAACATATCGATTGGATTGTTCCTACTAATATTCAAAGCTTGATAACAACTATTTACAATGAAGTTCCCCCATGATACCCAGCCGTCACCCCACCAATCCTCGCCCTCACCAGCCAG
Organism: Alternaria postmessia; assembly: GCF_024291825.1. Classification (NCBI taxonomy): domain Eukaryota; kingdom Fungi; phylum Ascomycota; class Dothideomycetes; order Pleosporales; family Pleosporaceae; genus Alternaria; species Alternaria postmessia. Next base: position 475,720 of record NW_026260085.1, on the reverse strand, counting down.
GCGCACTCTTAACCAGAGTAGACAGCCGGTCCAGGGCTGACATACTTGAAGCTCGAGTCGTAAATCGCCTTTGTAAAGATGGGATCACTCGTCTTGTACCCGCCCGGAAAGCTAACACCCGCGGGCGTCGCACTGCCACCGCCCGTGACCTTGACCTGGAAGCAACTGACATACGGCTGCGGGTTATTCGCACCAGCATGCAGAGCAATAGCCTCAGCCCTGACCAGATAGTCTCCACTCGCAATGTTCTTGGGCACGGTGAAGGCGCGCTTTCCGCAGTTTGCATTGAGGATCTCGGTGCCCCACGAGGCTGTTGTACCCGTGTATCCGTCCTCGGCTACCTTGAAGAAGGATCCGGACGTGGCGGTCTTTGCGTCGGCTACTTTGGCCATGTAGATTAGGACGGGGCCGTAGTGGTTGCCGCCGATGGCGGGTTGGGAGCAGGAGCGCGAGTTGGGTTGTGCGTGCATTTCCACAGTCAGGGAACCGCCGGCTGTGAGTCACATAACAAGTTAGTATCATGGACACTTTCGTTGTAGAAAGAGGGGGGGAAGGCTGGGAAACAAGAAGGTGGGAAAGAGGGTAGCGTACCTGCGACTTCACAGACTCCAGACGAAGCAGCGGGACCACGACCGCAGAACATATCAGGCGATGTCAGACTAGTGACGGGGCTGTTGTCCTTGACAGTTCGCACACAGGTTCCAGCTTTGTCTTCGGTGCCGACCCAGAGTTCCTGCCAGGTCGAGTGGGCAGAGACGGTCGCCGCGGCGGCGAGGAGAACAGTTGCGTACTTCATCTTGAAGGGAGCTGATGAGATGGATGCGAACAAGGTGAATGGGGTATCGAATCTTCTTTTTGTCAAACTCCAGCACTCCCAGTCTATACATATATATATACACCTTCTTTGCATCCCAGCCCTCCAACTTAGTATCCCATCCTAATGACCACGAAAACAATCTATCCGCTTCATATAGACAGGGCACCACTGCATACATCCCCGACCGCTCCAAGCACTAAGCCCATGTGACAGCCGGCCCCCCAGATATCAGTGCCGTGCCCAATGAGGAACAACCTCGAGCCATGCAATGTAAACTCCTTGGCGAATGGGCGAGTTGCGTGCAGATTGAGTGCTGACGAGCACGCGCTACTCGGCAGTTGCCAAGAAAGCTTGGTTTCCTGGGTGCAATTTATACAAGTGATGAAAGTGGGAGAATCATGACTGTAACGAAATGGACATTGGTAAGGCGGCCCCTGGGGCGGCATTTTGTTTTTTTCTCCAGTGTTTGGATCGTGAGGTTGTTAGCTATGGCACTGTGAGGATTCCTTTTTCTTTTTGTGAAAGCTAGTGAATTGCAACTCGATCTTGACAAAAGTGTCCTTGGCTGTGATCTACTGTACTTTGGAAGTTGTCTTGGGGTGATTATTTTTTTGTTGTTCCTGTTTGACGATGCAGATCAACCGGCATTTCGGGCGCACAGCCGCCTAATAATGTAACCCCTTCTAATTCGAAACGTGATCGAGACACTAGAAACACCCATCGTTGGCTCAAAGGCTCCAAAGCCCCGATTGTAATCTTTTCTTCTGTTCGCCTCGGATGCTACAACGAGAAACGGGTGGAAAGAGGCGGATATGCGCCTGGTCGTCATTGACTTGGCTATTTCATTTCCGCAACACCCAGTCTCGACCATGTTAGATTGAATACCATTTAATTCGTCGTCTTGGCGGTAAACATGCGGCGCAAAGTCTACCGGGTTTCCGTAACGCCTCTTCCGCTAGGAACGGCCACTTCTGACGCAGCTTGGCAGGCTTGCTCGTAACCAACTATTTCAAACTACCAATATGCCCAGCCGTAGTTTCCGTGACGAAGTTCGTTTGGCTCGAGAACGAGGGCCAAGAGAGTCGTCGACACGCTGGTTCTGCTAGAGAGATGAGAGAAGCGTCTGGCACCACAACGTGACCCAATGTTCACGCACCCTCTACCTTTACCTTCTCTTTCTTCGCGAAATAATTCGCCAAGGTATTCTTCTGTGCGGGCTTGTCCTTCTCTTTCTTAGCATCCGCCTTCTTCTTCGCCGCTTCTCCAATACCCATCAACTTCTTAAACTCTTCCCACTCTCCCTTCCCCACGATACCCCCACTAGCCTCTTTGTGCCCTCTTGCGAAGCTTTCACCCAACCTACTTCTCAGTTCCGAATTGTCAGCAACTATGCTCTCTAGCTTGCTGATGATGTCGACTTTGTCCTCTCCTCCCCTCGCCCGCGCACACTTGGCAACACGACACGAAAAGTTGACTTTATCAGGAAGATAGCCTTCATTCGCGCACATGACAACCTCCAACTTATTCGACTTGAGCGTACCAGACCATCTTGTAGCGATGACGGGATGAATCTGCGCGGCAGAAGATATCGTGAGAACGGCGATTGTAGCGTCGGCTGAGAATTTGGGAGGCGTATGTGTGCATCGCTCCGTCTCACGGCGTACTTCCAGGGAAGCGGTGTGAAGCTTTTCATTCTTTGCAATGTCCAAGGGATTAGTGGCAGATATGACGGCATCCCAGGCATCCTGCACGTTGTAGGCTGCCGACCGCCGTGGTGCGTTGACTAGGGCTACGGCGTCGTTGATGGATTTCTTGGAATGGGATTTGAAAGTTGCGGTTAGGTCGGGGAAAGGGGGTTCCCATTTTATGCTGCTACCCAGGTCGCCGTGGGTTCCTAGTGCACACAACCAAGACACTTTGTCGTTGAGATCCGGATGGAGTGGTAAGCAGATTGTGTACGTCAATAACGCGCTAGTCGCAACGGGCGGACAGTCGTGAGCTGTCACGTAATCGCTACCTTTTGGAAATCCTCCTTCGTCGGCAAAGTGGTGGTCTACGACGAGGCATGTATGCGGCAAGTCGACGACTGGCGGCGTTTTCCTGCTGCCTTGGTCTAGTATGAAGATGTATGATGGAGATAGTTCTGTCAAAGCTTCCTTTGTACTTTCATCATGTACGTTTGAGCCTTTTGGTGGGAAATATACGGATATGAGATCAGGTCGGAGACCTAGAGCTGTGAGGGTATGGTGAAGTATGGCGCCAGATGAGAGTCCGTCCGCATCCTTGTCGGGGAGGATGACGGTTGGCTTCTGGGCTGAGGCGCTTTGATGGTTTAGCACGGGTATCTAGTCGTAGGATGTAGACGCATTTACCAGTATCTGATGATTTCTCGAGCGCGTTCAATCTGCTCTTTTCTCGCGGGCCATACAATCTCTCCAGACTCATCCTGTCTTGATGGGGTGAGATGATACGCAGGAATTACCGTCTTTGTTTTTGTCTCTAAACTTGTCTTCTTTGCTTTCAGCGGCGATATATCCTTCTCTGCTTTGCGTTTCGCCGGACCTGACATGGTAATTGTTGCGTGAAGCTGCCGAGCAAGCAAAAATGTCCCAATCCGTGGTGATGGTCGTGACGAATACAAACTTCGTGATGTGACGTTTGCCAATTGCGCCAATCGATAAACAAGACCTCTCATTATACGCGCGCAATATTGCTGCAATGTAAAGCAGACCGAAAGGTTGTAAGGACAGGTACAAGTATCGATGACGTCGTCGACACGCTAGTCCCATTCTCGCCCCAACCACCAAACCGACGCGACGCGCGTTGATCGTGTTGCTCTACAACGATCACAACTGCAGCATACTCTTCTTCTCCGCAAGCTTGTACCCATCGAACCCAAATCCTGTGACTTCAACCTCGACTTCCTGCCCAGCGTGTGCTTCCACAACCTTCTTGTCCAAAATACACTCCAACGCATACACCCTCCCCACCACCACCCCGCCCACTCGAACAATAAACCACGCCATGGGCCCGGTCACATGACTAAGCGCCATGCCTGTATCGATTGAGATACAAAGTCAGTCCATATCTCACAACAAACATGCGTCAATAAGTTATACACTTACCTTTATCGACCCACTCGCTCGCAACCGCTCCTTCAGTCTTCCAGGTTAATCGAACTATACGGTCTTCCTCGCCTTGCTCTTGCCCACACTGTACCAGCTTGAGGTCCACAATTTCAAAGACGGGTGTATGGTGCAGCGTGAGGCGGGGCGTTATGCATATATCTCTAATGCCCAGTACTCGTACAGTTTCGCCAACTGGGGCGCCCCAAGGCCCTTTTAGGTGGACGCCTAGTTCGCGGATACGGGCGTTGGGTACTTGGTCGATTAATCGTTGTGGATCGCTGGACAAAGGTGAGGGGAGGTAGTGCGTCCCTTGTGTGGTTTTGAAATAGATGCTTATGATCGCATCTGTTGTTTGTGGGGTTATGTAGGATGGGGATGCGGGGCTTGGTACGGCAGAAAGATGGAGGGAGCCGTCTGCGGGCATGTCAAGTTTATAGAGGGGAAGGTGTTCTTCTATCGTTTCCGGATCGGTTGGGCGGTTCTGTGTGGCGGTGATTACTAGGATGTGGCTATTTTGTTCATTTTCGATGCGGTGTGAGAGTGTGACGGCTCCCGAACCAGGTGCGAGAATGGCTGGACGGGGCAGTACGGATTGCTGGCCTAGTTGTGCGTGTATGTCGTGGCCATCAAACCTGTCGTTTGCCTTTTCTCGATATGTTCCGAAAGCACGACTAAAATCCGTGTAGAATAGGTGCTCTGAGCCCGCCACGCGCTCCTTCGCCGTACGCAAAATGGGCCACTCTCTGTTCAGCGGATGCCGAAACTCGCAATCTCCGCAACTACACTGGATGTTCTCTGGCAGCGACTCACCTTCCCAGACAGCACGTTCGAGATGGCGTCCATGATCTGGAAAATGCTCAAACGACCACGCAGGCGCAAAAATACCTACTGGCAAGCCAGAGTCGGCCATTTTTCTCACAGCCATCCCGGTATTGGTACCGCCACCTCCAACCTCTGGCCATGTAACGCGCGGATGCCTGAAATCAGACTTGTTTTGTGCCCAGACATCCACACCGAAGTAGATGTTTCCCTTGGGTAGGAATCTGCTGTACAAGCACCACTTTATTGATTCGGAGACGTCAATATCTTTCCAGCAATAGTTTGTGAGTATGTTGCTGCATGCACAGGCAAAGTCCATGTTGGAGTTGTTGACTTGGTTCTGGTAAGAGATTTTGTTGGAGGTGGTGAGGGCGTCGTACCTAAGTCAAGTCACGCTTTAGTCAGGGTGGTAGTGAATGAGAGGATGTTACCATATGAGCCGCTTGCCAGCTGACTTGGGGTCAAGACCGACTCCTAGGTTGGCTTTCAACTGGAGCAGGAAAGCTTCGAGAAGCTTTGCACTCCACGATTCGCTTGGAAACGGCTTCTCGATGTTGACTAGCCAGCCATCGAAGCCAAAGTGCGTCGCGATGCTAGCTAGTTTCTTCGCCATGGGGAAGTGCATCTCTCCGGCTTGGTCAAACGTATGCTGTAACAAACGTTCCGAACCCTCAGTCTGCGGCTCAATCAACAGCGTTCCTAACACCTCGACGCCATTTCTATGAAGCAAATTGACCCATGTAGGCGGCGGAACGCAAGCCAACTTATGCGAGAAGTAAATGAAGGTATCAACAAACTGGAGGTATTCACACGAATAAAACTCTCTGTCCACGTCAACAGCGTTGATGCTTTCGTAGTCATGGTAATTGCCAGAGTAGTCATGGATTAATAGAACGGGGACTTTGACGACGCCGCCCCTCTCAATGCCGTCGGTCCCGCGTAGCAGCGGCGTGTTGGCTCGTTGCAGCGGATCAGAATCGTCTTCCTTCCACGACTCCAACTGCTCGAATGTATCGAAGTAGGCGAAGCCCTTCAGGCGATCTACTTGGCGCTGTCTGCGTCGCTCTTCAGGCGTTGGCCCAGTGTCGGGGGTAGGAAAGAGATGGCGGTATCCATCGCGGATTGGCCTAAGAATGTCTTTCCAACCAAGCAGATGGGCCATAGTAGAGTGTTCTCAAGTGTATACGGAACGTCGAGTGGATGGGCAACGCGAACGACTGCGGATGTGCTACGGGGGGTAGCGGCGATCGGGATGACGTGAAGCGACAGGGGCGGGTCTTGGCATGCAAGGATGCGCAGCTCCATCCCTACGTGATGCAGCAGTCGGAACGTGTCTTTTTATGCCAGGCACACCAACACACAACCCTCCACCACGCCTCGAGTCGCGACCCATTGCCCGCGATGATGAACCTCTTCCGACTGCTGGGTAAGCTTGGCGACAACAATGCTCGTGCGTATGGATGGAAATGCTAACACGGTCTAGGGGATTTATCCCACCTGCTATCCATCCTGATTCTGCTGCACAAGATGAAGGTGTCGAGTGTATGTTGATTCCCCGTGCACAAGTAATGCGCCGTATCGATTGACACGCTGCAGAGCGCATCTGGTATCTCGTTCAAGTCGCAATTCCTCTACCTGATCGTCTACCTCACGCGTTACGTCGACCTCCTCTGGACCTTCTACGAACCCAAGTCGCTCTACAACACCATCTTCAAAATCATCTTCATCAGCACTTCGGCCTACACCGTCTACCTCATGCTCAACGACTACAAGCCGACACACGACCCAAATCTAGACACGTTCAAGGTGCAATACCTGCTGGGCGCGAGCGCAGTGCTGGCGATACTGTTTCCCTACAAATACACATTCACGGAGATACTCTGGGCTTTCTCCATCTGGCTAGAATCGGTTGCCATCTTGCCGCAGCTGTTCATGCTGCAGAGGACGGGTGAGGCGGAGACAATTACGACGCACTACCTCTTTGCGCTGGGTGCTTACAGGGCTCTGTACATCCCCAACTGGATCTACCGTTACATTCGCGAGGTGCCCAAGTTCTACGATCCCATTGCAGTGATTGCGGGTGTCATCCAGACTATTTTGTACTCTGACTTCTTCTACATTTACTACACAAAGTAAGTCTTGGAGGATACACTGAGGCTTTGGTCGGCATGCTAACGTAGTTTAGGGTCATCCAAGGCAAGAAGTTCAACCTGCCCGTATAGACCCCCGCGCGCAAGGACGCTGCTCTCTTTCTGCTGCTGGTGGCCGAGTTCGGCCCCATTGCTTCGTATATCGGCATATCTGTGTTAAGTGGGCGTTTTGGCATCTGGAGGCATTCTAGGGAGGAAGGGTTGGTTGGGATATGACAGTCGACTAGCTGTGTAAGCTAGGCGTCGTAACGCGATTGGCGGTGCGCATGTAGGAAAATACCTTGTAAGAAATGAATACGTGCTACATTGAGTGAAGCGCCCGATAAGGCTGAGACACGTGAGAAGCAGTATGCATGCATGGATGCGCCACCGGCTGCAGCCTCGGGGTGCTTGACGCTCAGCCTTGTGCGCAGGTGAAGGGAGCGGCCAATCAAAAGACGCTAATATCGGCGGCCGCCAGTAACTCCGGACTACCTTCGCTGCCGGCAGTCAGCAACCCTCAACCTTTTCCTTATCCCAAAACCATACAAACGCATTTGTTCATTCTCCATCCGTTCGCTGCTTCCTATTCACCAACCTACTTTTTTTTTTCTAAAGAATTGTCGCATTCGTCAGCACTTTGAAGCTGTCCCCCCAGAATCAGCCTCAACTTGTTGTTATCGCCGAAAAGTGCGCGCTCACACGACCGGGCGCACGATTAGGGAACGACACACGACCATGTTCTGCCTGCGGAGCTGGATTCCAGTTCTCTTCTTCTTGTGAGCCCTCGCCCATGTCCGGCGCATCGTATGGCATGGCATTCTAACAAGAGTATGCATAGACTACGAACGCACGCCTCCCCCGTCTACCTCGTCCTCTTCATCTCGGCCACATACTTGTTAAACCGACCGTGCGTGTACTGCAGCCTCCTCCTCTTCATCCTCGTCGTCGCGCTCTTCGACTTTCACACACCGTGGTTCGATGCGCCGTTGTCGGATAGTGCGGAGCTGGCGCTGAATGGGACTGTGGCGGAAAGCGCTGGCATGTTGGCGCAGGCAGTGAATGCGACGGTCAAGGCTGGGGTGGGCGCGGCGGTGGAGGGAGTCAAGGGGAGGGTTGGCTTGGGACAGGCGAGTGGGAGCGAAGGACAGAGTTATGAGTGGGTCAAGGGGTTGTTGGGGAAGAAGGAGTGGCGGGTGCAGTGTTTGGATGTCTTGATCCGGATTTAGGCGGACAGGGCTGGGAAGGGGGAGAGCATGTATGACAGATGGCTGAGAGACTTGCGAATACCATTCTCTGGTCTTGTGATGGGTTGGGATTGGAAGTGTCTGCATCGAGGGCGTGAATTGGAGCATTTGCATGGCGTCAATGGCATACTGCTTTCGAGATGACTGCCTTTCCGAGATGACTGCTCTTCAGGCCATGGTATCTCAACTATGATATCTCAGTTATGATATGTCAATCCAGCAGAGAGACATGTAAAAGACCCCGCGCTAAACCCTAGAAGCAGGGATGGCTACCTAGGTGGGGCAGTTCGGCTTGCCGCACGCGCACCTTCCCCTCTAAGCCTACACACATGCAGACGCATCGTCTCACCCAGTACCAATTGATTGCACACTTCCCCTCCTTTTGCTGCTGTGCTCTCGCCCCGCTCTCCTTGCGCCTTCACCCTGGCTGCTCTATCCGCTTCCGCGAGACTCTGCTCTCGACAATTGACTCGTAGCAGAGTGAAGACAAGTACGCCGACGCGTCTCTTAAACACCACCCCGACCCACTCCATCCGCTCTAGAAGCTTCTCTTCTGCAGCTAGAGAGACTGGATCTGCCCCACGTACACAACTACGCCTCAGACCGAGGTTTGCGGTAGCTACCACAAACACCTTTGGCATACAGAAGAGGTTTTGTCAAAGCGAAGTCACTAGCAGCTTCGTCAACATGGCTTCAGATCGCGATGTTCTCCCGGCATGGTCAGTCGTGTCAACTCTATTGCAGGCCGATAGCTGATATCTTCCAGGGCCAAACCCTCCCACTATGCCCTCTCCCTCCATGACCTCGAATTCGGCGGCAACTTTGGCTACAAGGGCACTGTCGACATCACGACCAACATCACAAAGGACGACGGCTTCAACACCCTAGTCCTCAACGCACATCAGCTCAAGCTCCAAAGCGCTGAGCTAAAGGCCGGTGACAAGACATTCTCAGCAAAGGACATATCCTACGATGAGAAGAGACAACAAGTCACGCTCGACTTTGGTGAGAACATCACTTACACCGGCGAGGCCCAACTCTCCATCAAATTCTCCGGCTTCGTCAACAACATCATGGCCGGCTTCTACCGCTCCAAGTACAAGCCCAAGGGCGACGTCCCGGCTTCCGTTGCAAAGGACGACGAGTTCCACTACATGTTCAGCACCCAATTCGAAGCCTGCGACGCTCGCCGTGCTTTCCCTTGCTTCGACGAACCGAATCTGAAAGCTACCTTTGACGTCGAACTCGAAGTGCCCAAGGACCAGGTCGCGCTCAGCAACATGCCGGAGAAGGAGATTAAGCCTAGCAAGAGGGATGGTTTCCACACAGTTGTCTTCGAGCGATCACCTATCATGTCTACCTACCTCCTAGCGTGGGCTATCGGTGACTTTGAGTACGTCGAGGCGCACACTGAGCGCAAGTACAATGGCAAGAACATTCCTGTTAGGGTTTACACTACCCGTGGTCTGAAGGAGCAGGGACGCTTTGCTTTGGACAACTGCCACAAAATTGTGGATTACTTTTCCGAGGTCTTCCAGATCGATTACCCGCTGCCCAAGGTTGATTTGCTGGCTGTTCATGAGTTTTCGCATGGAGCCATGGAGAACTGGGGTCTCATTACCTACAGAACTACTGCAGTGCTCTTCGACCCTGCGACCTCTGCCGATAGCTACCGCAACAGGGTTGCCTACGTTGTAGCTCACGAACTTGCCCACCAATGGTTCGGTAACCTCGTTACCATGGATTGGTGGAGTGAGCTTTGGCTCAACGAGGGTTTCGCGACATGGGTTGGATGGCTTGCCATTGACCATCTCTACCCAGAATGGAACGTATGGGGACAGTTTGTTGTGCGTCATAAATCTCGAGGTATCTGCTCTAACAGCCCGCTGACCATGTCTTCTAGACTGATTCCGTACAACAAGCCTTCGCACTCGACGCACTCCGAACCTCGCATCCCATCGAAGTACCCGTATACGACGGTCTCGAGGTCGACCAGATCTTTGACCACATCTCCTACCTGAAGGGCTCCTCAGTCATCCGCATGCTGAGCGCTCATCTCGGTGAGAAGGTTTTCCTCCAAGGTGTAGCCGACTACCTCAAGGCTCACCAGTACTCTAATGCCACAACCAATGACCTGTGGTCTGCCTTGAGCAAGGCGTCTGGTCAGAATGTAAACACCTTCATGGACCTCTGGGTTCGGAGAATCGGCTTCCCAGTCGTCACCGTTGCTGAAGAACCTGGTCAGATTGGCCTGCGCCAGCAACGCTTCTTGCTTGCTGGTAATGTCAAACCCGAGGAGGATGAAACAACGTGGTGGATTCCGCTGGGTCTTCACACGGGCGATTCTGCGTCTACCACGGAGGTTCACAAGACTGCTGCTATGACGCAGAAGGAGGACACAATTCGTGATGTCAAGGATGGTTTCTACCTCCTTAACAAGGACCTCACTGGCTTCTACCGCACCAACTACCCCGCCGACCGCCTCAAGAAACTCGGCGAGGACCGCGATCAGCTCACTGTACAAGACAAGATCGGCCTCGTTGGTGATGCGTATGCAAACGCGGTCGCGGGCTATGGATCTACAGCTGGCTTGCTCGCGCTGGCGGAGCGCTTCCAAGACGAATCTGATTATTTGGTTTGGTCAGTTACTATCCCTATATGAACTATATGTGAGGCATATGCTGACTCTGTATTCTCACGCTTAGGTCTCAGATCCTCACCAACATTGGCAACGTCCGCAGCGTGTTCTCTGGCAGCGAAGATATCAGCGAGGGACTGAGGAAGTACCACCTCAAGCTCATCACGCCGGCCGTCGAGAAGGTTGGCTGGGAGTTCAAGGATGGAGAGAGCTACCTTGTTGGTCAACTGCGCGCCAGTCTGCTTCTGTCGGCTGGCATCGTCGGCCACCAGGCCACCGTCGAGGAAGCGTTGAAGCGATTTGACGCTTATATCGAGAAGGGTGACAACAAGGCCATTCATCCCTCGCTTCGCCGGGCCGTCTTCGCCACAGCGATTAAAAACCGCGGTGAGTCAGCGCTGAAGGCTGTCATGAATGAATACCTCAACACAACATCAATCGACGGCAAGGAAATCTGCCTCGGCTCTCTCGGCCGCGTACAGACGCCCGACCTTGCAAAGCAGGTCATGGACTTTGTCTTCTCGGATAAGGTGGCCATGCAAGACAAGCACTCTTCGACGATTGCTCTTGCCAACAACTCCAAAGTACGACCAGAGGTGTGGAACTATGTTAAAGAAAACTGGGACACTAAAGTTCATCCTGCACTTGCTGGTAACCCTGTTGTGCTGGAGAGGTTTTTGAGGTTTGGTTTGAACAAGTTTACGGATGTGAAGACTGCGGATGATATTCAAAGGTTTTTCAAGGATAAGGATACTAGAGGGTATAATAAGGGGTTGGATGTTGTGGATGATACGATAAGAAGTTATGCTAGTTATGCGGAGAGGGATGGTGGGGTGGTTAGGGAGTGGTTGGGGGCGAATGGGTATTGAAAGCAGTAAGTAGTGACCAGTGAAGGAAGGCAGTGTGAGTGTAAAGAAGAAGAAGAAAAAAGCGTATGAGGCATAGAGACGGCTGTGAGACGTAGAGGAAGATTCTCTTTTAGGTTACAACGATGCATGCATTGTTATGAGTGAGCAATTTTATAGTGATGAATGAATGAACAAATCCCTTTTTTTTTTTGTCATAGATGATCATCTGGGTAGGTATGTAGTAGGTCAGGTTAGAATGTTTTCCCATTGAATCTTTGTGCGATTCGTCTTCTTCTTTTTTTTTTCTTATCTTGGTTATCGTTGTTATTGTGTAGTTTCTGATGCAAGCAAGTAATCTAGATAAAAGTTCAGTAGCAGTATAACGACAATTATAAACCCTAAAAGGGGGGTTCTTTTTCATCATCGAGTCTTTTTCATTGTATCTTGATGTGCACCTTGTGAATCCCCCCTATGGCACGCCTGCTCAGGCTGACCTAAACAGATAGACTACCTACCTACCTACCTACCTACCTGTCTACCTGACTAGCAAGACAGTATCCGTCCTACCTTCCATCGTGTTATCCCCGCTTCCCCCTTTCTTCAAAGTTCCTCCAAATCCTCATCATCCCCAAACTCATTCAGCGCAGGGAAATCCCCAGCCTCACACCGCTCCGGCCTAACAAAGACACCACAATTGGCACCGCACTCAAAGTATCGCTTACCCTTGACACTCCCATCGTTCTTACCAGTTGGCTCGTCAAGCCTAACGCCGATCCATACGCCAATCCCGGGAATCTCAGGCACAAGTCCAATATAGGATATCGTCCCGCGACGAGCATCTGATTCGGGCAGGAGGCGGACGCGGCAGTTTAGAGAAAGGCCTAAGTTGGAACAGAGTTAGTAAGAGTTCGCTTAAACAGGCTTTTGGAAAGAAAAGAAAAAGTATACAAGTGAATTCCGCAGTTGATGAGTGGGCAGGAAGGATCAAGGTTCAGTTTGGAAGGGGGGAAAGATTATGTTTGGATAAGGTTAGACCATCGTACGAGGTCCGCAGAACGTGGTCGTTCGGTGGAGCCCAACAATAATCGCTGTTGATCCCATGGCTTATCGGCTGACTGGCTGGCTGACTGGCTGTCAATCCATCGGGTTCACCAAGGCGACACGAGGAAAAAGCAAGAGAAGACAACGTCCGAAGCGGCACTGAAAGGCGAGTCGACAAAACGTCCCGACTCCCGGCGGCAGCGGCAGGTTGGTAACTAGGATCGCGTATGCCGGGACGACACAGTTGCGCACCCTCACGCACACCGATCACATCTGACCCAACCTCCCCCCAAGCGCCCGCTCTCTGAGATGTGGCGGCAGCGCAGCAGAGGCTCAAGCGGGGAAGCGGCCTGATGCTTGAAAATGGATGCAGATATGCCCAATATGGTCCTTAGGCGTTCCTTGAGGCGAGAATAATCGAGCGTATATGTCTGTGGTGCGGCGTTGGATCGTCGCGTCGCGTCAACCAAATCTCGTACATGTAAACCATGAGTATGATGACATGCGAAGCGGCGAGTGATAGCATGCGGAGTGATGACTATGGTTTAGAGCCATCGCATTTCGGATGGTGCGGCCCGCTTCTAAAACAGCATTGTCGATCTCGGGGCCTAACAAAGGCGAGACCAAGATTTGCAACATGGGGAAACAAGATGTTGGTCGTCGTAGTTGGAAAGTGTATTTGGAGGTGAGATGAATTTGTCGCTGGTTACGGACGAATGAAGCTGGAGAATGAGGCTGGTGGCAAAGGGACCGACGATCACTTTGGGGGTTTTGAGTTTCGGCGACTTCCTTTTCCCGCAGCCTGGTCCCTGCCAGAACGGGTAACTAGCGGGGGCGATAACAGCGTTGGATACGACCGACGGTAGTAGTAGTAAGCAATTCCCAAGTGGTAAATCTCATCTTGTACATGTGCTTAATGGATGAATCTTCAAACGCCATGGCATCCCGCTACGAAGGTCTGGGCCAAGGATTGGACGCAGGGCGTGCTTGAAGAGGTAATCATGTATGACGGGCTTGGTAAGACGACAATTGGTATGGGAGATTGGCTGCCTGTCGCGCACGTTTCCTCGTTGGACCATGATCATGACAGGCTGAGACACGATGGATCCTGCTATGGTGAGGCGAGTGTTGAGTGGCGTTGGATGGTATGCAGCCGTCCGTTTTGGGAAGTGTTTGAAGCATCTCCGGCTTGTACACTTGAACAGCATGGATCTTTACAAGGCTGTTCTGCGGGTTCCGGCATATCCATTGCCACAGCGTACGGCTCAACGGTGAGGTGGGACATGCGGGAAATCATGCGGCTTACCTCTTTCTTCTATTTCCCGCTCTGAGGCGCGGATCTTCTGCTGCTCAATACTGGGAGCATCTGGGTCGAAACGACCCAGTTTCTGCGCCTTCTTCCATGCAAGAACACTATCGGTCCGATGCTCGTACTCTGCAGCAGGCATTTCGTACTTCTCAACGGACGACAGATCGGTAAAGTCAGTTCGTGCAGCGGGAGGACGTGTGTCAACGACCTAAATTTGCCTTGTCAGCACGGGAGCATGTATGAGAGGATTCATTTGCTCGGAGACGCCAGTTGAGATTGCTCTAGCTAGGAGCCGGTACATGGGATGAATCATGAGGCCAAGAGAGGCGTCGAATAAGGCCGAACCGCCGAAAAAGAAATGGCAAACAACAGAGAAAGGTTGTTCAGCAGATTGAAAGTTTAAATGACCGGTACTCGATGCCGAGTACCAAAGGGAGCTCAGCGCTTCAAGACGATGTGGTAATTGCAGGTGGAACAAAGCATGGCTTCCGCGCGGATCGCTCCACCAAGGCTGACATAACTGGGTTGTAGAGTCGAGGAGGGGCACTGCGGGGCATGCAAATATGCAGGCATGACCTGATTAAAGTCCACAGCCTCAATGTCGGCCTTGACAACGAATGGGGAAGATGGGAGGCAGGACGCATGAAACTGCTAAGCTTGGGTGTAGAGTAGAAGATACAAGGAAGTAGAGAGGCGAGCCGGGGTTGGAGAGATGTGGCAGCTCGCGAGAGGACCGCATGGTAGACTGGTCAAGGACAGGGCTGCGGCGACTGTTCAATGAGAAAGCAGGAGGAGCACTTACGGTTATCTCCGCATACGGTTGCAGCGGGAAGGCAGCAAGACGCGTCTGTTCCTCATCCGGAGCGATGAGAGCGACGGCATCCTGAGAGCCAACGCGCAGCGACAACTGTTGACTGCTTGCGGGGACACCGGTGATGGGTTCGAGGCGTGCCTTGAGTTGAGCAATGCTCCAAGACGGAGAAATACGGCGCTCCGAGGACGAATTCGGGGAGCTAATGAGGAGCGGCACGTCTGCCGCACTCTGGAGTGACATGTCGACAAGCCGAGGTATCTGTCGAGACTAGAGGGGTAATGTAGGAGGATGAATGTGGTATGAGTTGTTGCTGGTGTTGATGGTGTACCGTTGACAGGTGACCCGTTCTGTATGCGGGATAGGTTACGAGTGGTGTAGGGCCGAGGAAAAGCATTGGAGCATGGCTGTATCGAGTATGCTAAGCGATGCCAAGGCCATGGTTTTCAACCACAGTGAATGTCTCAGAACCCATCATGAACGCCCACCACCCACGCCTACCCCACGCGCTCACTTACATCACACAAGTGCGTGGGAAGTCGAGATACAACCCCACGCTGTGTGCGCTGGCGTCGTTCACGCGTGGGCGGTTTATTTATGATGATCTTCGTCGAGGTGAGGCCTGCCAGTGACATCCGGGTCGAGCTGCCTCATACGAAGGATGCGAAACCATCCGATCTTCAGCCAAGACAGGGTGGATTTAATGACATGTTCCGGCACTGTTCGCGCGGGCGCCTCCGAGCCAGCGCTTGCACACCAGCGTCAACAGGATGTGGACATTGTTCAGTCGGAATTTCCCTCCAACAGTGAACAGACTTCACCGCTCTTTGTATGCAATGCAAGTCTTCTTTAAATATAGAGTGCTGCGCCTTTGCAGATTTGCGTACACGCAAAGGTCGGAGGCTGTGGCACCTGCAAGCAGGCGTCGTCCAGTACGGCAGGACATTTACCAGGATTGTGGAAAGTCCAGTTCGCATGCCGTCGGCCGTAGGTAGATTGCGAAGACATCTGTGGGGAGTCCTTTAATCCTTCAATCACTCAACCACGCCGTGCGGCGCCGACGAAAGGCCTCGTGCCCTAGCGTTGGACAACGCACGGGGATGGTTCATGGCTAATGCACCTGCATCTCGGCTCCCACTGGCCCAAGGGCCTACCTACTATATCCAACCTCATCCAAAACATCCGTCCAGTTCGGCCTCTTCTCACCGCCTAATGCGCATCATCGCGAATCCCAGTCCCGTGATGCAATCCGGCACCCGCGAGCGCTGCCGCCCATGGCGCACAACGCAACGTCGGCAGCAACGTGACATGGCATAGCGGCGCCTTCTCGTAGCTTCAACAACGTGGCTCTCCAACACGAGACAACACAGCAGCATCAGCACCGCCGCAGCGCGATACAGCGCCGCGTCTCACGTGGGCGAGGGGCGCACAAAAACACGTCTCGTTGCGGATGAGGCCGACGCTACCACCCGGCGTCTCCATCAGTCGCATAAACACCAGCGAGCCAGCATCGTGTTATGGCGCGCCTTGAACACTATGAACAGTTAGGCGGCAAAGCTAGACGTCACGCCCACGGCCGCCGGCAGTTCACCGCAGTTCACCGCAGTTCACCGCTCCTCTTGGGCATGCGTCGATACTGCTAGATCGCCGCCCACAGTGGGGTACTTGACCGGAGCCATGAACGCAGGAATTGCACCTGTGGAGCATGTCTTCGACGTTGTCAAGACGTTGGCGTGAACACATCACCACCTGCACCGCCTGATTGATGTCAGCCGTTCGCAAGGCTTCGGTAGCGACGCTTCTGGCGTCAAATAGCCGGAGCAGGGCGAGCATGCTGCAGATCTTCCATGTCATCGCGCTTGTGCTCTTCCGAACCCTCAGCGAATCCCTGAGACTGTTCACCGCTTAATACTATCCTTGATTCGCTGCCTCGAGTGACAGAAACACGCTCCAGCCGCTTCGTCGACGATCGTGAACGCAGCGGCCCTGCTGCAAAAGCCGCAGCCCCGTCTTTGGGCGGCGCATTGAGGCCTGACGGAAAGGAGGGCAGCAAATGAGGCCCAGCACACCACGCCGGCAAAGCCAATATCAACGCAATGCATCGGAGTCGTCTCCCACGTCCACGAGGGTGAGCAGGTTGGCTAATACTATTATTGTTATTACTCCCACTACTACTCGAGTGCAAGACACGTCATCGCTGTACCTTACCACGCAAGAACGGGTGTCGTGCTTTTTGTGTCAAGCTAACGCTTGCAATTTGGCCTGTCCATTTCTTTTTGGTCTCGCTAAAATCTCCGGCAGACATGCTTCCTTAGATCGGATCAGCTGTGGTAATGCTGTGGTCTGTGGGTCGTTAATGTGGCGCGCCGCCAGCACGAGTCGAGAAAGCGTTAAGCGCGAAAGTAGTGGTGTCAAGTCAGAAACGCAAAGGGTACATCCTGATCCCAAGCCCCCGGATCCCTACCGCGGACCATGAGGCGGCGCCAGCCAGGGCCTCAAGGGATGCCTGCTATTAGTATCACAGTCGCACGCTAAGCCTCTCTATTCACGCATCCATGTTCCAAGTCCCTCTCAGACCCTACTTTGCTCTTACCAGCCCGTATCCACTGCTCCCCTACGCTACGCTTCCTACCTTCTCGACCTGAAAAGTCAGTGGCTAAGCACGCCCGTCATTCATCAGACCGAGTGGTTGGCCTGTTTCACCCCCTGCTCAGAAAGCCCCGGCCCATAGCCCAAATAGCTCGAGTCGATCGACCACTTAGAGCGTGAATCATCCAAAGTACCTCCCAACTGGCTACTTGGGTCATCGTCGGCACATTTAGTCTATCCGAACCTCATCATCCTACCACTGTCCTCTCCTGTTCCACCCTCCTGCACAGCTACCCATATCACGTATCGCCTCCTTGTTGTTGTTTACCAACTTCATCTGCACATCAACAGTCACTGTACCTCGACGCATCACCACTTTCTGCCTTGCCTCTGCCCAACGCCACGCCTGGGCTGATCGTCGTACCGTTTACTTTGGTACCTGTCATCATCTTCAAGGCTACCTTGGACATCAACCTTACGACATAACGCCCAACCTGACCGGTAGACGTTCAACCTACAGATAGCCATCTATCTGCTCCACTTCTTACTTTACAGCCGCCTATCCCCACGTCGCAACTACTGACTGATCTTACACGATCTCAACAAGTTCAGCTTTCGGAGGACTCAGGTTATTCGGGAACTTTCATCGATACATGGGCTGGCAATAGGCTAGTCCCCTCACCTTCATCCTGGATATCAACCTCCTCCTCGAGCCTCGCGCTCGGGGCTCAGAGTCTCCTGCGAGCAAGAAGAGCTCCATATCAAATGCATCCCACTCGACAGGAGCGACCAGAGGATACACAACCGCGCCTTCAGCATACACACAGTCCCCCTCACAAAGAGCGTCGCCTGCCTACGCTTCTGGAGCACCCGCATACCCAGGACCCCCGCACTATGCACCAATGTCCGCTTACACCCAGGCACCGACATCAGCACCCCAAGTACCCGGACCAATGCTAGGAGGACCTGTTCTACCCGCAATCTCAGAACTTCATCGACATGCTGAACCTGCCCCGCTCCCGCATTTTCGCCCTCTCTACTCCGGCCCGCATGGACCTTCACCGCCTCGACACACGCAAAATACTAACCATTCTCCCCCTTCAACGCTAAAACGACAAGCTTCTCAAACCCCTCTACCCGACGAAAGTCCAGCCAAGAAGCAGTCCAAATGGACACCAGAGGAGGACAACCTGACTATTGAGCTGCGGGGTCAAGGAATGAAGTGGGACGACATTGCGAAACGACTACCAGGACGAAGCTCCATTTCCTGCCGATTACGGTATCAGAACTACCTCGAGAAGCGAGCCATTTGGGACGAAGAGAAGAAAAACAAACTCGCAAGACTCTACGCACGGTATGTACCACTCGACAACTCGGAATGCCCAGACTGCTTCATTTTGGTCATCTGTTCCTTCGTTTTGAGCCCACATCTTTGGTTTCAGATGTACCCCAGCACATTCTCGCACTCGCACGCGACGCGTTTCTGCGCAATACACCCCAAAAAAATCAATACTGACTCTTGTGTTAGATTCAAGGACCAAATGTGGCAGAAGGTTGCTACAGAGATGGGCATTCCCTGGCGGTCCGCCGAATCGATGCACTGGCAGCTGGGAGAGCAGGAGATGAGCGCGCGTGCAAATGCGCCGGTGTTTCAGCTTCACCCATCTGCAACCGGTACAGGCATGAGCTCGCCATCGCAAGTGCCCGTTGTACCTGCCTCTGCCCCGCATGGCTTCACACCCGCCAACGCCCCTCAGTTGATGCCGCAACCACCGCCGATGCCGCCGCAGCTGCACCAGGTGCCCCCACCAATGCCTCAAGGACCACCGATGCACTACGGTCACCAGCGGACCGACAGTGGCTCGAGTGCAGGTGGACGAAGGAGGAGGAATAGCTCATTCAGTCGCAGACGCGCAGACCCTCGATCCCGGTCGAGTGTTCCCCCTCAGCTAGGTCAACCTCTTCCCCAGATTCAACCACAGTCAGAAGAGGACTTGATCAGCGGTGCCCGGACAGCACCCGTACCAGGGATGCAGTCGATCATCAAGCGAGAGTTGGAGGGACCTAGCTATATGGAGGCTTACCACCAGAGGAGGCGGGAAGAAGAGGCTGCAGCAGGCCCATCACGATCGGAACACGAGGCACGGAGCCAGGGTGTGAGGAGTCCTGACAGGATGTCCCAACGGAGTGCGACCGGAAGCATCAAGAGCATGAAGCGCGAGCCAGAGGAAACCGAGCGAACAGCCACAGTACCCTCCCCGCCTCAACCGTCCACGCCTTACGAGCGACCGGCATCAGCAGTTGCATAGAAGATTTCGCCGTCGCATTATTCAACGCAACGATTTTCATTTTTTTGTAGTAGATGGGATATAGACATATTTGGGATGCAATGCATACAACATTCGGGCAGGAACCGTAATGAGCGTGGGTATACCCTGGGTTTCGGCGCACAAGAGGGAGAGTTTAGGAGTATGGGTATACCACGAACGCTTAGACTGGGGAAACCGCGCTCAGAGCATGGATGAACGTCAACAACGAAGGGGCATCCGCACGACTGTGGCATTTAGCGTGGGTTGGTTGTTACATTTCTCGCATTGATATCATCTCTTTGGCATTCTGGTTTTTTTTCCTCCTCTCGCATCGCAGAACATCATAGCGTTTGTTTGGTTTCTGTCTAGACTCGCATTGTCATTGTTTGTTCTTTCAACCGTTCTGTCACAGCACTGTTTTGGTGTGGTGGTTCATGATTGTGCATTTTACACATAGCGTTTGGCATTTTCTCATCTACCCATCTCAATACAAGCACTCGGCGGCATAGCGTGGCGAGGATACCTTTACACCGATGTTTTTCCTCTCTTATTAGATCTTACGTGTCGGACCACTTAGTTCATGGTCTCGAGTATGATGAACCCAACCATCAGTTCAGAAAGACTTTTTTTTCTTCGCATCGCTGCAAACTTGCGCCACCTGTGCCCTGCAAGCCAGCATGGCCATGGCCAACACATGTCCCAGTAGTACACTTAGTAAATAATACACATCGACCAAACCGTTCCGTTCATCTCCGAGAAAGCAAATTCGCCTCTTATTACGTTGCTTTCGCACTCAAACTTACAACTACCCTTTCTCAACATGCCAGATGCTCCAGCATCACCCTGTAAACGGTGGTGTGTGGCGTGGCGGTGAACAGCTGTATTCCCACCGCCCGGAAAACAACGTTCGTCTACCCCGGATCATCGTATGATGACGTAGCACCCACGAGCACACTGTCATGTTTCATCAAAAGGTCGGTCAAACAGGTACCTACGTGGCCGACTCATGGTGCGCGGAGCGCTGCGCTGTCACCGCTTCAGGGTGTGTTCGCGACGCTTAGCTCCCAATCGGAAATTTTTCGCCTTCGCATCAAGGTTGCGTGCGAAAGAGGGTGTGTAGGGTCTGCGTTGTTCAGACTCATAGTTGAACTCCACTAGCACAGCCTCGTAGCCTCACTTGTGTGCCATGCGATTGGGTGTGACGGGCGAGAAGAGTGTGCTGCTTGCATGAACTTGTTCTTAGAACGGTTCGTTGTCCTTGCATGTGGTGTGCCTAAGTAACCTGCAAACTATTTTAGGGCTAGGGCTGCTGGGTGTCGTGTCATCGGTTCTGTTGCGCAGAAGATGAGGGTGTTCAGCCCCGCAAAAAGCAACAGAGGGCCGTGATTGGACAGCTTCGATGCAAAGGATGTCGTAGGGCTTATCGATTAGTAGCACAGTCAAATGCCATGTTGCCGCCCTTGCCAACCATTTTCGCGCGCTTACTCTGCATTTCTCAAACTTAATCGGTCTTTTTTTTGGCGTTACGCTCAAACTTTGCTGTAGGTGTCTGTGTGTGTGCGCGCGCTCTCCGCTCCCGTCCCCCTCGGAGCACAAGGCTGAGATGCACCATGCCTTGTGCACGTCCCGCAGCCTTCACGAACCGCTTTGAAACAGCCTAGTTCAACCCGCCCAAGGTAGGGCGCCCGGCCTTTCCTTCATCCAATCTGCCCAGTGCGGCCTCGCAGTAACCTTCCATAATCCTTCTAGAAGGTCGATTGAGACTAACCAAACTCTGTGCCCATGACATATTCCCCTTGCGGTATACCCACCCGCCGTTCGTTCGCGCAACCACACCAGGATATTCATGACATCGCGTTTAGGCAGATTGATTCATCTATCTGCATGACACTTATCGGCATGAAGACCGCGCCGCGCAAATGCCGAACTCAATCAATGCAGAGCAACCTGGCATACGGAGACGAACTGAGCATGCAACATGACACGAACGGAACGGCAATTGTAAAGTGGGAACGAACCAAAAGACGGCGACTATGTGACCGCCCTTACGTTACTTTTTCCGGGGGTCGGCCGTGTAACGCAATAGGTGTTCGCATGATCGGAACGGATGTGTGAACTATTATCAAACGGCCGAGCCGCCCCTCGGCGCAAGTTGTGTATGCGCGCATAAACAAAATGCAAGAAAAGAACAAGAGGTTATGCATGAACCGTGTGGTTATTTTCGCCTGTATGGCCGGCGATCCCCTCCCTTCGAGAAGCCTTCCCGAAGCGGACAAGGGAAAATCCCAATGCCAAATCTCCCACCTGTTCGCCAAACGCGAATCATGGGCACACATTGGGACGGATGCATATTGCACATGACGACACCCCTTCACTTGACACACAGATCCACCCCAGGGCCTTTCACCACCACCACCCAGCCACCCCTCCTTTTTTACGTTCAGCGCAGACTAGGACCTGCCTCCCGTCAACCCTACCCGCGCGAACCTTCCTGTCAGATTGTCATAACACGATTATTATGACATCTTGCTTCTGCCTTTGTTATCGCATGATTGTAATCACCATACGTGCTGTTCTCTGATCGCCCGGGATCGCTGCCTTAGGCCGAAACAAGTGACAAGGACGAGCATCGCAATCGCAAGCTGCAGAGCGAGGGAAAAAACCGTTCCGTGACATGTGTGTGGACCAGGCACACTCCACTCTGCATCAGGGCTGTTCCATGGAAAGAGATGCGAGAATGGCACCATGGCGTTCCTTACTTCTTGCTGCCCACGCGTTTGGCGGCACCTGGCTCTGTTCGATCTATGTCATGCGACATGGGGGCTGCACCTTGAAGCAAGCTAACCGTGCGGGCTGGAAGGGGAGAAAAGAACGTCTCAAGAATGTTCTTTCGCACACACCCCTCCCCACGTGCCACTCATCTAATTTCGCACAGATGAAGATTTGGCCGATCGGAGTTTTCCCCGTCGTTCGAGATGCCTGGCTATTGTGTTGCGATGTGGTCATACCGTCCTTTTGGTCATCGTCACGAACACCCAATCTGCCGGCCAAAGCACAGATGGAGCCTCAATGTCATCATCCGAAGAGCAGCTGAGTTGTGCCATGTTGAGACAATGCGTCAAGCCATGTATCGTCCGTTCGCGCATGTCGCGCAGGCTTTTGAAAAGTAAAGAAAAAAAAGTTTCAGCTCATACTCAAGCCACCACACCTCCTGCGTCAAAAGAAGCACACCAATGCCAATGCAAATGATGTGCAAACACTCGCCCATCCATCCAACAAGCAAAGAATGCATAGGCCAATGTACAATAGTTTCCAGTTCAGCACCCGAACCAAGAATTCCGCATCCGACACACATGCCCAACGGCTTTCTCATGTCTAGTGTCGTACCGTACCGTGCTTTGCCCGCATATCCAAATTACCTAAAATGATGCATACCGCAATCGGACGATCGGACTGAGACATAGCGTCGCAGGCCACTCCGCAAAGGAAGGAAGCGTGGAAGGGAAGGAAGAAGGCAACGAGATTAGTGCTGCCGATCGAATAGTTCACGCCCTGTTCGCACCAGCCCAGCCCGAGGAAATACCGCTAAACCACAAGACGACTAATCACAGCCGAAATCTCTTTTTTTTTCGCTGGCACGCGACAACGGGCTACACTACACGAGTCGTGCACAATAATATGTCTCTAACTTGCTTACATAAAGTAGAAGTTAGAGATGTCACTGGGCTCGGCATAGTACGCCGATGATTTTCGTTATCTGGCCGAACACGGCACACCGTACGAAGAAGTGATTATCCTTGAGTGCCTGCCTGGTAGGGACTCCCTCGCAACGAGGAGACATGATGAGACACCAGCATCAGCACATCAACATCAATGTTGCCAACCATGGGCCTGATATTGCAAGGAACGGGATGCCTTAAAACCGTGGTTTTACATACCCCGCCCTTAGTTCCGTCCTTGGAATTAAGGCTGCGACGATGACAGCTCTGTATAACCTAGAAAAGAGTCCACACATGAGGCTGAACTCTGTGCACCAATGACGTTTGAACGTATGAAGTTGATTGCGGGATCGCTGGTTCTTCTTCAGGCTGAATGTTTCGACATGTCTTGTTTCGCATCCGCATTCAGACTTTCGCAGAGTGCCTACTTGGGAAAGTGGGGTGGAAGAGCGAGAAAACGAGATGGCAGGACGACGCGACAGTTGCGCACCAACAGAGAAACGTTTGAACCTCGAGCCTCTCTCACATCTGTGCTGGGGCGTTTGATAGCTGAAGAGGAAGAAGCCGTATCACCAACCACCTTACCACTTCAATCTCTCCCCTCAACATCGAGGCGAGGTAACGGCCAACTTGTCACACACGTTACTACGGACATGTTCCTTGCATCTAGAAGTCGGAAACTTCGTCGCTAGGGTACAATACGATACCGGCCGAGACAACATGATTGTATCACAAAGTCTCTCTACTGTTAGCGAGCGAAGCGTGCAGATGTAGTGCAAGGTACGTAGTTATCGTGGGATGTGTAGTGTCGTACCCATCTTCACCGGACGTCAAGAACGTTCAACACCACTAGTTCCAAGTGGCTGGGCAGGGTCTAACTGTCTACACCGCTTCACACCGCTACAAAACAAATCGTCTTCTTTTCGCGGACGTGTAGGGCGAGAACCATTGTTAGCTAGAAAAGCGTCAGTGGGTAGATCGTGTAGGTTTCCGGGATGAACTTGGTACCGAAGCATGGTGTGTGTGTGTGTGTGTGTGTAACGCCACAACGGTGGTGGAGGTGCGAGAAGGTTCTCTACACCGCTTCACACCGCTTGGTGGGCAGTGTATGTACATGTCCATCTCGGTAGTGGTGCTGTATGCCCGTCTCGGTACTTTTGTTGTAGTAGCCGTACTCGGTATAGGGGAAAACATGTATCTAGACCACGCATGGATATTCTCGCCACCAACACACAACGTGTCTTTCAAGTCTGTTAGAGTAAGTTTGATATAGATCTGCTAGACAAGGAGCTGGGTGATGGGTGATAAAACGCAGTGTTGGCACACCGCTCACTACGCTGTATCCATCAGCTCGGCTGTGGCTTTGGATCTAGATGCCAAACGCTACGGGCCTGGAGAGTTTATGTAATGTACATGCATATCTGTTGGAGTTACGGCGAGGCAGAAAAGCAAAATGACTACTTCATGTCTTTAGCCTTCACCGTTCTTCACCAAACTATACTGTGTTGTGGTCGGTACGTGAGGCCCAGAAGCGAGGTTTACCGGTTAGCCGCTACGTATTGCAGGAGCTTTGCACAAGACACCAAGATCGGATTCGTATGTGTGGGCATATGTGAGACAGGATGCATAGATAGCCGATCATGTTGTGTAATAGCACGCAGATTGGATCCTGCGGTTTCAGTAGATGTGGTTGCGAGCTGAGTAGCACAAGAGAAAGCGAGTAGTGCTATTGTGGTACCTTGGTGTTTGAGTCCGTATCCTCAAACGAGGCTGGACTTGAACATCGAGAGAGGTACGTTGGATGGGTTTCAGAGGTGGGGATATTCCTATAAGCTACTTGAATATGCTGTGAAAGACAAACTACATGGTGAATTCTATGTCTCACAACCAAAAATCAGGTGAAATCAGGAAATACAGAGATATCTACCAAGCATGCACTCGCCTTCCGGATCACTCAAGTTCTGGTTTCAGATGTGCTTCTAGTTGCTTTCCAAATCATCACTGCATCTGCATGCCGACTTCTCTTTTGAATTGTCCATGTCCAAGATATCACCGACACAATTAACTACCATGTATTCACTACTGCAATCTGTACTACAACAGTCTTGCAGACTCGGAGAACGATCGATGCATACCCGCCCGGCAACTCACAGCGTACCACAACAAGAACACCTACAAGAGACGAGGAAACCCCGACAGATAGGCGGTGAACCTGCGTTCGGTCGCCTCTCGGAACAGAAGAAAGAAAAACACAGTGGTCGACTCAGGTGCGGAAAGCTGCAGTACCAAGACGCAGACATGATGCAAAGATAGTTGATGATTCTTCCCACGCAGAAAAGCAGCCCAATCCCAATCGGGATACACATGCATTTACATCGTTACAGCAGATCGAAAAGACACATGTATGTATGTCATATCCAATTCCATAATCATATCGTCTAAACCATCCCGGATTGTTCCCACTTACCCTGCATGCTATGCTATCGTATGATCTGCATGTATTGCACCAGCAGGAACGGGGCCAAACGCGCTTCACCCGCTTCCCTCGCATCGTTTGTTACCCAATTCCAAGCGTACCCGCTTCAAACACTGTTACGCGCGCCACGCGGAACATGAACGGGGCCTAAGAAACACGACGACTCTCACTGCCGAACAAGGAAAGCAAGGCCGACATGTACATATGTCCCCACTTTGGGGCTAAAACACAAACGATCGCCTTGGAGACGCTCCAAAGAATGCACACCAGTTGCTGCGCCCCACACACACCGTCTCCACCGTGGCGCCAGCGCGAACACGTCAACCAACACCACCTGCCACCATCGTCTAGACGGGGCAGGCGCGAACATGCCGGAAAAAAGAAGCAGAAAGAGTGACCATCAAGGTCTTCCTTTCGCATCAAGCCCGTAAAAACACATGCATGTTTACGTTGACCGCTAGATGCTTATTCCACACCGCCACTACTCAGACTCTGTATGCAATGGTGTTTGTATTTCCGACAATGGCTTTTGGCGGCAAAGGCTAAACTTTGTATCTTATTCTGCTTCCTCAACGTGTAGTTCCCTAGCCTGCGAGAAGAAGATGCGAGCCGTCCCGCTGCCGATATTCTTGATGGAGTATGTATTGCCTGTCGTGATAGCGTGTTAGCTTCGTGTGCTCTATTCCCTTCGCTAAAGACGAAAAGCACCAATGAGAACGCGTAAAGCCAGTTCAAGCCAAGGGAAACGCGCCACGCGATAAACGGTAATACATGGTTGGCTGAGGATAAATAGAAAGAAGGGGGGGATAAAAAGCCGAAAAAGAAATACTGGGGAAGCGGAAAGGGCGAATAAGAGGGTGTGCGCCCGTAACCGCCAGAACAGAAGCGAACGACAATATTGTGCACCATCTGTTGAGCAGCAACATGACATAAGCCGCAGGGCGTCAAGTGTTACACAACATGCTGCAAGTCATATGCGGGTGACGCGAATCGGGTTCGCTTCCAGATGTTGCCTGTGAGACTCGCTTGCCCTGGTTCCTCGCCCTGACCCTCAGGTTGTGCGACGTTCCAACGCAGGAGTACACAGCGCAATGCGGAAGTTGTGATGCAGGAGAGGTGGGATGGGGATACAAGTATGCGAACACCCGACTGGTAACCGTCTGGCGTCAAGCATAATGCAACGGCTGTCGTACAAAGACTGGAGGGGACAAAGAGAGTGAGGAGAAAGGGGAATGTAAGCAAAGGGAGTGCAGTGAGTGCGCGTAAAAGACTGGCAATGAGACATGCATCTCATCGCCATCCAAACACTTGAAAGAAGACGAACAAAGACAAAGAAAGCGCAAAACATACCTCTAGGCACCTGCCAAACCCCCATCTTATGCACCACAAATTCATTCTCATGCATTCTCACCTCCACCGTCCCGCTCTGCACATTGAAAATCATATGCATGTACCTTGAGTTCTTGGTCCGCTTCATCTGATCGGGTCCCAGTTCAATGAGCCCCCAGTTGAAGAAGTTGCCGACGGACCCGATTTTTGCGTATTTGAAGCCGCCATCGCCTACGTCGCGGGGTTGGACACCGTTTTGTGTCCACGCGATTGCTGTAAGCACATATAGTTAGTAAATTAGGAGGAGGATGTAAAGGCCGTAGATAGGAAAGGAAAAGACAAGTTAACATACCATCCTCGACAATCTCACCACTCGCAACCTCACCAACAGGATCGAATCCTCTAAAATTGCCAACGAGTGTGCCTTCTTCCTCCCAGGGATCGAGTTCAATCTCCTCTTCTTCTACAGTCACTTTCTTCTTGCCTTTGGTCTTATACGCCTTCCTCCCCACCCTCCTCTCCTCCTCAACAGCCTGGCTCTTAACGATACTACTCATACTCCCGTCCGGCTCATAACTGATATGATCGTTCTTCCAGAAATCAATGGGCGCAACGCGGTGTCGACCCGTCCGACCCACTCTCGCAACGTTATCTGGATCCATTTCGCGGAAGACGGAGAGGTGACGACCGCGGCCGAAGCGCGAACCGCCTGATGTTGCAGACATTTGATCGATGTCTTTTTTACTGAGAGGGTTGCCGTAGACGTCTACTAGCTTGCCGGCTTCTTCGCTCTCCGCCTGTGGAGTCTTCTCTTTTGACTTTTCCTTTGGTTTTGGAGCTGATTTACTGGAGTCTGCACTGGCTTTTGGTGGTCTACCCCGGGGTTTCTCAGGTCTTGCAAATTCTGAATCAGACTTCTCTGCTAGGGCGCCGCTCTTAGCTGGTTTGGCCAATGCTGATGCTGACGCTCTGTCGCCATTTGGTTGTACTTTGGCTGGTCGTCCTCGCTTTTTCGGTGCAGGCACTTCGTCAATCTGTTCGGATTGATCCACTGGGTCTTCAACTGGCGCATCGACGATGCTTTCTTCTTGTTCAGTATCTGGTTGTACTTTGGGTGGCCGCCCCCGTCGTTTCGGTGCAATAAGTGGCTCCTGAATTTGCTCCTCAACCTGCTCAGATTGGTCTACAGAATCATCGATGGGTGCCTCCATTTCGCTGATATCAGACACACGCTGCGACCGTCGGCGCTCTGTCGCTGGTGTAGGCGCAATCTTCTTGCTCTTCTGTGATTCCGAGGCTTCTTTCGTAGGGCGACCCCGTTTGCGTGGCTGCTCTGTTGCTTCCTGCTCCCCCTCTGAATCTTGCGCAACATCGCTCTTCCGTTTCCTGCCCCTCTTGGCCTTGTCCTTCGGAGGTTCTGACACAACCTCAGAGTCTTGTTGAACCTCGTTAATCTCCAGTTCCTCAACTGCCTCGTCGTCCGTCATGCTGTCGTCTCCTATTTGTCCGACAAAACTCTCCTCGGGCAGTGCGGCCGACTGGCTCGCAATTTCTTCCTGTATGCTTTCTTCAAAAACCGCACTCGGGTCTGGCGCCAGCGATTCGTCTTCGGGTATATCGTACACGTCGGATCGCTTCGCTCCACGCCTCGCGCCAGACCCGCTCAGCGCTGGTGTTTCCTGTAGGCTGGATTCGTCCTGTTCAAAGTCGAGGCGTCGCGCAATCGGTTGGGAAGAGTCGCGCACAGGGCTAGATGGGGGAAGTGAGCTGCGCAACGCCATGGACGATTGTCTTCGCGGCGAGGAACCGAGGTTTGTCTTCTTGGGCGATCGCGATCGGGGCGGAGGGAGGTTTGTTCGGCTGTTCCGCAGGATTTGGTGGGATGTCATGAGGTCGGGCATGGAACTGTTTTGTATTTCCATTGACCCTGATCCTGTCGCACCTTCTCCGCGCTTTGGTGGGGACCGCTCTGGTGACGAGAAGATGCCGGAGACTGGTTCGAGGCCATGTTCGTCGTATATGCCTTTGTCTTCGAGTGTGATGCCAGTTTTCCTGCGCAATGTTAACTACTGTTTACGCGACGCCTCGACTTTGAACAGGACGAATCCAGCCTACCTTCCCTGCACACCAACGTTGTAGTAATTGTTTTCGCGCGCTTCGCGTTTCTTGGTCGGCGCCATATCTGCAGTTGTCGTTCGCAACGAGTGTATGCGCGCGTTGTTGTGGGTGACGCGTCGGTTTTGTCGCGGTCGAATCGCAAGGGCGTTGTCGATAAGTTGTTTGGGTTCAGGCGGGATGTAAACGGTAAACGAACGCGCGGGAAGCAGGCACAGCGTCTTGGCGCTTCCCCTCGAATTCCCCGAGAGCCATCACACATAACTTGTATTAGAGATGTAGCACTCAATTCAAATTCGTTCCTCTTCACTCATCCAGAGCTTTACCTTGTGCAAAGGGCTTTACCTTCTGCAACCGTGGCAGCAGCATCATCACCACTCATGAGTACTGCATGGCACATGATGGGACCATCCCACATGCCTACACAAACTAGTTTAGCGCACGTCCATCACGGTGCATGAAAACGGCGCAGTATAAAGTTGAGGAGCCCACCCAATCGTGGGGACTTTTCCGGTTTCTTCATTCAACCTCAGCCAGCCCCGAGTTGCTACTTGCAAACCCCAAGGCCAGTCATCCGCCAATTGAGAACACCTCGCTCTCCTGCAGTCACAGTCCTCCGTCCAGACCACGCAACTGCTTCATTCATTGCTCGCATCAAGCATCCGCTCTCCCATCCACCCACATTGTATCTCCCACCAAACGCTCTTCCTGGATCAAGACTTTTCCGATAACCAACTCTCTTTGACAGTTAACACACTAGCCAAAAAATGGAAAAGGCCGTCCAATCATGCCCGGGCGACGATGTGCTTTTCGTGAAGCGTCGAAAAACGGCAGCGAGCCGCTGAATGAAAATATACAAGAAAAGAAATCGTAATCATGTCGATGATTCGTCACATCGTGGGCGCAAGGACCGACATCGCTTTACAACGAAGCGCTTCGGTGCATCGAAACTCGTTCCAGATCAAAACATCGACGGCATCTGGAACACCCTAGTTGGGGCAGGCGCTCTGGACGTGGCCGGGCTGCTTGCAGCGGTAGCACACACGCTCAGATGAAGTCTCCTGGGGGCAGTCGCGCGACAGATGGCCGACCTCACCGCCTGAAAGGGTTAGTCGTCATCCTACTAGGTGTGTGTGGAATATATACTCACAGTTGTAGCACTTCTGGCCCTGGGTGCAGTCACGGCTCATGTGACCGAAACCACCGCACGAGTAGCAGGTGGTCTGGCGAGCGCCTCCGTAGCCACCGGCACCGCCACCGTAGCCTCCACGGCCGCCACCGTATCCACCAGCAGCACCGCCGTAGCCGCCACCCTGGGAGCAGTTGCGGGCAATGTGACCGACCTGACCACACTTGTAGCACTCTTGGCTGCCGCCGCCACGGCCACCCATCTGGGCACCGCCGTCCTTGGTGCACTCGCGCGAGATGTGGCCGGTGCCACCGCAGCGGTAGCACGTCTTCTCAGCCTGGGGAGAAGTGCATTCACGGCTAACGTGGCCCTTCTCACCACAGTTGTAGCAAGTTGGGGTACCCTTGGTGGGGCACTCGGCAGCGCGGTGAGACGAGTCTCCGCCTAAGTCTTGTTAGTGAAATGTCGCGGCATGGTAGGCATGGTATCAACTCACAGTTGTAGCAGCCACGGCCACCGGCGCCAGCAGCAGGTGCTTGGTAAGAGTCCATTTTGGTAGAGTTTTGGGGAAGAGACCTGGTTATGTTAGACATGATATAAGCGCAAACACCATGAGTTCGCTCTTACCGAAGTATCAAATGTCCAAGGGAGTGACGTTAGAAGATTGTTGTCTTCTGAACAGGTATGCAAAGAGTCGCTCGAAGTCGCACACCACCAATTGATTGATATATCGGAAGCTGAGGGGTTTGAAATCGTTGGAGAGAGAGCGAGGGGCACAAACTGATATTTTCAGTTCGGGGGTTGTGCTTGCGCTAGTCTAAGCGAAATACGGTCTAGCTTCACCGTTGATTCCTTCCAAAGTGTGGGTCGCTCTGTAGGATAGTAAGGGACGAGTTTGCTATGGGGTGTGTGTACACTGAGGGTCCGGAACATTCTGCCCCTCACGCCGTGGTTACGGTGTGGTGAGCTTTGGATCCATGTGTGATTGGGAGTACTTTGAATGGTATGCAGAGACGTCATTGGAAGGGGAATTGTCGCTTGACAGGCCTCATGCAGCCCTGATCTCCGACTAACATCTGCAGCTAACCTGGCGTGGAAGGAGTGCGCAACCGAACGATCGCACACGTGGCTGCATGTAATTTTCTATGTCTGGGCATGAACAGGTGGCATGAGTTAGATCGAGAGATCTGGTACTGTGGGCGATGCCGACTCAAGATCCAGATGAGATGGCGTCACAGAAGCGATTCTTGTACGTCAGTATACCAAGCATTCTCATAGGTTAGGTAGACATATGCATGAAGCATTGCTCTCAGAAGGAGCTTACAAAGGCATGTTAGTGATCATGCAGGAGACCCTGAAACCTCGGACAGGTGGTTGATGGTCTGGAACAATGCTGTTCTCCACACTAAAAGTCAGTTTAGTCCAGCCTAAGGACGCACGAGAACGCTGTTTGCGGTGAAGATTGTCGAAATCTCTGACAAAATCGAGATTATAAGATAACCAAGCTGCCGAAACTCCATCAAAAATCGGGCTTGTGGTTTAGTGGTATAATACTCCCTTAGCATCAGTTCCTGAGCGTTACAACGCACAGGATCAGCTTGGGAGTGGTCCAGGGTTCGATTCCCTGCAAGTCCATCTTTTTGCCGGCATTGACGTTGGGGTTATCGTTGTGTTGTGCTGCTCTGCGTTATGGTTCAGTTGCGAACTTTTTACAGCTCCGTTCACATCGTTTTTGTAGCGTACACCACCCAGAAACTCAACAGATACTAGAGAGCTCGTTAGAGGCAGAGAATTTTGACTTAACAAAATGCATCAGATGTATACTATGCACACTCCCAAGTACTCTTCCTCGAAACCAGCCGGGAAATTTTACATAAACCGAAAAGATATCTTTTGAGCAAAAGTGTGTTTCTGGATAATAATGCCGCTAGAAACATCTACCGCACGGAACGCTGCTATTTCCAAAGGGTAGCGAGCGAGTATCAGTATACAACCTACCGATTTAGCACCATAACTACTGTCGCGCTGCTGAGCCACAAGCAATGAACTGCCCAAGTGTGTTTCTTGTATCACCAGCTGTTCCAATTCTCGACCTCCAAAGGTAGCTCCAATCGCTCGTCCATCATTACTAATATCCTCGAGATACACGGCATATATGATAGGCTATCCACAGTTAGACTAGTTCAAGTCTCCATAGAATACAACATAATGTATTACCTGGTAGTCTGCCTACTGTACCTTTACAAGTCGTCAGGATCAACCATCTTAGGTATGCTGCGTCTTCGTTCCATCACCAGAATTAGACAACGCATTCCACCTGCTTCATCTCCTTTTATGTCTTTTGCTGTCCAGCCCACCACTAATCTACAACAGCCTAGAGTATCGATCGCAATAACAGTCGCTGCAGTAACTCGGCTGCGAAGATACTATGTCTTTAATGAACTGCATCTTCGACTAATACAGATGTACTCTAACAAGCAGTGTACGAGTTAAATGAACAGCAAGCAGTCAATACGAAATTCGTTTGCAAGGTGACCTTGAAACTACCAACTGCCTCCAAGTCAACGAGGGCAGTAGTAGCATAACGCTAATGATTGATATATAAGTCATCTACCTCAACAATACTATGAGCCGCCGGACCTTTTTATAAAGAGAAAGCTGGAAGATTGTCGAAAGAACACAGCGCCACCCTTCTTTCCCTGTCCCTGCAGTTGACAGGAAGGCTTGATAACCGTGTCCTGGTAGACAAGACCGTTGGGTTCTTGGTACAAACGACGATTAAACATGAAGAAGTACATGCAGGCTCAAGATCCTCGTATACAAAGTTACTTATGTAATCGCTGCTAATATGCATTTCGTAGACTGGAGTTCTCGCAGATGTGAGTACGCGAGGTCCTCTGGTGTCCTTGTTCGTGCCATCTGATCTGGTGCAACGGAAGTCCTGAACCGTAGCGAGAGGAATGATGTTGATCAATAATCCAAGGCGAAAGAAAGAGATGATTTCATTTCCCCAAGATGCGACTACCTCGCGGCACACTCGGCCACTGCGTCTGTGATTGCGCAATGACATTACGACTGCGGAAGTGACGCACCTTGCGCAACATCTGTCCCGACCTTGATGACCGTTTGTACAACACGACAGACTTCGACCCAACGAACCATGGATCCCGGCGCCTGATGCCGCTATGTTTCGTGCTTCCGCGGATCCCGTGAAAAACAATTCGAATGGCATGCTCTAGGTGGTAAACCGTGGGTTCCCATACATCAGTACACTTGAGCCCAACGTTCGGGTCTCGAGACAGCGGCGCCGAAGTCTTTACCGGCTGCAACATGCCAAGAACATATTACACCGCACCTGTCAGCTTTATCGCCGCATCTATGACAGCGCCAATAGTCGAAGCGGTGATAAAGCCGGCCGCGATATCCCATGTATCGTGTAATCCAACGAAGGATATAGCTTCAAGTGCGGAGCCGCATACCTGAGTGCGTTCTGCCAGCTCGCTGGGCTATTTAAAGAGTCTGGAGTAAAAAGGGTCGGAATCTGGACCGGACCCCAAACTTAGGACCACGGATCTTTCTACGCGAATCTCGGGCGCTAATGCAGATCTACACACCCGATTTGGAAACGATCCAGGGGCGTGTCTTGGCTGATGACCGCCACAAAGCCACCGAGCTTAAGAAGATGCTTCTTCGTCACGACGTGAGTTGCTAGCGGAGGTTCTGTTCGGATTTCGACAACAAAAGAACATGAAGATGTCTGAATGCGCGCAAGTATCTTTGGGAACTCTATTAAGAACCTCGCTGCGATGAACTGCTCAAGCGCTTACACCGCAATTCCCAAGGATGCCATACATTGCTAACTCTACGCTAGCCGGCTGCCTCCTGTATCTCAGTCTCAGTGTCAGCCTCGACCAACTCTGACACGCGCGGCGGCTGACCCGGCCATGGCCAAGCACAGTGGGCGTCTCTCTGATTGTTTTCCAATGTCTGGGCATGCGATTAGTCGTCGCCTCTTATATGCCTTAGCACCCATGCCTTTCGTTTCTTCTTCTTGGTCTATCTTTTTCCATTTTGTGCGGTGAAAAGGGCGGTCTGTTCACTCGTTTGCAGTCGTCGTCTTTACCGATATCAGACTTAATTTTGGTCGATCAACCTTTTTTGATCATACACTCGTTTCACACACTCGTTCATACTGAATTATCATAATGCGTTTCTCCGGACTTTGTGCTGCGGGCCTGATCGCACCTCTTGTGGCTGCTCACAGCGACTTCCCTGTCCCGAAGATCGTTGGCTTGGGACCGAGGGATGCTGGAAAACTCAGGGCCAGGAACATTCTGAGTGGACATGCGGCACATGCGCACGTCGCAGGACCCGAGCATCGTTTGACAGCTCGTCAAGGTGGTGCTGATGGTCGATGCGGACCGAGCAATGGCGGTGCTAGCTGTGCTGAGGGATATTGTTGCTCTGTAGCAGGTTACTGTGGTCAAGGAAGTAAGTCGTTCGCGTACAACTGCCTCGAAAGAAAGATGCTGATTTTGTCCAGATGATTATTGCCAGGCACCAGACTGCCAGTTCCAATATGGCCCAGCCTGCGATGCCAATCGGGTTCCAGCTGGAGGAAGCACTCGTAACATTGCTCGTCCTAAGCTTGGCAACCAACCCTATGGTGGAGAGGGTATCTACGACTGCACTCAGCCGAACACGATTGCCATCACGTACGATGATGGTCCTTATGTCTACACTGAAGGTGTATTGGATCAGTTCAAGGCTGCTAATGCAAAGGCGACTTTCTTCATCACTGGAATCAATATTGGCAAGGGCGCGATTGACGATGCGAGCCTGCCATGGTCTGCTACCATCCAGCGTATGATTGCCGAAGGACATCAAGTGGCAAGTCATACTTGGTCGCATCAAGATCTCAGTGCGATCACCAAGGAACAACGCTACGATCAAATGGTTAGGAACGAGGTATGACGGCCCAGCCGAAGCATTCCAAAGCGTGATACTAAGTCGAGATCTTAGATGGCATTTGCCAACATCATGGGTAAATTCCCCACCTACATGCGCCCACCTTACTCCTCTTGCACGGCCGCATCAGGCTGTCAGCAAGATCTCGCGGATCTAGGATACGTTGTCTCGTACTTCGACTTGGACACCGACGACTACAACAACGTCACCCCGGACAAGATCCAAAACGCCAAAGACAGGGTGTTCAACGCTATCAACCCCAGCAACCCCCAAGTCGACGCTTTCCAAGCCATCGCCCATGACATTCACCAGCAGACAGCCCAGAACCTGACTGGCTATATGATTCAAACGATGCAGGCAAAGGGCTACAAGCTAGTCACTCTAGGTGAGTGTCTCGGTGAACCAGAAGCAAACTGGTACCGAAGTGCTGCGACCGGCCGTGTAGCGTCCTCGTCTTCCTTCTCAGCACCTGGATCGACAGCAACATCATCTGGTGCCGGCAGTGCTACATCCAGTGGATCTGCTGCCACTCCCACGGCTGTCTCCACAGATAGCACTTGCGGAGGTACATCTGGCTTAACCTGTCTTGGTAAGAACCGCAAATGATGGTGACAGGAATGCCTCGACTGACACCGACAACAAAGGTTTCGCCCAAGGCGAATGCTGCTCCCAATACGGATACTGCGGTAACACGGACGGCCACTGTGGAACTGGCTGCCAGGCTGGGTTTGGCAAGTGCGGCAACTCTGCCTCTGCTTCTTCAGGTTAGTACTGTCTCTTGGAAACTGTATGTGAGATGATAATCTGACTCCGTACATCCACCGCTTAGGTGCCCCGTCCTCTGGATCTGCCGCTGCATCTACGGGTACTCGCACATCTTCATCTGCATCAGCTCCCACTTCTGCGCCCAGCGGCCTCGTAGTCTCAAGTGACGGATCCTGTGGCGCGGCCAAGGGCTTCACCTGCGCTGGATTCGCGGAGGGAGAGTGTTGTTCGCAGTATGGATGGTGCGGCACCAGTGCTGACCACTGTGGAACGGGATGCAACCCTCTGTTTGGCAAATGCCCCGGCTCTGGTTCGTCTTCTGCCCCCGCGGTGTCGAGTGCGGCACCTGTACTTTCCTCCGCCGCTCCCTCTACTGCGGCGACGAGCTCAA
The DNA here is from genome assembly GCF_024291825.1 of Alternaria postmessia. Lineage (NCBI taxonomy): Eukaryota > Fungi > Ascomycota > Dothideomycetes > Pleosporales > Pleosporaceae > Alternaria > Alternaria postmessia. The sequence continues at coordinate 439,143 of NW_026260085.1, read as the reverse complement.
CAACACGCCCCACTAGCCTCAGCACATCCACCCGTCCTGTCACTACTTCTACCTCGACCAGCACTCGCGCGGGAACAAGCAGCAGCACACGCACTTCCTCCGCCCCAGCGGCTACGTCATCGGCAGCCAAGCTGAAGGTTAGCACAGATCGTAGGTGTGGCGCGAGCAGCAAGTCGACGTGCAAAGGTTCGGCGTTTGGTAACTGCTGCAGTCGATCCGGAACCTGTGGGTCGAGTTTGTTGTACTGTATGAAGGCGTTGGGATGCCAGTCGGGTTTTGGTGATTGCCCTAGGTAGATGAGTCGGCTTCGACAAAGCATCTTCTGTTTGTACAATAGTTTTTTTTATTATTATTTTTATCCTTCTTGAGAGATGAGCGTTGATTTACAAGGTCACGTCAAGCATGGAGTGGGGTATCTGTGTAACATGACTATTGTTTTAGTGAACGAGGTTTCAATTTTGTGGCTGTGGTTGTGGCTGTGGCTGTGGTGCCAGGCATCACTTGAAAGCCAGCCTTGTGAGCTCAAAGTCAGATATCAATCTTTTGTTCAATCCGTACACACTTTCTATGCCATCATGGGCTTCAAGGTGCAACCCTTCTTCCGCTACGAACCTCTCGATCATTCTCATGACTCTTTCCGTCTTTGCAGGCTCCTCTCTGGCGTCGGGGACACTCCAATACACTGCGAGCTCACCCACGAAACCATTTCCGCTCAGACTGACTGCTACAATGCGCTGTCATACACCTGGGGTAGTGCGACAGAACAGCGCTGGATTCGTTTGAATGGAAAACCATATCATGTTCAGCCCAGCCTTATGCACGCGCTCAATGCCATCCGAAGGAGTGATGAAGCGGTTACAATCTGGATTGATGCTATTTGCATCAACCAAGGAGTGACTTCAGAGCGAAACCATCAAGTTGCCATGATGGGTGATATTTATCGAAACGCGAAATGCGTCCTGGCCTGGCTGGGTCCAGCGGCGGATGATAGTGATGCATACTTCGACTACTTAGAGAGCTTGGGGACCGCCGAGGGAGACGAGAAGAAGAGAATTGAGGAGGCAGGGAAACGTGCCGTAGTCCTCCTGAACAAACGACCGTACTGGCGCCGCGCCTGGATCAAGCAAGAACTCATCCTCGCCAAGGACATCACCATTTACTGCGGATCTAGGTCTAACGCGGCGGAATCCTTTTTCCTGTTCGCAAGTTTATTAACCTTCGACGAAATTTATGGTTACGACGACTACATTTCCATGATAGATTTGCACAGGACTACCAAGGGAGAACGTAAGACACTGAAACAATTGTTACACAGATATGCCAATTCTGAGTGTTCCAATCGTCTTGATCGGGTCTTTGCGCTGTTATCAATGGCTTCGGATTGCATAGGCATGGAGAGCAGGCTCGTGGACTACAGCCTTACTCCGTCAATGTTGTTCTTTGCGTTGATTGCCCATTTCGAGCCCTCGAACGTTTTGTCATTTGCTACAATCTTACAAGATGTATTAGACGTGCGTCGAGCTGAGCTTCTGGAATACATGTCCTCAGTATCTGAAGACATCACTCGCAAGCCTTCCTCCCCCATGGAGAAGCTAGCCATCGACTATATTCACAGAGTAAAGGACTACATGGTTTCGATTGCTTCTGGTATTTCGGTATCGCATACGGAGTTCATTACTCAGTCCTACAACGCCATTCTCCCATCAAAACTCCCACACGAACACATAGTGTTCCGAATTAAAGGCACCAATTTTGTCTTGGGATTTATACCCTCGCTATTCGGGCTCCACTTTCGAGCCGTCTTTAAGAAGAGGGAGCACGTCGAAGCCGGGGAAGCTGATGGAAGTTGGGAAATCTACAACCCGCCCTTCAGATTTGAGCAGGTCTGGAGATACGTGGTCCTTCCCATCCTTGTCCTCGACAAAAACGGTCCACATCTGATGGATCCAGATTTGATCGCGCCGGTAAAAGACGCTGTTGTCGGAAATCACGGTCCAGATGCCGTGAAACCCAGTATTGACATAATCTGTTACACCTTGGCTGAGCTCGGGCGAAGGGACAAGTTCAAGAACGGAAAACTTTGTTTGGTTGATTGTCGATATGTGGTCAGTACTCTGTACGGGTACTCGCTGATGCGGCCGCTTGGGTTTAAGGACCCGAGCGATAAGTGACTGGAGCGTGGAAAACCGCCCTAGAGACTTGCGGGTATGCTTTTATAGTAACCTATCCTTGGGGTAAGATTTTGGCATGATGTTCATGTACATGGGTACTTTAGAGTGTTGGTTGGCCTTGGAACTTGCAGCGCAACACCGACTGGAGACTTTCTATAACTATTAACCTTCTTCCGGCACAAATGGTGAGGAATCAGTCCAATCTGACGAGGACACGAGCAGTGCGGAAAGACAGATTGCATGCAAGTCATGGCATCTGAACAGCTCATGTTGTCTTGTTGAGGTGATAGACGTGGCGACATGGCCATGGGTCAAGTCATGATGTGTGGATGTCAGCGCTTCTCCACTGCCAACCGCGCTAGCCTAGCTTGTTCCCGACGCCAACTGATATCATGTCGAGCTGTCGCCCTTCTTCTTGCATCGCCAATTGACATCTGCGCATCACCGCAGCCCGTCGCCCTCATTTCCAGTCTGCTCGTCAGCTCTTCTCTTCGTGATAATTTCTGTTCGCCCACTACAGCTTCGCGCTTTCACCACCTGGGCTTCGGCCACGCACTTGAATTTTGGGTCTGAGTAAAGTACGTCGTCCATGGCGTCACTGTGCCATCGACGGCAGCGGTGAAATCGCGTCTCTCACCTCACTAACGCTGACGCAGATCTGCCCTAGCCTCCCTCGTCATGGCGGACCTGCAGGAGCTGTTTGCCCGTCTCAACGGTGGCGCGTCCGGCAACAACCAGCAGCAGCAGCAGCAGCAGCAGCAGCAACAACAGGGTTATCAACAGCCCTCTGTCTCCTCGCCTCTCTTCTCCCCCCAGCCAGGTGGCCCGCAGCCGCACCACCAGTCTGCCATCATGTCGCCCAACTCATCCATGGCCAACACGCCCGCGCCCGAGCACGTGTCGCAGCAGACGCCGCAACAGCAGTCCACAAACCTTCTCAACCTTCTCCGCTTCAATTCGCAGGGCGGTTCCGGACAGTCCAGACGCGTCTCGCAGCAGTCGCAGGCGCCTGACCTGAACCTGGCAAGTGTCATGGGTACCAGGACGCCTTCCCAGGGCGCTCCCGCCCCAGCGCAGTCGTCGCCTCAGCAGAACCCGCAGGATCTTCTTCTGCGCCTGCTGAACCACCCCAAGCCAGCCCAGTCTAGCGGCAGCGTGCGCTCATCTCGGGCTGCCTCCGCTGTGCGTTCTCCGCCAGTCGCATCCCACAAGCCTGAGACGGTTGTGGACGACCTCGCGCAGGACCTCGCAGACGCTGAGCAAGAGCGTGTATCTTCCGACCCCGCTGTACATACCCCGGGGCTTGCCGATGCAGCTCCCCTCGCTCCCAAATTCACCTACGTCAATCCCTTCGACACGCTCGAAGCTGCCAGTCCCCGCAACCGTACCCCCACCCAGCAAGGCTCCAAGCCTCCTCCCCCGAAGATGGAGATCCTCAAGAAAAACGCACCCGAGCCTTCTTCACCTGCTCCCCACGACGACGCTCCCGCCCAAACACACGAAACTGTGGCTGAGGCCGTGAGCGAATTGGGCGAGCACGTCGGCCAGCAGATCGAGGATGCGCTCGCCGAAGCCGAAGCTGAGGCTGCTCTCCCCATGCCCGAGGAAGTTGCACAAGTCCAGGAGACTATGACTGAGATTGCAACCGAGATCAAGGACGAGTTTGCCGACCCAAGCACAGCCAAGGAGATTGAGGCTAGCATGCCCAAGCCCATTGCAGCTGCTTTGAAGGAGGTCGCCACTGAGATTGCACAAGATAATGTTGCCGAAGACTGGGAGACCGCTGAAGCTGAGGAGAGTCTTGCCAAGGGAGAGGACCAGACGGTAATAGTCTACAGGTTCCCTATGCGCGCCTTTGCCTCGATTCAGGTCAACCAGATGCCGCCCCGCCGTCTCTACTTTGCCAACGAGCTCTTCATGGACATTGCTCGCTTGAAGAAGGATTTCGACCAGATTGACCGCTCCCTTGTTTCTGCCAGTAGAAATTTCATTGTCTACGCGCTCGTCAAGAAGGGTGGTTTCCGTATTATCCGCCAGGAGAACGGTCACTACCGCCAGGTCTTCGAGAACCACCAAGAACGCATCTTCAACATCGCCCTTTGCACTTCGGCAGGCGATTCCCAAGAACCCCTCGAAAGCATACTTGGAATCGGCGTCAATGGCACCGTCTTCTGGACTTCTCTCGACCCTGCTCGTGAAGACCAGTTTGGCGAGAACCTCGACTCTCAGGGTTTGATGCTTCCCCCGTCGCCATCTCAAGATGATAACACATCTGGAGGTCAGCTAAAGACTCGCGCGAAGCCATCTTCGCGCCACCCAGAGTTCTTTGCTGTCGGCAGGGGCAAGTCCATTCACATCGTCTTCCCCAAGGTTGCCGTCGAATATGCTCGTAGTAAGAGCCGCATCTGCCACACCGAAAAGTACCTCAAGGAGCGCTCTCTCAAGATCCTCACTGGCAAGGCTGGCAAAGACTTCACTTTCAGCGAAGACGATACGATCATCGTGTCACTCGACAAAGCTGGCCGCATGCGCTTTTGGGACATCCGCGCTCTCACCGAGCCTGACCTGGGCAACCCTCGTAGCCCACCCCGCCAGGTCGAGGTCTCCGAGACCCTGCTAGAGTTCCACACTACTACACCCAATGCCAAGTCATGGCCCACTTCGGTGTTCTTCTTTGACAAAGACAAGCCGTATACTAAGGGTATTGCGCTGCGATATGTCATGGTCGGTATGAAGCAGAACCATGCATTCCAGCTCTGGGATCTTGGTCTCAACAAGGCTGTACAAGAGATTCACCTACCCCACGAAAACGAATCGGACGCCATCTGCAGCGTATCGTTCCACCCCCGGACTGGTATCATGGCTGTCGCCCATCCCACTAGAAACTCGATCTTCTTCGTCCATGTCTCTTGCCCGAGGTACAACCTCCCTGCCCTGAGCCAGGCTGCCTACATCTCCCGTTTGGCCAACAAGGGCGACAGGGGCCAGAACCCTTTGCCTCCAGTCAACGCTACTGCTATCATGACTAGCATCACGGAGTATTCTTTCGCTTCCAAGGGGCAGATCAGGAGCCTGCACATGCTAAACGAGCCCGCTGGACCTTCTGATGTCGATGACCCTGACAATGCTGCTCTCTTCGAATTGTACGTCATGCATTCCAAGGGTGTCTGTGTCTTGCGCATCCGCCGAAGCGACCTTGGCTGGAAGAAGGAGGGTGAGCCCATGCACCCCAAGGAGGCTGAGGAGGAGGGTGTGATTACCATCTCGCAGCTCAAGCCACCGCAGCCTGTCACAGACGAATCCTCTACTGCTGGCGACAACACTGCACCGAAGTCGGTGTCTGATCGATCTGCTGCTCGAGAGCCTTTGAAGAGGGAGAACAGCAACGTCTCGAAGCCATCCGTCAATCCCGAAGCTGCTATGCGTGCATCTACCCTTGCAAAGGTCGAGAGTAAGCAGGATGCAGCTCGTGCAGCTATCATCAATGGTGGTGAGAAGTCTGAAAAGAAGAAGAAGAAGCGCTCTGCCGCCACTGAGACAGCTTCTCAAGTCTCAGCAGCACCATCCGCCGTGGCTTCTACTGCTGCTTCTACCCGTGCGCCCCCGGCCATGCCCCCGTCATATGCGCAAGCTGCTCAGGCAACCCCGCAATCCAAGTCCCCGGCACCACCTGAGGCGCCTGTCGTGCAGGAGATCGCCAAGTCTAAGCCTATCGACACCACCGAAGCGCCCGAGTGGGCCAAGCAGCTCATCAACAAGCACTTTCAGCAGCCAAACGCTGCACCCGCCTCTGCAGCTTCTGCAGAGTTTGATGCCAAGAAGCTTGAGGAAATTGTACAAGCTGAGATCTCCAAGGGCTTCTCTCGTGAGCTAGACGTCATGTACAAGCGCTTTGACGAAGACAAGCGCGTCTTGAACGCAACAAACGCCGCCAACCAGCAGGCTGTTCTACGCATGGTGTCTAGCACGCTCAACGAGAATGTTGAAGGCGTGATTGGGAAGATGGTTGAAGATAACATCAGCAACGTCGTGCTCCCTCAGGTACTAGCAAAGACTACTGCCACTCTTGAACAGGGTCTGAGCACCAACCTCAAATCCGTTTTGGCGCAGCAGTTGTCCAAGGAAGTTCCTGATGCAGTCGCTCGTGCCTTCAAGCAACCCCAAGTGTTCCAGTCACTCTCTGACCAGGTCGCGAAGAAAATCAGCGGCAACTTCGAGCCCATGATCGCTGCTTCCGTTGCCACGGTTGTCAACCCGGCCATATCCAACTTGACAAACATCATCGAGCGACAGATTGGCGCGGAGCTCCGACAAGCTCATGCTCAGCGCCGTGAAGACGCCGCCAAGATCGCCGCGCTGACTGAAACCGTGCACACATGCCTAGAGACCATCCGAACCATGGCCGCCACCCAGACCGAACTCCAGTCCCAGGTTGCTAAGCTCCTCGAAGCACGCCAAGTCCCTGCGCCTCAACGTGGAGGAGAAGCTTCATCCGTCGCTGCCACGCGCTCCCCACCCCGTCAGAAGACGGAAGAGGAGCTTGAGATTGAGTCCATCACTCGTCTCATATCCGAAGGCAACTACGAACAAGGTACCATGCAGTGGCTGCAATCCCCCCGCAGCGCCGCACTTTTCGACACTGTCTTCGTCCGCTGCGACCCCGCCTACCTCCGCCAGGTTTCCCCGCTGCTAGCCTTGTCTACTGGTGCAGTGGTGTCTGAGTCGCTGAATCGTAACCTTACCGAGCGCCTTGTCTGGCTTAATGCTGTTTTCCAGAGTGTTAATCCTAATGTAAGTCTATTGCCTCCTAATCGTCATGTTGTTGCTTCAGATACTGATGAACTTGTACAGGACGCCGAGATCCGTGATATCATTCCCAAGATCATGGATGTTGTCATTCAGCGTCTTACTGCTGCTTATATTCAGCTCAATGAGAGTACGCCAGGTAGTCCGCTTTTGAGGGCTATCTCTCAGCTCGTCAACAAGTGCAATGAGATGACTAGGGCTGCTGCTCCTTTCAGCCCCCGTGGTTGAAAGATTGAGATGACCTGGCTAGCTGGCCATACCTTTTCCGGATAGTGACGATGGTCGGTCATGAGCTGAGAATGCCTTGATTCTGACCTCGTTGCTTTGACGACTGATGGACAGGTCTTAATTGCACTTACTTGGAGCGTCATGGTCACAGGCTATGAGATGGAGGACACTACCTTCCGTCACAAGGCCTGCGTCATTGCAAAATTTCCTTATACTTTCCCTTCATTTGCCTTTTGTTTTACTGCTTTTTTTTCGATGTACACATAGATTCTTTCCCTTCCTGATACCCACTCTTTACCTTTCGGCGAAGAACTCTGAGACGTTTTGTCAGAACGGTCTAGTGATGCTGGAATGCTCATTCTGATTGTTCGTCAAAAGTTCGAACGACGAAGCGCTGGGTTTGCGGGTGAGGTGGTTGGGATGAATGAGCATGCGAGAGACGTCATTTTCTCATGACCTATTTCCAGACTCTAGGGAGTAAAGCGACAGTGTGTACGATATTATTGCGATGGAGGATATAGTTGAAGAATTAATGGAGTAATGGAGTGATATATACTTGGTGCTGAACTGTTTTACTGCGCCGTCCCCCCTGCCTGTTCTTGGTATCTAAGCAGCAATACCCTGCGGTTGCGCATGTTCTTACACAGTGTATAAACGACGGAATTATTTCAAATGCCGATGCACCTTTGTGGTTTTCTGTACGCGAGCGACTATGCGTTCGCAGCCAGGGTGAAAGTAATTACAGGATTGCAAGGCCATATCACGGGGTTAACAAGAAAAAACCGACACCCGCAATACACCTAGCCTATTGCAGGTGTCGGGTTTTTTCTTGTCAGCCCGTGATATGATGGCAATGATGGCGATGAGACATCCCCGCGATCGCGGGAACCAGGGTCGTCGCATAAAACGTCGCAGATTCGCACCCGCATCCACTTTGCCAATCCGAAACGTGGTCTGACAACCACTCAGGATCTCGAGTTGCTGTTCCGCATAAAGTTTAGGGCCATTATAACAGTCGTGTCGCGGCTGGGAGCTGGTGGTTCCGATGATTGCTGCATTGTGCGGCGAGCAAAGTGTCAAAGAGAGGATTTCTTTGCATGGCTTTTATTTGGGCGAACAGATGGTGGCATTGCTACTTACGTTGTACTGAGGCGTTGTAATTGAAAATAGATGGATGCCTGGCATGGTTTGATGAGTGTTGTGCCTTCTTTACTTCGAGTTTGATTGTGTTTCTTCCCTTTTTCCACCTTGGACTTCTTCCCTTTCGTGTCCTCAGTTCCTTCCTTCTTTTCTTCCTTGGCTCCTGGGTTCCATTTCTTGACGCTCATTTTTTGACCATTATTTCACGAATATACGCCAAAGAGACCTGGTTGTCGCAATTATTTCCCCCTTTCGAGACGAAACGATACGAGGACGAAGGGATATACAGAGCGCAACTGTGATTGCTAGACAACATTGGACCACACTTTCTCCATATCGCACACCTCGCTCCCATCATCGGACGCCGGGGAGAAAAGCCAGATAAGCAGAAAGAGTATATTGGGAAAGACAAGAACCGTACAACACAGCAAAAATGGCAATCAACTGGGTCCTCCCCGTGCGCGCTGTGCAATTCGTCCTATCCGTCGTCGTCCTCGGATTGATGGCATATGGTACGTCCTTTCCCCTTTTTCTTTTCCCACCACCTTACATCCATCTGACTTCCCTCTCTCAGTATCATCATGGTGGTCAACACACTGGCGCCAATCCTCCCCCAGTGAAATAAACTACCTCATCTTCGCGCCCTCATGGTCTCTCCTCTCCCTCGTCCCCTTACTCCTCCTCCAACTCGTACCAAAGTTCGAGAGTTTAAGGGACAAAGCGAGTGTGAAGTGGGCGCTACTTGGACTGGAAGGTTTGACAATGTTATTTTGGTTTAGTGGGTTTGTCGCGTTGGCTGTGTTTTTGAGTGGGAGGATATGCTTTGGCATGGTAAGTTTGTCATTCTTATACACATTTTCTTTCTTTTTTTTCGGTACAACCGAATGCATGGACCGTCCGCTGACGTGAGATACTCAGGTATGTGACGTAGCCCGCGCAAGTACAGCTATCAGTGCACTTTCGTGGCTGGCATGGGCTGTTACTTTCGTCTTTGGCGCTATCAGCGTTGTCAAGGGGAGGAATGGTAGTATGAGCTTTGGAAACAAGGCGCCAAAGAACAAAGAGGTAGATATGCACCAGGGTGTATAGAGAGAGAGAGGTGGCATGTCGGAGGCGTTTGTCATGACGGTATATATCGATTGAGGGCTTAGTACGACAGTATATGAACAGCAATCATCAGGTATGATTGCGGCGCGCGGTGTTAGATATCCTGCTTTGGTTTGAGCAATGGTTTAGTCATAATGCAACTTCTTCTTTTGAACGCTAAGACGTGTACAGCAGCCCGTAGGCTTGGTGATATGCCGCGACCAGTCGTTTGGAAAGACAACCTGGGTACTCTGGGATAAGAACTACCGAGAATAAGAAAAACCTGGGTTGTGCTGTTGGCGATTGTTTCTGCAGATACTCGTTTCAATTACAGCAGGCCCAGCGATATGATCGAATCAGATTTTTATTAGTAAATGGTACAGTCAAGCCTATCTCTTGCTGGTTTTCCGATCGCCCCTGTTCGTCCAGAGACAACCAAGAACAGACATCTTACCGATAACGGCAGGCAGAACATCGGCACTCAAGATGTTGTGTCTCGGCAGCTGTGAAATAGGCACTGGTTGCCTTTCCAGGGTTCAGGCAAATGTCATTAACCGTCCATTTGTCAAAACCCGTATGTCATGCCTTGATTATAAGGATCTAGGATGTCGACTCCCGATCTTGCATGGTCAATTGCAAATTCTAGGCCTGTTTCGAAACGCTTGGCTACGTTGCAGTGCTGCCGAGGAAGAGATTTTGGAGGTGCCTTATAAGATGCGTTGTATGCCTGATGAAGCTGTTCTGAAACACAACAGAGACGTGAAATGCCTGGAACGGCAGACTTCGGCCGCGATGTTCGACGTGATTGCGCCAATACCTTTCGTATCGATTGAGCAAGAGAGAAGCCGGCGGTACAAACTTTTTGTCGTCGAAAATTCCTTCGTGGTAGTTCAGGCTTGTGCCCGTGAAGAATGATGCATTTTTGGGTCCAATAGTTCGTTGACACTGCTATATTCGTCCTAGCGCGGACGCTAGCGTCTAACATACTTGCGGCGGATCTGCTCCAGGATCTTGACACCTGCAACACCACGCCACTGATGCTCGTCACAGAACATGTGCATTTCCATCTCGGCTGACACCATCTGACAGCGTTCTACTCGCGTTTCTCGGTTCTCGGCAACGCGTTTTCTACGACGATGCCAGTATGAGCGTACTCTGTCTCCCGGAGACCCGCATAGAAACAAATCGGCCAGACGCTATCCGACTGAATATAGCGACCATGGCAAGGAAAGCAATTTCAATGGCATGATCAGAACGGCAATGTTGCCGTTCTCGACTTGTTGGCGGGGTGCTTGGCGGGGTGCTGTCGTTCCCAAACCTTCCGCGAATCTGGATGCAGGGGCTTTTCGAAGCTACGCTCGAGCGCACGCCTGATACGTGTGCGATGCGTGTCAGCACTCATGGCTGGATCTTCCTCTTATGGCCTGCGAAACAAGTACATCTTCTCTCGCTGCTTTGCCATCCAAACATTCTTTCTTCCCACTTCTCCAGCTTCACGCGCGCGTTAAACATTGATCGCATCCACAGGCGATTCCTTGAAACATCAATCCAGAGAAGATCTACCTACACGAGTCACTTCACCAGAGGTTGCGATCATGCCGAAGACTGCTGTCTTCACCACTATTACGCCGTTGCCGGCTGGCATCACAAGGAAGAGTGTGCTTGATATGTACCGCGATCATCTTGCCATGATCGACCTGAACCCACTGGTCGTGGAACGGTTCAAATGCAGGCCACCAAGCTATGCGCCAACAGACGAGTACTGGGCTATGTGGTATACCATCAAGGGTGAGTGTTGTGCATTCACAACCCCTGAGTGCAGTGCTAACATCATCTAGACAAGGTCTCATATCTACCGGGCGGCCTAGCTACAGGTTCTGTATCATACCACGCTTGTTTCACCGACACAGCCGAGGGTCTTAACACACACGTGTACGCGCCACTCGGTCTAGATATCCAAGGGAAGTGGACTGTAGGAGGAAGATTGCCTGGCGAGCCAAAGCCTCCAGCTGAACCTGGACTCAAGACACCAAGACACGGACTGTACATTCGGGAAGATGTTAAGATGACTTGCTCAGCTCTTCTAATGAGCTTTGTCAAGAGGACCTTCAAGGACTCACACGGAAAGCTTGTTGATAAGCTAGTGGAGAAGGCGCATATCCTGGAGTCAAACTTTGCGAATGAGAGACTACAAGCACTCCGGAATGTTGCTCCCGGTGAGCGAATGGGTCATGGAGACATCTTCATCGCACCACCACCAGACTACGACTACCAGCCTTCTCCAACATACCTCCAGGTTCCCTCGCCTCGCTTCGTATCCCATACAAGAAGTCAAAGCGACCCAGTGCTATCTCCTGGCTTCTCTTCTTCCTCAACACTCAACGATCCCAATGACAGCCCCTTCAACAAGAAAGATCGGCCAACATCATTCACGTTTGTACGTGAAGAGAAGGAGGTCTCGTCCTCCGCTCCCGAGGCAACCTCTTTTCTGCTGCCAGCGACAACATACGACGGCGGGTTCTCGCAACGACGTGAGCGATCAGCATCATTGTATCCTGGCAGTTCGTCGGACCAACACTTCGAGCGCATGAACTCCGAGCGAATGATATCTCTACTACCGCTTAGTCCAACAACTCCGGCACCACCACAAGATTGGAACGCCCCAGAGCACGCACCCAGGATCTCTTATACACCCGAGGAGCGACCTATCTCATTCACTTTCCCCTTTGACCCGAAGCACCCCTTTGATCGCAAATCGACATCGGAGACGTCGCAATCGGACCAACAAAACCTTCTCGACGACATCGACGACGCAATTGACGAATTCATGTATACATTACCTGCGGCTACATATAGTCCGCTGCCCGCAACCACATACTCGCCCCAACCAACCCCTGAGCCGATACTATCCAGCGCAGCATATACCCCAGAACCGACGCTATCCAGCGCTACCTACAACCCAGAGGCCACCCTGACCAGCGCGACCTACAAGCCAGAGCCGATACTTTCGAGCGCGGTCTACGACCCAAGACATGCGCGAAAGGACTCCGCCATGCCGTCTCAAGACTACGCCGACGAACGACCTCCGGTGCCTTTGAAGGACGACAAGTACAGGAAAGGTAGCCTGAGGGGATAGACGGAGGGAAAGCTCGGCTTATGCCTTTTGATGAATCTTCTGTACAATTTTTACCTCTGCTTCGATTGTTTCTTCCATCTGGGGAAAAAAGAGCGTGTTTGGTGTTGGAGAGTTTTTTCTTTTTTGGAATCTCATATATATACCCGCATGTATCAGGCTTACAGGATAGGCTGGATGGAGTTAACCCTTGTATAAACTCTTTTTGTATATCACAACCATGACAGCGGAAAACGCGATTTACCAATCTTTGTCTCTTCTGTAACCTCGACCCAGTGTGACGAGTGTTCGTAACAAGAAAAATCTCTGGCGATGATCTGTGCGTTGTCTGCTTCTCAGCCCTGTTTCATGTATTGGTCTTTGAAGTAGTATAACGAATTATGCCCTCAAGAAGACCCAGATCTGCTTTATCGGTTGATACCCAGTAGTGGAAGAATCAATCCAGGCCCTCTCTCTCTCATCACAGGCACCACCAGCAGTGTCCCCAGCAGCTCCTTCATATTCCAACTTCACGAGCATATCAGCATAATTCTCCTACCCATCTGAGTGATCTAAACTCCAACGTCCCCACTCTTAATCATGTCATCATACTCCAGCGCCGCATCAAGCAAAACCTGCGCCCCCAGTGCGCAATGCTCTGGACTCGTATATTCTTCTGGGTTATGACTTATTCCCTCTCGACTCGGTACGAAGATCATACTCGTTGGACAGACCCTACTCGTCCATGCGCTGTCATGTCCCGCCCTGCTCTTCATCTCCATGACCTGCTCTTCACCAACTTGCCCCACTGCTGCCTTCCTCACCGCCTCGATACAGTTCGAATGGAACTTTGACTCTGGTAAGCCCCACGTGCGTTCCACACGGTACTTGGTCCCATTATCTTCTTCCGCAACGACCTGGTCAAAAGCCTGTAAGATTTTGTCGGAGAGTTGGGTAACGAGGGCATCAGTATCGCATCTAACATCTATCACGAACCCCACCCCAGCGGGTATAGTGGCTTGAGAACTCGTATCACTGCGGATAACACCCACAGTAGCAACGCCCAGTCGGCTGTCGAGTGCAGTGTCACGTACAGCTGTTATAAGCCGTGAAGCTGTGACCAAGGCATCTGCCCTCCCTGGCATGGGCGTCGTACCCGAATGGCCTTCTCGCCCTGTCACTCTAATGGCATACCATTTCATACCCTGTACGCTCGTCACGACACCTACACTCTTCCCTTCCTTCTCTAGAATAGGGCCCTGCTCGATGTGGAGTTCGAAATGAGCGGACAGTCTATTCTCGCGGTAATCGCAAGGAATGGGGCCCAAGTATCCCGTGTCGCGTAAAGCTGTTTCCATGGATATACCGCTAGTATCGTGGAGGGCATGGCAGGCTTCTAGATCCGTGCTGCTATGTGTGCTCCAGACACCTGAAGCCATCATCGCGCCAGGGAAACGTGCGCCTTCTTCGTTTGTCCAGTTTATCAGCGCAAAGGGACAATGGGTTTGAATGTTGTTCTCGTCGAGTGTGCGGAGGACTTCTAGGGCGGACTGAACGCCCAGTATGCCATCGTATCTACCTTGACATCAGTCCAATCTGGGTTGGAAGAGGGGAAAGGGTGAGTTTACCGTCCACCTGCAGGTTGGGTATCCATGTGACTACCCATGCCGATTGGTGCTTTGTCTTTGGCGGTACCTGGGCGTATGGCGAAGATGTTTCCCATTTGGTCGATTCTGACCTCGCATCCCAAACTCTTGCATTCACTGACCAACCAGTCTCGCGCAGCTTTGTCCGACGGGGTTAAAGTCAGGCGGCACATGCCTGTTGATGGAGCTGCGAGGGCGCCATATGCTGTGCATGTTTCTTGCAATGTGCTATTCAGCCTGTCGCCGTTGATTTTCGGGCTTCTGATAGCCATATTGGCCTGTTTAAAAGTTATGGTATGTTGTAGGCTGGTGTTGCGGGTTGCCCGTAGTGGCGTGAAGCCATCAGGTACGATTGTTCCGACGCGTCGGCTTCTAGAAACGCGTCTCCATCACGTATGACTAACGAGTATTACTTTACAGAATACCGTACCCTTCTTAAGCGCATTTGTACCGCGGATAGGCGTCAGAGTTGATAAGGGACGGGTGAAGACGATGGGAGGAAGGTGGGGCAGCGCGAAAGAGGGGTCGAGATACGCACCTCACAAATTTGGACTAGCCTTCCTTCTACAAGCACGATAACCGCTGAAATGTATCCTCTAGTATTAGCAAGTGACTTGAGAGTCTGTACCTCGAGATTAGACCATCTGAAATAAGGCTACAAAGAGGTAGCCATGGAGTACGACCTCATCATCGTTAATGGAATCGTGGTTTCCGAAATTGAAGTTCAAGAGTGGGATATTGCTATCAAAGATGAAAAGATATCGAAAGTGGTTCCAAGAGGAGGCCTGAAAGACGCAAAAGCGACGAGGACGATAGATGCTGAAGGCGGCTTTGTTATGCCAGGAGGTGTAGACGCTCATGTTCATCTGCAGGAACCTCCGTTGTTTGGCAATGGCTCCACGGCAGACAACTACGAGACGGGTAGTCGATCAGCAGTATGCGGTGGTACCACCACAATGGTAACGTTTGCGCCGCAAAAGAAGACCGAGGATACTCTTCTTGATACCCTGGCGGCTACCCATGAACGAGCAAAGGATAACTGCTACATTGATTATTCCTTCCATATCATCGTGGGAAACCCCTCAGAAAGGGCACTCTCGGAGTTTAAGACTCTTCGTGAAGAAGGCATTTCTTCACTCAAGATCTACATGACCTACGAGGCCCTGCAGCTGCACGATGGTCAGATCCTAGACATCCTCCTCGAGGCGCGAAAACAAGGCATAACAACAATGATCCACGCCGAAAACGGTCAAGTAATCGACTGGATGACTGCCCAACTGGAGAAGAAGAAGTTATTCGCACCGAAATACCACGGATCCTCCCACCCTCCCATGGCGGAAACAGAAGCCACCTACCGTGCCATCAGCTTATCAGAATTCATGGACACACCCATCCTCATTGTCCACGTCTCCACGCCCGCAGCAGCCGCCCACATCAAAGCAGCACAAGACCGCGGCCTACCCATCTACGCAGAAACCTGCCCACAATACCTCTTCCTCACGAAGCAAGACCTAGACCAACCCGGTTTCGAAGGCGCAAAGTGTGTCTGCTCGCCCCCACCACGGGAGAGCGAGGCAGACTGCGACGTAATCTGGGAAGGACTTGCAAACGGCACCTTTACGATCCTTTCCTCGGACCACTGTCCCTTCCGCTACGATGATGCTCAAACGGGCAAGAAATCCAGCATCAGCGCTGAACACCCGCTCGGCCACTTCAAGTACATACCCAACGGCTGTCCAGGCATCGAAACAAGACTCTCCCTTGCCCTCAGCGCGAACCGCCTCGAACTTACCAAATTCGTCGAGGTCACTTCTGCCAATCCTGCCAAGCTGTACGGCTTGTATCCGAAGAAAGGCGCGTTGGTGGAGGGACAGTCCGATGCCGATGTTAATATCTGGTATCCAGAGGGTAAGATGGAGGAGTTTGAGCTGACGAATAGCATGTTGCACCATGATGTTGATTATACGCCTTTTGAGGGGAGGAGGCTGAGGCAGTGGCCCAGGTGGACGATCTTGAGGGGAAAGGTGGTTTGGGATAGGGACAATGGGGGATTGTTGGGCCAGAAGGGGTATGGGAGGTTCACGAAGAGGGATGCGAGCAGTCTTGCCAAACCTACAAAAGAGGGCGAGTGGGTGTTGCCGCTGTAGGTGTGTTGAAGATGTTGCGCACACTATGGAGGGGACATTCCTCGTTTGGGTATTGCTTGACGCTTGTGGCGTGATTCAGCGTGTTTAATCTACCGTAGTATGGAGAGGTACAGTACAGCAGTACGTCATACCTAAGCTGTACGTAGGAGAGCTCCTGTTAGTCTATATTAAGTAAGTGTAGTCTGTACATAGTCTAAGCGGCTGTACTACAGTTGTAGTTTGTACTTGGAGCTTTTTTTTCAGTGCTGCTGTACGTACAACACTAGTAGTCAACCTGTACGTACTTTATGATAGCTGTAATCGTACTGGTGTACAGTACCTTGGACAGGCTGGCGTGTCTGCTCCATACCTTTAGCCATGCTGAGACGAGTGCCAACCGAAAGTCAGACGATATGACTACTCCGCGTCAAGAGTCGGACGCTGGACATGGCGGACGAGAAACGTCTCTTGGTAGAGGCTGGTATTGTAGCCAAAAAGCGCTGGTTAGGCTTGACGCGCAGGTGCCGCGGCTCAATCCTTATCTTATCAGTTCACCCGCGAAGGTCGCGTCCCACCCCATTCTTGCTTCCTTCGCGACAGCACCTCCGATGCGGCCATCTCCATTGAGTCAAATGAGGTCATGCATGACTAATAGTATATGGTTGTACTCTTATCAATGGAGCGGCTGCCCTTTGCCGTTTCCTATGTGGACAGACACCCCATAAAGCTTATTGCGCGTCAACAGGGCCATGCCTGAGCTTGAGGAAGCTTGTCATATGCCAGAACTAGGCTCCGCCGTCGTATAGAGAATATGGCGACTCTTGAGCCGCCAGTAGAGTATGTAGATGTACTCGTGGTAGGTGGAGGACCGGTGGGTACGTGTAGCCCCAGCACTCATCGTGTACACACTATCGTACTAACAACTACTCACAGGCCTCATAACCGCCTACCAACTCGCACGTAACCTCCCCCAACCTAACCACCGCATCAAAATCATCGAGCAATACCCAAAATCCTCCCAAGACAACTATGGTCGCGCCATCACCCTCTTCCCCCGCAGCTCCGAGGCAAGTTATGACTGTGCGAAATGCATATGAGACATACACTGACTTCGTGTCTTCACATCTGTAGATGCTTGACCAACTTGGTCTTGCTGACTCTCTTGCGCAACAGTGTTTTGCGTGCCGCGAGACAGTCAACTACGACAAATATGGCAACGAGGTCGAAGGAAGAGGCTGGGCGTTCATGCAGAACATGAAGGACACAAAGTGGGACTTTGCACTGGTGCTACGGCAGAAATACCAGGAAGAGGTGTTTAGGAAAGCGTTGGCGAGGGAGGGCGTCCAACTCGATGCGCCGTATACATTAGTGGGTATTGAGGTGATACAAGGGGTTGAGATGGGCGGCCACAGGGTGCTGGCTACCATCGAACATGGCTCGACCAAGGCTAAGAGCGTGGTCAAGTGTCGATATCTGGTCGGCGCAGACGGCGGTCGATCATTTGTACGACGAGCT
This sequence comes from Alternaria postmessia, assembly GCF_024291825.1. Lineage (NCBI taxonomy): Eukaryota > Fungi > Ascomycota > Dothideomycetes > Pleosporales > Pleosporaceae > Alternaria > Alternaria postmessia. Next base: position 421,313 of record NW_026260085.1, on the reverse strand, counting down.
ATGAACATCCCCTTTGACGGCTCCTCGAGCGAAGACAAATGGGTTCGCGTTGACGGCGTCATCGAAACCGACCTCCCCAAGCCCCGAACCTACTGCGCCATCGAATCACCTACCCACGGAAATGTCCTCTGGGCCGCGCTAGACCGAGGCGCAACGCGCATCGGCTTCGCATTCACAGCCGAGCGCCAGAAAGCGTATAAAGTCTTCGACGAAGCTGCCGCCGTGCAAGAAGCCATTGCATCTGTTAAGCCATTCAATCTTTCATTTAAACAAGTAGACTGGTGGACTATCTACGTCGTCGGGCAGCGCATCGCCCGTTCCTTCTTCGTAAACGACTCTATCTTCCTCGCCGGTGACGCATGCCATACGCACAGTTCGGGCGCAGCGCAAGGCATGAATACCGGCATGCACGACGCTGTAAATCTAGGTTGGAAGCTCTCCCTTGTCCTCCGGGGTCTTGCTAAACCGGACCTCTTGCATTCGTACGAAGCGGAACGGCTGCCCAATGTACAGCGGTTGATCAATTATGACAAGGATATCTCGCGCCTCATGACGATGCAGCTGCCAGAGGGTTGGACGGGCGATCCGAATGCGGATCCGAATGAGGTACTGGGTGTAGTCATGGCGGAAGCGGCGACGTTTAGTAGTGGTTTGGGTATTTACTATGAACCGGACTCTTACTTGAACCTCGCCCAGTGTTCGGGTGTGTCGTCGGTGCAGCCTGGTCAGCGCGCACCAGATGTTAGGCTGCAGAAACCTGCGACATTTGAATCCACGCGACTACAAACCGAGACACCGAATACGGTGACATTTTATGTTGTGCTTTTCGCTGGGGAGGTGGCGCGCACCAAAATTGCTTTGGAGTCGTTTACGGCAGCGATCAAGAAGCTCTCTTGGCTGACTGATTCAGATGCGCCAGTATCATGTCTTTCCATTATCGCAGGACCCGGTGGGCCGTCGGCGTATGAGACATTGGGTGGTATGCCGTTTGGTCGTGTATTTTATGATGAGGGTCGTAGTGCGCATTTGAGGTATGGCGTCGCGACTGAGAAGGGGGCTGTAGTGGTGTTGCGACCCGATGGATGGGTGGGTACGGTTGTGGAGTTAGATGCAACTGCGGAGGAGAAGTTGGAGAGGTATTTCGGGCGATTTTTGGTTGCTGCGGCGGGGAGCAGCAAGGCTGGGGCGAAGCTATAACAATGCTGCGGAGTGGCAGTAAGTCCTTTTTGTTTGGGTAGCCTGCATACTGCAACTGTTGGTGATCACGTCCTGCGGGCAACTACGAGCCTATAAATCCAGCCCCACGGAGTCCATGGGCGCCGTCTGCACGAATAACTCTCCACACATGGGCTGTTCATCCACACAGCTTCCCGTAATTGCGCCCACCCGATCCCTTATCTCGCAAGGCATTATTTTGGGAGCCGTGTCGGTCATCCGATTACTCGAGGCTACGTACGCGTTGTTCTTGGCAGCTGAGCCAACATTGATATACTCCAGCGACCTCAGCCTTGTCTCGCCGGTCATATCGTCTTCTTTTCTTTCTTCTTTCCCTTTCTCCGTCGCCTATTCTTTTTCGCACAGCGTCCATGCCTGAGCCTACAAGTCAAGTGGATTTTGATTCTAGTGCAGCAGAGAGGGAGTTTTTTGAAGCTGCTCGAGTATACGTAATCGTACTTAGGATACGTACAAGCTTCCGTGTTAAAGATTGGAAGGAACTAGAGGCTTTTATGAATGGTAGTCATGGTCGGGCTTTCCTTGTGGCGCCTGTAAAGAACGGAACAACATGTTCGCTGTTAAGAAGCAGATTACACGATATACTTCCACTGGAGACCTTCAAGCGTTATGATAGTCCTGGTCTTCGGGGCGGATTCGATGAAGATAGCATCTTGCTGGAGACACCTAGACACTGCATGCCGTACGTGTATTTGTCATTGTCAGACCAGGTGTTCCAGAGGAGAGGGGGAGAGCGACGGGGAATGTTGTTGTACGCAGCAGAGGATCATGTCTTCGACTTTCTCGATCAATTTTGGTCGGAGCGTCACGAAAACGCCTCGAAACAGGCAAAACATGCTGGTTTCGATATTTTGGTCCACAAGCTTTTGATCTCATACATGACGTCCGTCATTGGACAGGCAAAGAAAATTGACGCGAATATTCGCCTTGTGGAAGCAGCCTTGGAAACAAGAGACTCGATAAGTCTGAGCGACCTGCTTCATCAACTGAACATTAGTAGCAATATGGCCAATGCCTCAACCTTTGATCAACAGGCACTTTTCAGCAAAAAAGCATTCGATTGGATAATCGCATCTATGGACAGGTCGAACCATATTCCTCAGGCTCAACAGTTGCAAGAAGTGAGTGAGTCAATGGAAGTATGGCAGCCGAGCAGGATGAAAGAACGTATCTCGGAGCTGCGTGTACATGTCGATCATATTAAGATCGAGCTACGACAAAAACGAGAAGAAGACCGGCAGAAGCGGGAAGACGCTCGACAAGAACGAGAAGAAAAACGAGCAGTAAACGAAGCGAAGCTTCTCGCACAGAGCATCAGGATCGCGGAAGAAACACAACGAGACAGTCGTACTATGCGAGGCATAGCCTGGGTTACTATTGCCTTTCTCCCCGCGACCTTCGTCTCATCCTTCTTCGGTATGAACTTCTTCAACGGCATCGCCGGAAACGTTCCTTTCGATGAAGCAAGTCGTAACGTGTGGCTGTTCTTTGTGGTAGCAGTGCCTGTCAGTGCCATCGTTCTGTTCACGTTCTATTTCTGGGACAAGCATGAGCAGATGAACGATAACCTGAGGTTGAAAGGGTCGAAAGATGGAAATGAGCTGAGGTTAATGCAGGCGGAGATGGACTACTTGATGGAAGAAAATGGGTCACGGTATACTCTGTAGAGAGGGACGTGGATTTGGTTGTTCTATTACCTGTGACGTTTTGTCAAGTTCAAGCAGCGAGCAGAAAGATATCGGGAGATTGTGAAAGTATGGATAGCGGAGTGGTGGTGTGTGTCGGATAGAGAAGAGATAGCAAAGCACAGTCTATTTCGTATGCGTGGATAGCATTATCAGTGGTACTACGAGAGATTGTAGCCCACCTGGATAGCTTCAAATCGTTATAATCCTTGTCCATGCAGTGAAAAGACATGGAACAAATAACAACGGCCAATACCTTACTATATTCGCACTAGCACGTACAATTAAAAAAATATGTTTTATGCTGAAGGGCCATAGCACACCGCGGAAATTCCCCAAACAGGCCACTAGGCACACGCTGTGGAGTATGATCTACCGAGCCGAAGTGGGTCGACCCACTTCACCTCAACTCTCTACACTGGTGTAGTACTGCGATTCATTATCTACCGCGGCCAACATTTCCGGATAGTAGTAGTGCGGCAAGTGGGCGAGAACACGCCGGTGCGCGGGTGTCGGATGGCTTGCTGTCGCCACTTTCTTGGCCCCTTGGCTTCTACACCGCGGAGCGGTTCTGATCTACATTTCGCGAGGGGTTACTGAGTGTTGCGTCTCGTATCGAGAGTGGTCGCTTGCCAAGAAGTGTTTTGTAGGATGCGCAAATGGTGGGAGCGTCACGTACAGTCGCTGTGTGCGCGCAATCGCGAAGCAATACCCTAGTAATCCGATGACATGCAATTGATGAGCTAGTTATGACTTATAGAATCTTTATAATCTTTGTGCCTGAGAGAAGCTCTCAAATAAGAAGCATTCCAAGTACAAGAAGTAAGAGCGTCTTACAAATGCTACCACTTATCTCAAGAACCATGGTGCTATTCCATCCATTAAAAGTAAAGTAATATTGGGTATTCCGTATTTCGTAGATCATGAAAACTCGCATTCTAATCAAAGCCACCTCCGCGTATCCATCAACGTCCCCTCTTTGGGATGATACGGCGGCAAGGCTTGTATTTCCGACGGATGCGGACTCCCCCGGTCAACACTATACTCGCTCTGCACCATGATACCCCCCAACGGCGACCCTACAACGGGCGACGGCCCAGCCGCCAGCGGTTGGATATCCTCATTCGACTTGAACGACCGATCCAGCGATCCGTCCGACGAACTTCGTGTTGGAATACCATTCCCAGTCTCTACGATACCTTCCTTCGCTCCCTTGGTGACGCCCATCTCATACTCGTCTAGCCGGACAAAGTCTTCCTTGTCGGCTCGACTCGTCCTAAAGGTGCTCAGTTGAGAGCGATCGGTTTTTGGTAGCCAGATGCGGGATTTGATGTTGCTGCCATTGCTGCCATTGCTTTGTTTGGACTTTTTGCTGCTGTTTCCAGAGTTCTCTTCGTAGTAGTAGTTGTTCTTCTTCTGCTTCGGCCAGATGCGTTCGCGGATCGAGCGTTCCAGTTGGCGGATGGCGGGTAGGCAGGCGATGATGGCACCGACTTGAGCTTCAACCGCAGACCAGTATCCGATTGGCAGGTAGTCCCAGGTGACATTGGTCGTTTGGGCGAACTGAATCATAAATTTTAGTCGGACAATGCTGACAATGGTTACACTAAGTATCTGTTAGCACACACTCAAGGTGAATTACGGAAGGAATTGAACATACAAGCCTCCGCCGAGGAACATGAGCATGATGCCGAATTTACGACGGCGGCTCATTTTGAGCTGGCTGAGTTCCCGCATGGGTATAGTAATGACGACCAGATCGAGGATGATGTTGACTGCGGCCGATGCCCAGGCGTCGGCGTTGAGGTTGATGCATTTTCCGTGGTGCTCGCCGTCCCAGTGTTCCCAGGCGATGCGGATTGGGAGACATTGCAGCGCGGTCGCTGTGCCGAAAGCGATGATGTACATGATACAAACGACTATTGTGACATAGATGACGCGTCGAATACCCTGTTGAGGAAATATGCGGAGGTAGAAAAGGAGGATAGCTATCTTCGTCAATGCCACCGACACTAGGTATAGCAGTTCAGTGTAGTAAAAGATCTAAATCGCACTTTCGTCAGCTCCAAATCTCAGCATTCGAATTCTTCAATAACATACCTCGAGGATCTTTGTAATGTTGTCAAAAGACACATACCACATATCCTGTCCCAAGCCGATTTGGTTCAGAATGTATGCGCATACGGAAAGTGGGACGACGAGTATGATAGCGACAGTCATCACCCAATCGTCCAACCCCCAATTTCCTCCAAACCAGGGAAGACGTGCAACAACGCGTAGAATGTAGGCCACCGTGGCTGCTATTCCAGCGACCAACGTGGTAATCGTTCCTTGTATCGTCTTGTTACGAATTGGCGTGTTCATCATGTCTGCGAGAAACCTCTTTGCCGCTAGTTATTCGATTAGCGAACATCTGGAAACAAGAGAACGAGGAAGAACTCACTCAGTGCTTCTTTTGGCTTACAGCCAGCTAATACGCATTTGGTGAGGTCATCTAGAAGCGTCTCGTTGGCTTTGATACAAGCAAAGTCTGTGAGCTCGCATGGTGACGCCGTGACGATTGTCAATGTGCATTTTAACTACATCTTGTCAGTTTTGAATTCCAGTATGTTGACTCGATTGGCATACCGCGCATGGAGGCAGGTTCTTGACTGCAAGAGCGAGGACGTCAGATCCATTCTGACTTTGCGCAAACGACAGCAGTGGCGCAAAGACGAGGAACAACAATGCCGAGAAGAACTTCATATCGAAAACCGCATGAGAAGGCGCCGTACTCCGCGTACCGTTTTCCAGTCGACCGTATTAAGACAAGGCGCTTTCCAAGAAGAGGCAGTACAGTCTACCTCGGATGCGAAAGAGGAAGGAGGAGCAAGGAAACACGATAAGCGAAAGCAGTTCGCATGTGAACATGGGCCCTTCATAATCCCATATGGACCAGGATATGTTATAAACAGGGGGGCTGAATGCTACTATCCGCGGCAATCAGTAGCACAGCACTGTCAAAACTCCTAGTCTCCGCACGCAAATCAAGGCGCCGTTAGTATGTTACAAGCTCCTAGCAGTGGAGCTGCCGACTTGGTCACGGAGCAGACTCCATGAGGCGTGCTACGCACTGTTGGCATTGTTCGGGCGCAATCGGCAGTCTACGAGCTAGACTGTGCCCTGACTTTAGTTCGCAGACGTGTGCCGCTGCTACGGCAAAATCCACGTGGAGCTTGCGCCCAACGAGGGACAAACTCTCCGACTTTTGCCTCTTCCTATGGCATGATACGTTGGATGTATCGTGTAGATTCACATACTTTGAAGATGAGATAGTCAGTACAGCCAAATGCGGGAAAGGTCGTTTGGAGGTGACGTGCACCAAGTAGGATTCTCGGGATCGGTATGTGTGAAAACACACATATTCACAATAGTCATGGCCATCGCCGTGTTAGGCATCGCGAGCGATTGAATTCAATGCGAACCTGATCCGTTGCTTAGACGTGAAGATCCCTCTGGCATTTCTCATGTCGCCACGGGACTCGCGTTCACTACATATGACGGCTTCGACTCAGTGGCTTAGCTAGCGGAGAAATCCTCGACCTGCAGCAAGACCGAACATGACCGGAGGTATATGAACCCGGTGAAGAACGGTATCTTGTGGCTTGATGATGGCAATCGTGTTTGCGCAAAACGTGGGTCTTTCCCTGCATACTAAGATTAGAGTTTAGCTCCGCATGTAGATCAGTCTTAGCACGGACTTTAATCACGTCCAGAAACACTAGTGCAGCCTGCCGACCACAGTCGCTGCGATAGAACCGACTCTTTTTGGTCACGGCAAATGCAAGCGCCGTTGATAGAAGGATACGCGAGCCTTCGCGAACCTGTCTTTGCACAGTGCTCTAGGGGAAGTTTGAACTCTATATAATCTAGTCACCTGGTTCTAGCTGCGGTGACTTACATAGGATCGTTCAGTCATGAGTCGTGTACTACAGGCGATTACAATCAGGCCGCCATGCGAGTCTGTAGTGTCAGGCATCAGAGTTCCATCGCCTCTTGTTGATCATACTCCCTATTCTTTCCTGCCTTCTCGTCCACTCTTGTGAGATTCACCCTGAAGGCCGACAATTCCAGCTTCCCGAAGTGCCCATCTTCTTGCTCATCCCAGAACGCGACTGCATTCAAGGGTATACCCGCATAAGAGGACATGTCCCAATCATCGATGCAGAAATCATCCGGCGGCCCACCTCCACGCTCCTCGACGAACATCGCACGCCACTCTTCGCCTTGCTGTGTCTCCTCGTCGCGGTAGAGGAGTGTAGGGCTGAGTTGTGCGTAGTAGTGCTCCGGCGCGCCATCTTTGACAATGGGTGATTCGAAGACATCCGTCCCATTCGATATCCAGGTTGTGATGACAAGACCGCGGTGGTCGGCTGTCAGTCTCACCGTAGAATTCAGTTCTGGATCTGCAGCGCTATATGTGCCGGCGTAGCGATCACTCAACTGCCGGATGGCAATCTTCTCGGCGACTTGTATCATGGTCGTCAAAACAATACTTTGGATTTTGGCAAAGATCTTTCCAGGGCCGGCGATCAGAATGGTGATCCCTAGGTCGTATTCTGGCACTGTCATGATGATGGACGTGTAGCCTGGCAATCCTCCGCTCTTGGATACGACGCGTATTGTGCGATTGGAGTCTTTTAGTACGCGGTCTGTTGTAAAGATCTCCCATGGCATACCGTAGAAACTATTGGATCCGTGGGAATGGGAGACGGGGTGCAGCCAATTGATCGCGTGGGTAATGGCATTGAAATGAGTCAAGACATAGCGGAGGTACTTGGAAAGGTCACTCGAGGAACTATAGATGCCGCCCGTGGGATTCTGAACACCCTCTTGCACGTCCCAGAACTGTGGGCCCGCCGGAATGACGCCAGCAGAGTCGGCGGGTTTCGAAAGGGTGCTGGTGGACATGTTCAGAGGCTTGAATATGGCTTCATCGATGTAAGCTTCGTAGGTACGATTCGATACCCGCGAAAGAACGAGACCGAGCAGCTCGAACGCGAGGTTAGAGTAAGAAGATTTCTGGTTGGGCGCGAAAAGCGGCGCGAGCTTGTTGACCTGCTTAAACAAATCTAGGCACTCTCCAGTCAGCATTCGGTCTCGGCGATCAGACGATCAGACGCGAACCTCTGGCCGTGCAAGGCGTCTCGAAATTTGGTGAGTACTCATCACAATGTGGCAACCCTTTCCGTGAGACATCAGGCGGTAGGCCCAAGTAACTCGGATTCGGCTTTTCGTAGTTCTGGTTGATCAAGTCGCCTTGAGCCCCTAACGGAAGGAATCAGCATGCGTACCTTCTTCTGTCTGGCACCCATCAAACAGATTGTGCTCCTTGTCAATTGGCAGCTTACATTCCCGCGGAAGGCCGCTCAGCTGGCTGGCCAAACTACGCAAGGTGATGTCCTTCCATGGTATGCCACCATCCGATTTCTCTCCTAGTTCTTTGAGATACGTGTTCACAGTTGCATCTAAACTCAAGTTGCCAGCTGCGTGCTGGTACAATATGCCGAGGACGGTGAAGGTCTTTGTTATGCTGGCGATACGATACAACGCGTCGCCGTTGACTTCGGGGATATCTGGGCGAGAGGCATTGCGTTCGCGCGCCGTGTGATGATACGACCATAGGGTTTCCTCCGATGAAGTTATCTCTACAGAGAACGAGCTTCGAGCATGTATTGGCGCTGCCACAGCTGCCGTAAGTGCTGTGTTGATGGATTCGAATGCTTCTTGGAGCAGAGGATCGTGGACATTGTACTCAGGCGGCGGATGCGCAATGTCAGGTTCGAAGCATTTGGCACCAGCCAAAGCAGCAAACAGAAGGGAAACTAGCAGCACCATGTTGGTGTTTGAAGCCTGGAGATTCTACATGGTGAGGCCTACGTCCATATGTGGATGCCTAGCTGCGCGACGCACTCCCCGCGCGGATAAGAGCTTGGGCCGGGTTGACATCATTGTCGTGCATCCTCCTAACTTCTTACACTCTAGCACGATACCTGCAACTGTCGCAACCTTTGCATTGTCATCGCCCTTCTGATCCGTGGACGCTCTTTGTATTCTAGCTCACATCGATGTTGTGAGCAGCGTACGCGTCGACGCGCTACCACGTGTGAACAATTTGCCGGTACGGACACCAAATCAACATGCAGACGAGACTTGCCCCAAACTCATCCTTCCTGTCATCGCATCGCGCATCGCAACCTAAACTTCAACCGCTTTGAAATGGTTTGTGTGTAATTGAGCTTTTCTAGCGCCTGTAGTGGTGCAACAGAACCATCCTTGAACTGCTCCTAGCAACAGCCTCCGACATAGACCCAGCGATATCCAAACCATGATGCATGCGTTGAATACGAGATTTAACGCATTTGCGCGAGGCGACGAGGCTTCAGGTGGCTTTTGTGTCAGCCTTGCACTGCCCCGCACATTCAGCTCAACAGCATAGCCTCGTAACCTCAAGCACTGTTATCTCTTCACTTCATCCCTCACACAATGCTCAATGTCGCAAAGCATTTGTCCGTCGCACTGATAGTGCCAAAACGACTTAACCTAGATCGCAAGACGGGTATAGCGGCCGAACAAATCTCCCGTAGACCTGGAAGCACAGCAACCTAAACCAACCCGATCATCAAGCTCCAGGCTGTAACTTACTGAGCATCATGGATCGTCTTTTTTGGGACCTAAAGGACGATCAAGAAACCTTTGCGCGAGAGAACACCGAGGCATGGACTGATCGGCCTGTTTTTTGGCATTCGCCCCTAGACTTTAAGTCGCCCTCCATCCGATTAGTGCGTATCATCCCAGACCCATCCTTCGACGGGCATATTCAGTTGGAGATTCGTCATGCCTCGACAAAGAGCACTTACATCTGTCTCTCATACGTCTGGGGTAAGGAACGATCTCCCCAATGGATCAGGATAGACGGACGACTCTTCCGAGTCGGTCAAAACTTGTATGCCTTTCTGGAATCAGCAAGAAAGAAGCCACATATTTGCACTCAATGGCTCTGGATCGATGCACTTTGTATCGATCAGTCGAACAATTCCGAACGATCACATCAAGTGCAGCAGATGGGTCAGATATTCCGCAAGGCGGTCAAAGTCATCTCCTGGTTTGGTGACGATGCGCTGATGGCACGATACTTTCGCGGAAGCATGCCGTCCCTCAAATTAAACAAGCTCTCTTTCTTCGAAGGGTACCTGGGTGAGCGGCGTTTCTTGGACTGGCGTTTCTCGGAAAGCGAATATTGGAAACGCGCTTGGATTACCCAAGAAGTCAGCTTGGCGCGCTATATTACCTTCATGGCAGGCAAAGAGGAAGTCGACCGTTGGCAGCCGCCAGCGGAAGAGGAAGAAGAAGACGGAGATGAAGACGAAGACGACCTCGTAGGACGCTGGATAAACACTCCGGTGGTCATCGAAAACAAAGCGGTGTCACTCGAAAACAACTCGCACCGATGGAGGGGCAGGAGTCTTATTTACCTTCTGCAACTCTTCTCTGAAAAACAATGCCATGATCGTCGGGATCGCGTCTTTTCCTTACTGGGATTATGCGGCGAGGGTTCAGACCTTGAGGTCGACTACGATATCTCACATGATGAGCTCGCCAAGCGCATTTTGCAAGCATGCAGCAACTCTTTCTGCCTCTGCGCAGTCGGTATTCTCGACAAGGTGCTACATCTAGCAGAACCGGGCCCAGCAGGAAAAGAAGACCAGTTGTTTGGAATCTTACCCTCACGTCTAAGTGAGTTGTACCTGGGCCTGAAAAAGTCATTTTTGAAAAACTCCAACAGAACGGAAGTCGGGCGTGGTGTTCCTCTGCATATCAAGATACACATGGACGAGGTGTGCAGGTCATATTCCGGACGTTTGCACATGACCATCGATCTTGGAACTTGTTATCGCGTCCAACACATAGACAATGAATCTACATTGTATTACAACGACTGCGATCTCGTAATCAGAAAAAGTTCCAAAAGAATTCGAAGCTTACAGGGCTGGTCAATAAGCTATGATCGAGACGAAGAAATATGGGACATTGCTTTTCCCCTTGCAACACTCGTGCAAATAGCACGCGTGGCAAGTGACGTGGGGAATGAAAGAGAGGATCCGATGCTCTACACACAAGGTGGTGTTGCAGACACCGCTGTAGCGGAAGCTCACAGTAAGTCAGGACTACGCACACCTGTGGGTGTGGAGCTCTGCACGCGAGGTAAGGGTGCACACGCCGCTTCCGTGGGGGCTCACGACGAACGTGCACTGCCTATACATTTGGGCCGTGATCTGTACACAGATGCGCCTGATCTCAGCTTCCCGATCCCCGACAATCCGGTCCCGCCACCAATTCAAAATCTGCGCAGCTTCGAAATACGGCCATATATTGATGATCACGGTCGATCTCGGTCTTGCGGTGTCTTCGTGTACAGTCGGAAACACACCAAGAAAACATCACAAAGGTTGTCATCCATGGCATCAGACAACAAGAATGCATCGCCAAGGTCGTCATGTATGGAATCATCGAGAGAGAGTAATTTCCCCCGCAACCCTCTCGTCTCGTCCATCAGTCGACTTTTACAAGAAAGTCAGGAAGTCCAGCTCGGTCATGTCTCATCGACTGCTCGCTAAGATGCTTGCATTTATCCGCGAGAAATTGTGCCGAGCATGTATTCTTTCGGGGCATCTTGCGTGTACGGCCCCAACTACATATTGGAAATCCCTTTATCCGAAGGCATGGCTATATGGGAGCCCCACACCCATCGTGGGGCTGCATGGTCTTTTGACATCAAGAAAAGAGATGATCGGACGGATTGGAACAACTCGACTGGTACAAAGTGCCATTGCAGCGCGGCAATGGTTCTTCTTAGCGAAAAATCAGGTCACTCGAACGCCAGACTTCATATACAAGAGGTTGTTACTTACGCCATCTGCGGGTGGTTTAGATCACGAATTGACGTCAACTTGTATCGACTCAACTCGTAGCCTTTGGTCCGATAGACTCAGTCCTTAGTCTCTCTTAAGCTCACCATGACCGTCGTCCCATCATCTCATCACCGATACCTTGCAGTCTCATCACGACGATAGGCACCGAAATGCGCACCACTCTCTTCACGATCCTGACTTTGTCAATCACAGGTGGCGGTACACCTCTGGGAAACAACGTCGAAAACCTCATAGACATCCTTGCTCGCCAGACAAACATAACATGTCCAACCACGCCAAACCCCATGCCCAAAGCAGCCGCCTTCCCCTCCGTCAAGACCATGCCAGATCCCTTCCTCTACCTCGATGGTAAAACTCGCGTTCAGAGCAAAGACGAGTGGTTGCAATGCCGCCAACCTGAGATCCTCAAGCTCCTCCAGGAATACCAATACGGCTACTATCCAGACCATTCGCAAGAGACAGTCTCAGCAACGCGCAGCGGCAATACCTTGACTGTCAACGTCGCAGCAGGCGGAAAGACGGCTAGCATCGCCGCGTCGTTGAACTTGCCCAGCGGAAGTGGACCGTTTCCCGTGGTCATATCGATTGGAGGCATGGATACGAAGAGTTATACAAATGCGGGTATCGCAGTGGTGACATTTGATTATACCAAGGTTGCCGCAGACAGCAACAGCAAGAGTGGTTCGTTCTGGACGCTGTACAACAGCAAGGATATCGGTGTGTGATGTGTTCGCGCTCTTCTACTGCATACTTATGGTTATTATAGGGGTTCTGACTGCGTGGGCATGGGGCTTCCACCGCGTTCTGGACGGCATCGAACTCAAGGTTCCAGAGATTGACGCGACCAAGTCTGGAGTCACGGGCTGTTCCCGTCTGGGCAAGGCTGCTTTGGCAGCTGGCCTGTTTGATAAACGTATCGCTGTCACTATGCCCATGTGCTCTGGGGTTCAAGGCGCAGGACCCTACCGCTACAGCTTGAGCGGACAAGGAGAGAATTTGGAAAACGCCGTGAGTACTCGCCTCCTTAACTCGCAGCGACTATCAAGAAACTGGCGTGCTGACAAGTTTTCAAGAAATCTGGAGCTGGATGGTGGACCTCCTCCGGCATCTCCCAGTTCGTCGGCAAGTCCACCCAGTTACCCTATGACGCGCATACTATTGTCGCAGCCATCGCTCCACGCGCAGTCATCCTCTCGCAGAACGCCAATGATCAGTTCACCGATTCCAAAGGCACTGCTCAAGTCACGTTTCCTGCGGCCAAGGTTGTGTACAACTGGCTGGGTGTGGGTAAGCAGCTGGGCATGAGTATACCGTCTGGTGGGCATTGTGATATGAGCGGGTATGCGGACATTCTGCCTTTTGTACAACAGGTACTGCAGGGCAAGAGCACGACGAGGAACTATGATGACTTGAAGAATTGGAAGGCTATGCCCGAGGCTTATCCTTGGGGCAGCGATGTGCCAAAGGTGAACTGAGTAGGAGTATTGAAGTAACGCTCTTGACCAAGAGTGATTTCTGCACGATGCATGCCGTGATCCGAATGCAGCGGTGCCATGTGGGGGCGATCCAGTCGCTAATCTGCCAAGGCTTGGGCGCGATGACGTACCCCGCGTCGCAGGCGCATCCGCCGCGTCCACCATCAACCACGGCCAACCATGGACTCGAGACTTGACTTGATTATCTTCGCCCTCGCCAACCATGTCGACGACGAAACCGCTTACTCCTGCGCAGACACACGCCCTCTTTGACATACTGATCCACCACCAAGTCTACGCTGAAATCGAAGCCTTCAAGTACCCCTCGACCATCGACCACTATGGCTACCCCTTCCGCAAGGCCGACGGCGTGCAGTCGACGAGCCCGCTGCTCCAGAACATGCTCAACAAGTTCGCCCTCTGCAACCCCGCCATACGCAACTTTGGCGAGAGCTGGTGGTCCGACAAGATCCAGACGCTGGTTGCGAGGATGGCCGAGGCCGAACTGAGCGAGAGTTACGACAAGGGCGCCATTGGGAGCCGCAAAGCGCTGGCGACGGCGGCGAGTAGCATTGCCGAGTATGTCGCCAGAGGCATGCTGGGCGGATATCCAGCGGCCAAGAAGAAGGAGAGTAAGAAGGAATACGACACGAGCAAGCCCGAAGACGTCATACAAGGCTTCGAGGAGCTGGTCAAGGACGCCATATACGGAAATGCTCTCGACGACCTGTACGAAAAGGTCAAGGCGACGCCGCGGCTCGAGGACCATTCCAGCAGTCTGCAGGCAGCCCACGAGTATATGCTGTTGAATGCCGCATCCTTCCTCCACCACGTCTTCGTCATGTCGCCCGACGGCCAATACCTCGTCCGCCTCGTCGAGAACCTGCACCGCCTCATCCCATACACCGTCATCAGACAGACATTGCGCGTAGGCAACGCAGCCACCATGATCAACGGCATGGTCAGACTCGTCCTGGCCAAGCTCTCCGTCACAGCCATGACCAACTGGATCGGCCTGACCAACAACACCAATGACGGCATGAACCTCTTGCAGCAAATCATATCCACCATCCTGGCATGGGACACAACCGAGTTTCAGAAGCGAGCAACCAAGCTCGAATCCTCACGCAACGCCCCCGACAAGAAGGTCTTCAAGGCAATCAAGACGTACGTCTACGCCTCGCGCGACAAGCACGAAGCAGTCCGCAGCCAGTCCGTCTCTGAGCAAAAATCCATCGCAGCTGTCATCCTCGAAACCTCGGACCCGCCTTACAAGGTCGACGCCGACACGTTCAACGAACACCAACACAGCGTCGCCATGGAGTACCTCAGCACCTACCTCTCCATCCGCGACCGCGAAGAACTCACAAAAGTCTTGTGCAAATCCAACCCAGACGTCCTCACCTCGACCATCCGAGACGCCGTCGCAGCCATGGACCCCGTCATCCGCGACATCCACAACGCCGTCGACCTCAGCGGTACCGTCACCGACGCCGAAGCCTTCATCACCGATCTCATCAAGACGGCCAAGCCGAAAAAGAAGGGTACCAAGAGCCGCGAAACGAGCAAGTCGAGACCTAGTTCTCCGTCGGCCGACCCGGCGAGTATCTTGGATGAAGGAGCGAGCGATGCACCTACTGTCGAGGACTTTGTTACATTACTAAAGAAACATGCACCCTCGATGCACAAATTCTTGCACCACGTCACCAAGAATGCGCCTCAACTCGCGCAGGATTATCTCGTTTACGCTAAACGCATCTTTTCTGAATTCCGCGTTGATGACGCTGCGGCGAAGCAAGAGGAAAAGGGCGAGGGCGGCGCAGGGAATATGACGGCGCCGCTACACTCGTTATTTGAGACGCTGGGGAAGGAGAAACAGGAAGAGTTGAGGGGGTTGTTGGATCAGCATGAAGAGCATCTTCAGACGCTGAAATCTACTAGTCAGACGAGGTTGGAGAGTATCATGCGGCCTTCGTCGTCGTCATCTTCCCAAAGTAAACCAAGTGCAGGGACGACACATGGCCCCGGTATGTATCTTTCGAGATGGAACGCCCTGCTAGATTCTACGCTCATCTCTCCTGCGACGATTCATGGGCCTATGCGTAAAGGGTGGGAGGTTAAAGGAGAGTTGGATGGGAAAGGGCTTAAAACTAATTCTACGTTGGTTTCGGACAACAAGGATAGGAAAAGGGATAGAGTGAGTGCCATGATGGCGGATGGGACGGGGGATAAGGTGGAGAGGAAAGAGAGGAGGAGAGATGGGTTGGAGGAGGAGAGTATGGAGAGGGTGTGGGAAGGGATGAGGGAGGGGTGGGTGGGCGTTTGTCGGGGGTTGGAGATTATGGGGCCGCGGGAGTGAAAGTAGGGTTTGTGGTTATGGTTTCTATTGTAGACTCTTTTCTCTTCCTTCTTCTTCTCCTTCTTCTTCTTCTCCTTCTTCTTCTTCTCCTTCTTCTTCTCCTTCTTCTTCTTCTTCCTCTTCCTTGGGTTGCTTGCGGACTTTTTGTTATGCATTGCATGAGGGTTTTAACGAACGGAACTTGGCATATATATGTAGACACTGAAGATGAACCAGGGGACGGGATAGATGGATTGTTATCACTTGTTCCTTTCTTTCCAGCTTTCTCAGATAGAAATATGGTTAACATCCAGACTTTTGCTCTTCATCTTCCTATCTAACCCAAATTCTGAAGCATGGTTCTTGAGAAAGGTAGGTAAGTAAGTCAAGTTCGGCAAAAACCCACATTGGAAAAAAAAAGGCCCATGCGATGCACACAACAGGGAGTCAGGGCCTACATCGTTAGTAGAAAGCCGGCGACATTCTTTCTTCCCGTTTCCCCTTTTGCTTCGCTCAATTCGGGTCCCGCGCGGGTCCGCGCGTTCGATCTGGAGAAAGACTTCTCTCGGTCGGCTTCCTTGCAGTATGCAGATCCATTTCTAGCCCCCCCACACACACCCCGGATGTCCGGATGTTAGCCGTTGCCGTTCCCGGGCGCCCCCATCTTGCAAATAGCCCTTGTCATGTCTTGGAACATCATTCCTTAAATGGGGACTGATGATTATGATGACGGTGACAAGACATGTATCTCGTGATCGTGGCAGGTTCGCGATCTCGTGTTCAAGATGCACGCGGCGGGCGGATTGAGAGGGACGATATGGCGGAACGACTCGGATCTGCTGGGGGTCTTGGGATGGGTAACTTGTGCTTTGTCGCATGTTTCAATTGCTGTTCATCGATAACATGGAGATATGTATACAGATCGATGATTAAGGTTGCTGTCCAACAAATATT
The DNA here is from genome assembly GCF_024291825.1 of Alternaria postmessia. Taxonomy (NCBI): domain Eukaryota; kingdom Fungi; phylum Ascomycota; class Dothideomycetes; order Pleosporales; family Pleosporaceae; genus Alternaria; species Alternaria postmessia. The sequence continues at coordinate 404,656 of NW_026260085.1, read as the reverse complement.
GGTATCTCTACTAGACTAAAAAAAAAGACAATGTGAATGGTATCTCGTTAACATGTCCCAAACGCCAAAGCCAAATCGCCAGAAAAAAAACGCCTCTAGCCCATCTCTCACTTTCTCATCTCCAATGTTTGTACATGCAACATGCTCAATCCATCGGTACGTACCATGAAATCATGCCATGACAAACTTGCCCATTGCTTCCACATCCGGTATCCTGAACCCAGCTTCTCCATCGCTCCAAGCCACAGTCTCCACACTAACACACCACGCTACAACCACCATCCTCGCCACGAAAGCCACCATCTCCACACTCAACGGTAGCTCCGCCTTCAGCACCTGCTCAACCTGTTTCGCTAGACTCCTTTCTTTGCCGCCGCCGCCGCTCTCCTCCTCTACTGGAAACAGCGACAGCACACTTGTCTCCATAACCTCCGAGAAGGCGCTCGAGCGATTCGACTGCCTCCTAGGACTACGCCGCGAGGAAGAGGTAGATTGGCGTTTTGCTGACTTGGCAGGTATATCGGGAGTATCAGATACCACCGATACAGGAGAAGTGATAGTCTCGACGCTGCTCTTCCTGCGCGCAGCAGACGAAGAGTGACTAGCAACAGCAGCTTGGTATGCAGATCGTATTTCGGCTTTGGCCGCTTCTTGCACTGCAGCCAGGACATCCTGCGATTTGAGATCCGGGACCAAGGCCATCAGACGTTCGAGCAGCGTGGTGTACCGCGACACACGCGCTGTCTTGTCGGCGAGGGAGTCGGGCGTCGCTGCATCGCTGGCCAATCTGCCAAGACGCTCGCGCTCGCGGAACAGGAGGCCGGCGTTTTGGGGCTCGTAGAGGGGGCCGAAGATGTTCAGGTGCGGAGCGTGGCGGTGCACTTTGTCAATGAGTTGCTCTAAGCGCTGCAGTAGGCGGGCGTGGGGGAGGCCCGCGGATGCGATGAACTGGACTGTTCTGATCAGTGGCGCTGATGCGAGGGGCGCCAGGCCACCAGAGAATGGGAGTGCTGCTATGGCGTCTAATAGTGTGTTTGAGGTGTGGACTTCGGTTGACGTGGCGAGGATGTGGAATCTGGGTTCGCGCGAACTGGGGAGAGATGCGAGGAATTTCGATTGTGCTGTTCGTGCGACATATGGATGAGTGTAGAGAGAAGCGCCTGCCTGTAGCGCCTCGAAAGCTTCTTCGGTGATGAGGATGCTGTTCACGCCAATCTTATCTTGCGAGTATGGGAGGGAGCCGGCTGCGAGGTGCTTTGCAAAGAGCGTTGAAACGCTTGAGCCTGAGGCGTGCCGTTGCGACCTGCTGCGTCTCTGTTGTGTGAGTGTGACTTGGTGTTTGGCGTCTGTCATTGGCGTAATAGCTATCGAGATGCCGTATGCACTGGGTTCAAGCAAGGCGTCCGTGTCGGATCCAGTACTCAGTTGACTTCCGAGTATTATGGATAGCGATGCAAGCTCCCCAGAGGTAATCTTCACACTCATCCTTCCATCCTCATACGTTGCTGTCTGGCCCTCCTTCATCCAAGACCTTTGTGTAGCTTTCTGGGCATCGTCATCGCGCAGCCCACTTCGCATTGGTACTAATGCAGTTGCCGGCCTCTTCACAGATAGGCTTCTAGCCAGACCCATCTCAACCACCGACAGATCCAAGCTCTTCCTCGCAGTCTTGGGGCTAGACTCTCCTCGCTTGACGTTGGACATCGATTTCGACCGCCCAAGGCCCCCTGCAGGCTTCTTTGCTCGCCCAAGGAATTTTGTCATGTCTCCGGTATATGACGATCGCTCCGAGATCGGTCGGGATCGCAATTCGGTTGCGAATGCATCGTACAGGTTTTCGAGGGGTAGTTGTCCAGGATGACCTTGGAGGTTGGCAAATAACGCGGAGAAAAACAAACCCTCATCCCCGGCTTTTATGATGCCCGACAGGTTTGGCACCCAGTAGCGTTTGCTTGAATCTTGCTTTGGGAGCAACAATCTTTTCCACGAGCTCGATATATGTGTGAGCTGAAGCTGCCCCTCTGTCTTGCCGTCTGTGGTAAACATGTCAGTTGTTGTAGTGGTTTTAGCCTGCTTGTGCTGCAGGAAGAATCGTGTAACGAGTGCCATGGCTGCGACGAAAACAAGTCCAAGTACAACACAAACTGCGATAATATCCTTGGTCTGCATTCTGGATTTGGCGGGCGTTGTACTTTATACAAAATGTCGCTTGTTGTTAGTAGGCCGTTAGACCCTGGCCATTCTGACAGGAGGGTAGTCTTGTCGCCCAATCGGATTGCAGGGAAGTTGCAACTAATCCCAGGAATGCGCTTTCGGGCGACCTGGCTGCCGCTTCCTTCGTCAAGACGATCCCTGACGGTCAGGAGTCATCCATCAGCGCGAATCAGGCTTCCCTGTGGTTCGCACCATTTGTCAGAGATGTGGAGCGAACGAGGCAGTCATCATCTCCCAAAGACAACAGGCTGACCGCAAAGTGACAAACAAACATGCACGTGTCTCGGTGTTTCTGCAGGGTTGCAGAGAATGTACAATCGAAGCGTCTGGATGCTTGGTTTCCTAGACAGAAGTGCGCTGTCGAATGCTGTCTCAAACATCCTGGCAGTCCAATGTCGCCAGTCAGATCTGAACGTGATTTCCATTGTGCAGATCTTGACATCCTCGCGACCCCACACGTCGATTCAAACTTTGGCTCCACTCGCCTTGAGACTCTTTCTGCCCTGCAGGACGAGCATCGTGGCCAGCGGAGCGTCGGACAACGGCGGGACGAAGAGGGTCTTAGCGCACGGACCCTTCAATGATGCATTTACGCGCGAGAACGGGCTGGAATAAAGCGCCGGAACGGCCACAGCGAATTACCCTTTCTCATGTTTCAATGCAAAATGAACGACCGTGCTTGGCGGGCATTCCAGGCGAGCCCGGCGACGTCATAGGGTGTCGAGATAAGATGAGAACCTTCGAAGCTTAGCAGTTGAGCTACCTCCCCACTGGATGCAGACACAGGGTAGCTCTCTCGCGACCCACACCCGCAGCGGTAAGCAACGAAGATTTTCCAACACTACCAATGAAATTTTGCGCAAAGGATTGAGTTTTTGTCCGCAATCTGAAGCGCGTGTTCTCGAACTGCGAAAAAGCATCGTGGGCGGATCTTGCGGATGTTCGCAACCCGAAAGGCCCGGCGGCTTCAAATCGGTCTTGCACGATGGGCACGGAGTGAGAGAGCCACAAGATGCGGTCAGTCGCACATCGCGCGACGAAAACACCCCGGACGGTGCGTGGAAGGCTGTCATACGCCGTGACATGATCGATTGGAGATTGACTAGCCGCATGCGACAGGATTATCAAGATTGCTTCTTTGGTTTGTACGACTGATCAAGTGTGCATCAGCAAACGTCGTTTGTCAGCGGTCAGCTTGTGGCTTTGGACGATCATCGTGAATCATCGGTTCTGCCCCGAGACTTTGTCTTGACACCAGTAGCTATAGATGTAGCTGTTCTTGAACTCCACTCGAGTCCTGGAAGGTCGACTTGCCATTGCCAGGTTTTAGCCGTATGTTCCGACGAGTTCTTGTACTCTGGAGAGCCTCTTCTGTGACAATAAGATCGGCATCTGATGTCTGAGGCCTAATAAAACGTACGAACGCATAGAATACATGGCCAGACACTGCCGTACCCGAGGTTTACACGGGTTGCTGTATAGAGGCCGCTGCAATATGGTAGGAATGGTGGGCGTGCGGGCTGCAGCCGCACCGACGGTGGTTATCCAATATAAAACACCAGCCATGCCATTCCACATATTAGCGAGATCAGTACGCTCCAGTACCTGCAGCAGCAACTCGCTGAGATGGGTTGTGAGCATAATCTGCTTGTCATGTGGCTCTCTGAGAGATTCAGCTTCGGCCCACAATAGATTTTGGCTAGAATAAGCTGCGACGGATAAGGGCAAGCTGCAGACAATGGACGCAGTGTAGATCATCGCAGTGAGGCGACATGCCTCATACACCCAATCGCCAGTGCCTTGATGACCCGGAAGGTCGGCTGAAGGGAGGAGCATTAATCGTTCGCGTATTCCAGCCACATTCTTGCTATAGTCGAGACTAGTAGAGCTCATGTAAGCAGCCGATACATCCGCAAGACTGTGTTCAACCTCGTTTGAGGCGTTATTTGATATGAAAAGGTCGGTCAAGTCGCGCATATCTCGTAGTAGATTACACGTGGAAGGTGAGCAACGCTCATCGTTGGACACGGTCATGAAGTCGATTCTAGGACAAAATAATGGTGACTCTGGTATCGCGATATCGTCGTTTGCAGTGTAATGCAGTGGCTGCCTTGATATGAGTGTTGGTAGGGGCTTCGCTTCGCAGATAAGATCGCATTGGAAACACATCCTGAGAGCGGCATCAGATTGTGTCCCCGTCAAGCAATGTAAGACCTACGATGCAGACATTTCTGCGATGTACGCCTTCTCGAAATTGGCCATGCCACCACAGAAAGCGATCAACGTTGCGATGCCGGATACATGACACCTCAAAATGCTTTCGTCGCAGCTCCATATCTCTCCGGCCAGTAGGTGCACTATGATCATGATGGTCGACGCGGTGTCATATATGTGGGAATTCTGAACTCGCTCACTTAGCATGCGCATGATCTCGGCACGAACAAGTCCAGTTCTTGTGCTCTCGCCTGGGAGTCCCGCGAGCATGTCAAGCCAATTACAAACCAAGAACGCTTGACTTAGTAGGACGTGGGGATCGGACATCATTGCAGGCACCCATCTCTCGACATAGGCTTCTGTGCCAAACACCCGCATGGCTAGACGCGTTAACTACCATACTGAGGTGACTGGAAGGAGTATCAAGAAGATGGTATATACTGACCGTTGCGCAGAAGGAACACGAAATCCAATCTAGGGTTCTCGAATTGTGGCAGTACCTTGAAAGGATCAGGCCCATCTCCAATCTGGCAGAAAGTGATCGCTACTGAGCGTATCTTGCTTCCGTCCTGGCTCTCGGTGTATTCGTATTTCGCTACCTTCCTGCATACCCTGGGTTGAGATTTCCGAAAGCGTATGTCGCCACTTGGTCGAGGTGATTGATCGCCATCAGATGCAGCAGCCTGGGGTGAGGTATCGCTTGCATATTTGAGCGACCTTATCCCTGCGCATGCAAGCGCATGGACTGACTGCTTGTTTGTATAATTAACAAGCGCTCCAAACGCACTGGATGCTGGAGCTGGGGTAAAAGAATGTGCTTTGGTGTTCGCAGGCGTAGCCTGTCCGGCGATCGTCGGCCTAGTGTGATGGGCCAGTACTCTGTCGGGCCGTTTCGCAGCGGTTGTATCTCCTTTGTTTGGCTTGTTTCTATGATATCTCATCGCCTGGGAGCGGACGCTACGCCTAGCATCTCCATCTTTGAATTGTGAGGGATCCGTCGCTGTAACGAAATGATGCCTGAAAGGTTCATCGCGCTTACTTCGGCGACGTGTCGCTTTCGCTTTATTGCTAAGTGCGTTCGGCAGAGTCTCGCTTTGTGACGGGAGTTTCGTACTGGTAAGCGATGCAATACCTGGACAAGGTCGCGCATTCGTAGGCTCGCTGGTGGATGTCGCGAGTGGAGTCATGGATGCGGATGTTATCCTGATGTACCAGAGTGCCAAGAGGAAAAGCGGGGTCGAGCGTTCTTTGTGTTGTAGGAAGAGCACCTCCAACCTCGTTGCATCCATTTGACTTTTCACATCTAGCGGTCAAGCCTGAGGATGCAGTAAGGCGACCAATTTGGATGCTTACCGGTTGAGATTGCTTCCAGCACTGTGCCACCGCAGTGCATCCATCTGCGGGATGGTCGCCCCACATCACCCGCCACTCTTGGGACTTTCGGCTACTTTCCAGAACTGCGCAATTGTGTTAATCAACAGAAGATGCGTGAAAGATCGCCAATGTCTGCTGCATAAGCTCATCTGCGCGTCGATAATTCCGCTAACAGTTTTCCCATAGCCTTGCCAAAGTCAAAAAGCAATCGCCATATCTCGACCCTGTGGCTCTGTTCAGCTATTAATAGAGGCGTGTCTTCTTCTGCACAACCAGCCACTTCCAAAGATCTGCAATCGTTGATACCAGCCGGCCAGATCGTTTCGCCGCCATCAGAGGACTCCGCCATCACCATCTGGGGTCGCTCACCAAACATGTAATCGCAAGGTAGATATGCCCCTAAGTTTTGCGTTAGCTTTAGGCTTTCCTCCGAATCGAGTCCACACACCCCGGCTTTGGAGCTCTGCTCGAGCCCTCCTTCTAGCCTCGTCCCATCGCTCATGATCGATCAAGCTTGGCTCCTCATACAATTTTTGTGATCGTGTATTGGGACTCAAGGGCATGGGTAAGAGCCGGCGCACATGCTTCAAGGCTTCCGATGCCTTTTCACCTTTGCAGAACATCCTGTACTTGACTTCAGGTGCGACATACCGACCATCTGGCAGATCGTACAGTGTGCGATATTGCTGTTCAGGTGTGAAAGCGTCAATATAGTTAAGAAATCGCTCTGCGATGTAGTCGTGGGAACTCATAGAGAATCGGATGGCGCTTCAAGCAATATCTAAGTACAGTTGTGAGGATCGCACACTCGCCTAGCGAGAAGGATAGAACTATAATTTGGCAAAGCTCTTCGACAGCGCGACTTTAAGATAAATTTATGGTCGTTTGATCTCCCGACAGTGTCAAACGGATTTATTGCAAACTATGCCCTACGACGAACGAGATACACGTACCATTGCTGTCGCCACTAGGAATGGATGAATTCACATGGCACCTGTATGCGACCAAGTTACAAGCCTTCATTGAAGAGCTCAGAAGCTGGACTTGGAGCTAACGCGTTCATGTAATGTGACAGCCCACAGCCTCGTCCGGTATCAACTGACTGCTTCATATCGGGCTACACTCACAGTGGAAATTGATTAGCTGCTTATAAAAGGTCTCCACATTGCTGACGCTGTATACGCATGGTGCTGTGTCCCTATGCTCACATCTGTCATTGTCGTCATCTTCTTGAGGTCGCATCCATCGGAAGGTCGTGTCTTAACGCAATCGATATGCTACGCAAGTTCCAGCCTACATCTACTATCGATGTTACCGGGTAATCTAATATTACGAATCTTTTATGTTGTAGTCAGGTTTTTGCGGACAATTGGTTTGAGATAAGATCGTCGATCGATAGCATTCAAGCCTTGGCCTTGCTTCACCTCGACTCTATCAGGAGAGTGACATGCATGCCACAGCTGTGTTTGGATGATCGTGCTAGTGTGCTTTGGTGACCGCTGGAGGTTCTTCTTGAGAGTTACATGATAATTGCTCCTATCACATGTGCAGGCTGCTATTGGAAATCGAAGTGTATGATTTGGGTGGGTGGTAATATCTGCAAACCTTTTGTGCGTTGGGGAGGGATGATTTCGTCTCGCGTGAGGTTCTTGGAGCTTAGTAGATGATGAATTACGCTCTCTTACTATACCTATAATAAATCGACTTAGTAGTAGCGAATGCAACTAAAAGCGTGAGCATAGAAATTAGGTAGCCATAAGTAAAGATCTAAGAAGACTAAACTATAGTAAAGTGCGTTTCCAAGTGCAAAGACATGCGATATAATAAGATAAGTTCATATCATACACGTCTAGACATGCCTTTTCTTCACGTTTTTGAGATTTAATCGATATCTGATTATTCTCTAGTTATTTTCTCTAAAACGACATATTCCATATACAAATTGCTATAGTATCAGCTGGGCTATGTATTGTTGCGAAGCAGGAGACCTTGGGAAACTAGCCCGAGCTGGTGGAACCCGTTAGCGACTCTTAGCATGCATGGGTCTACATTGGCACCCTGCTGTATCTTATTGTGATAAACTCAGCGCTATACCCAACCTGTAGCACCTCGAAATAGATGTGGCACGTGCTGCTAATTTTGTAGAAGCATCCAGAAACACGTGCATAGTCTTGTCGTAGGCTGATTTGACATGTTCACTGCGTACTGTCCTTGACTGCCGCTGTCGTCTCAACACAATTAGTAAGGTACATAAACAAACTGACGAAGGCCAAGCGCCGTCGGGAGCCTCATTACTAATAACGCCGTGCGATGACCACAATATGAGCTGAGCTCACGTCTATTCTTGCGTGACGCAAAATCTTGTAGGCCAAGAACGACAATCCTTCAAATCCTGTTCTCGGTTGGACTGCATGGTTTGCATTACGGTATTCGTAACAGCTAATTTAGTAGTAAATGGCATGCAGATGGACCTCTAAAAGGGCCGTAGGTAGAAAAGAGTCGGCGCGGACGTTGGATTCTAAAAACGACCTCCAGTCTCGGTGATTTGTTGTCTTCGATCTTATACCACGTAACGACCATGTACCACTCTTCTGCTGGACTCGTTGGACTCATCAGTACAAGGCCCATTGTCTTAGTCACGCTCCTCAAAGTTGCTTTTTGGTCTACCTGCCTGATCATGCCCCTCTTGCGTCACCCTGACAGCAGATCCCCGTATGACAACCCTTCAAAGACTGGTAATGCTCGAATCATTGAGAAGGATAGGTATCTGGGTAGTGAAGCCTTCGGCTAATCAGACAGCACTTATGGTCGATCTACGTCGATTAATCGAACGTTGCGCATTCGGTCCTTTCGTGTCTTTGTGCCCCTCCACATAATCTAGTTCAAGAAATCTCACGGACATGAGAGAGGGCCCGATTGACAAAAAGTATCTAGTCAGGAGCATGATTCGGAAGGTTGTCGTACAAACGTGGTACCCATATGATGTACGATGGGAATCGTTCCGAATACACTTTTGTTTCATAAGGGCTGTCAAAACGCCCCCTTCAACGTAGATGTCACTTGATACACACACATACACACACACACAACCTCCCGTCTTATTCAAATCAATAAATTTCTACATTCTCTCAGCACTACGTGTTTCCAGCTCAATCAATCAAAATGCGCTGGACCATTCTCGCCTTTGCTATCGCTGCTGTAGCGATCGCTACCCCCGTTAGGCCAGAGGGCGAAGCCTTGGTTGTAAGTCTCTTAACCCAGATACCCCCTCTATCCTTCTATGACAACCAAACTAACTATGTCGTTCTCGCGATTGTAGCCTCGAGCTCTCGGTTGTGACTCTGCATACTGCGGCTGCTGGACTGGATGTGGTGGCAATGCTGGTTGCCAGACCTCATGCTTCAACGGACACTGCGCCAACACGTTTCCCGAAGGATCGTCGGTTCCTTCATGCTAGACTGGAGATTCTAAGATAGAGGTTAAGAGGTGATTGCCATGTTGGATGTTGAGTATTGTGTGCGGATGTGGCAAAAGGAGGGCGACCTTCCATTTGCGAGGTCTAGAACGAGAGTATTAGTAGTGTTTAAGGAGAGAAGCAAGAAGTCAGGGTGTCGGAATGTAGTTAATTAAAGAAATGCACAACGCCCTCAGGTCGCGAACCGATCGCAGCTTAAGATTCCTTTTGCTGCCGCTGGATGGCTGTGTGACTGATTGTTAGTTTGGCGAACCCCTGAACCTATTATAAGTGTGGCTTTGGAGTGTGCTACAATTGGTGTTTCATTCTGCTTCTTTTCTAAATTGAAAGTCGGTTCTGTAATAGTTGGAGCCCAGCTGTCCCGTAGTTGGACGCAAATCCTATTACAGCGCGTCCAACACCGGAATCTTTTCATTTAGACGTTATCATACACAAAGAATAACAGTTGCGGAACAAAAGCACATATAGTTTGGATTTGTGTAATCACCCTAATTAGGCTAATGCCGAGGGTTCAGATAGAAAAACAACTCGCTACACAAGCTGTCCCGCCACGCATGAATCGACGTTGTGTCAAGCAGAAGAATCAAATTCGAGAATTTTGAGCGGCGTCTAGCCATGATATTTTGCAGTTCCTAGTACTATTGAACGGTTTTCACACAGTAATCTTATATCCTCTATCTGCTCAGCCTCGCCAAAGCGACTCTGATCTCCTTCCTATATGCGTGCTCCACAACATAGCATCCTGATCCTCTCTTAATCTCCCTGACGCGCTTGTGCTTTGCCAGGATCTCTACAGGTTTCTCTTCAAGTCCATACTCTCCTACATTCACACCAGTCGGGCTGGATTCAGTGAGAACAGCTGCAACCTTGACAACCAGACCCTGTGTTGGTACACTCGACACGAAACATTTTTGCGCTTTGACGCAGACTTGAGTTTACTTTTTGATCTCTGCGTCGGGGTACTCGATAATCGTGGGCGAGGCAGAGAAATACTTGGCTATGTAGGATATGGCTCGCTTGAAAAGAGTGGATCGCGGTATTGAAGGAGCAAGAGGCAGTGCGGTTGTAGGGCCAAAATATGAACCAATACTATCATTATCCTCAACCCCCCCAGCAATCGTTCTAGTAATTTTTGCTGTCGGATGCTGCGCGAGGAGTGTATCAATTTTTGCCTGAACTTCAGGGTCAATACCTGGAGGTACGTTTGGCAGTGATTGGTCGAAATCGGTCATGGTTGCAATGGAAGACAATTACATGTAATCGTGCTATGGTTATTCGGGAACATCTTGAAGAGGTAGGACTTGATACTGTAGGAAACGATTTTACCAGCGAGCGTTGTGGAAGTGAAATAACGTTACACGTCAGCAAGGCGGGTAATAGAGTTTCAAGGAGTGAAGCGCGCAGTCAGGGAACCCAAAGGTGCGATATGAATAACGAGCGAGAATAAGAAGCAGTGAAAGATGCGCATATTGACAGATTCAGTTGATATGAATGTGCAACATTGGACAACACGTCTTTCTTGAAGCGGCATAGCGTTTGTCACAACGCTGGTGAGGACGCAATGCGGCTTTGGAATGCCAGACACATGGTGGCATGAACATGTCCAAATGACGTGTTTGTCAGCACAAATGGCCGTACAAAAACCTGTGCCCTCTTTGTTGGTTCTCCTGATCCTCACAACCACACACCTACAAGCGAATATGGCAGCCGCATCGACACCATCGTCTTCTCCAAAAAACTCACCACTACATATCTCGCTCTCACAATCAGCTCGGTCTACACTGCACCGCGAGTGCACATCCAGTCCTTCGAGATGGTCAGATTGCACGCCCAAGACCTTTCATGGGTTCATAGCTATGCGCACGTTCACACCCGTCGAGGAACTTCGCGACTGCCGGAATGATGGTCAGACTGCGTCGAGTGGCGACTATTTCTCAATGCAAAAGCATAGTCAGATGCTTTCTCCTAACCCGACACCATATGAAGCGCATGGCTACTTACCACTTTGTTCTGTCGCGGCGGTTGCGGAGAACGCAGTCGACTACTTTGTTAACAGAAGTGATGCATCAACGGAGTCTGCGGGTCTAGTCGAAAGCACGGATTCCTACATCCTGAAGAGTGTAGATGACGGCCAAAAAGAGAGCATTCAGACACAACAGCTCGAGGGCTATGTTCATACGAGCCATCTTCCGCTCAGTGAGCCTTGGCATCAGACAAAACTCCTAATCGAAGAGCATGGTGTTGTGTCTGGGCCGGGAGAAGACATCAAATTTGGACTGGGCCGTAGTAGTGGCGACGAACAGCACAAAGGAGAGTGCAACATATGCGATAGTTCATGTACCGGTCGCGCTAGTCTGGAAATCGACGGAACCCAATCAGAGGTTCCTATAGAGAAAGGTTCCGTGGAGGGAAACCCGGTTTAGGTACAGAATAGAATGATTGAAAAGGTACTGATAGAGGGGTAGAACAAGCTTCATGCTCTCGCGAAGGAAAATAGGTGGAGGAAAGACCAGGAACCTTCAAGGCAAAGCTGACAAATGAATCGCAGAGGAGGGAATGTAGACAAGATTACCGCAATCATTCACCGAAAAAGTTTTGTAGAGAGAAACCGGAAGAAAGGCACATGGCTTGACGAACTGACCACCAACGACAACTCGCGATATCAAGTGTCCAGCGAGTCGCCTCTCGCCGCCACTGGATGATGCGGGAGCTGGAACAGATACTCCTTGTCCACACTCACACCGACAACGATAGTAACGCAATGTTAGCTATACGGTGGAGCATTACCTTGGTTGTATTGATGTTCCAAGATCAACTTTGATTTCGTCGCGTACAATGATATCGTGTCTAGGTTGCTCTAAGTACTGGCGTTAGAAGATGTTTGGAGGGCCCTGTAATCGTGATGAGTCTGTGCCCCATGAATTGGCGCTTCATTGAGCGAGATGCTCGTGTATTGAAAGATGAGTCGATGCTTGAGGGATGTCAAGTACATTGCCGCTAGCATCTCGTTGGCAATGCACTAGGCTTTATTGAGCATAGCCTATATCCGGCCTCTTCCCCTTCCAGTGTTTGTCCTCTGACGCTCTCAGGACCTCCCCAACATCATTACTTCAACACTCAGGATTCCTTTAGCCTCTCTCAAGGCTAGCCATGTCTGGAATTGAACTGAGCGACCAACGGTTGCGCAATCGAAGATTGCATGCACAAGATGACCGGCCACCCGTACCACCGAAGACCTTCAAGACTGAGAACATTTCAAAAGCACCGCTTAGACGCGTCGCACCTAGACCATTGGATTTACAAAACCACTCAAAACCACTTCCACCAGTTCCGCAATCCGAAAGGGCAGCTGCATCCAGGAGCGAGCCGCTGTCAAAACCATTGCCGTTGCCGCCAAAGAGTGTTACACTTCGATCAACCCTTTTGTGGGTGGCAGCTTTATTCGTGTGGTTTTTACTGATCGTGGTACTATTACCCGTAATCACAGAAAAAGACGCCATGCCTGGTTTCAACAAGTGGCTTCGTAGTTTCCTATGACTAGAGCTATATCTGGCAAAAGGTCTACAGCTTCGACTCGGCCTTTGTAGCGTCTACCAGGCTCTTCCTCCCACCGAAACCGAACAGATATGCGGCTACCTTCCGCATTTGGATCTCTTCACTACCTTCAGTGATTCTGTACCGGCGATGATGTCTCCAAATGTGCTCGAATGGGTAGTGCCTTGAGTACCCGTTACCGCCATGGACCTGAATCGCGCGGTCTGCGGCCTGCGTACACAGCCTGTTGGCGTAGTAGTTACACATGGAAACTTTATCGCCAATCTTCTTCTCAATCTCATTGTGCGGCATAGAATCCATCTCTAGCGCAGTCTTCCGTATCAATTGTCGCAGCATCTCGCATTGGGTCGCGAGTTCTACAAGCGGAAATTGTATGCCCTGGTTGTGCGAGAGCGGGGTACCGAAGGGCGCGCGTTCGTTGGCGTATTCGACCGACTGCTGGACACAGTATACGGCTGCACCAAGCGACGAGGCGGCTTGCCGAATGCGGTTCTCGTGGACGAAGGCTTGCGCGACGCCGAGGCCGTTGTGGATGGGACCCAATGCGGCGGTTTCGGGTACCCAGACATCCTTGATGGAGACGGTCGCGTGATCGGTGGGCATGTTGAGCGTCCTGCGTAACATTAGCAAGCGACTCCTGTTGCTATAAGACTGATGACGTACCATTCATACGACTCTGCCTTCAAACCCGGCGTATCGATGGGTACCACGAAGCACGAGATGCCCTTTATCTCGCCATCCTTTCCTGATGTCCGCGCAAAGACGGAGCAATGTGTCGCGTGGTGCATCCCAGTCTGCCATCGTTTATAGCCGTTCAGCAACCATCCCTTCACACCGTCTCTCGTCTCCGGTCGCCCCTTAGTCGCCATGTGTGTCGCGTCTGAGCCATGACCAGGCTCCGTCAAACCGAACGTCATCCTAAACTTGCCCTCCAGTCGCAGTGGTATGAAATCCCTCTTCTGCTGCTCGTTGCCAAAGTTCATGAGCATGATGACATCGGGAAAATTTCCGACCATCGAATGCTCCGTCTGCAAGTCATTGAACAGACCCAATCCCTTTGCCGCGAGATGCTCCCGGATCACGGCCATCCAGAGGTTGCTTCCTCGCCCATCGGCACTGTTTTGTCCGCCGTACTGCTTCGGCAGCGACAGCCTGTAGAAGCCAGCTTCATCAGCCAGTTTCCTCGACTCTGCCAATAACTCCTCCCACTCCTTGCGCGGGAGCCCGCCGTTATCCCAATCGGTTCGAGCGTGTTCGCGGCGGTGATCGAAGAAGCGGTTATTATCGTCTTTGTGTTGAAGAGGAGTAATCTTGTCGTCGATAAACTTGTCAAGATCGGCGAGATATTGCTTCAAGTCATCAGGAATCGAGAAGTTCATCGTGTGAGACAGCGACATTGCGGAGTCTCCGTCAAAAGGTATGGTTGGCGGAGGCTGCTGATGATGGCTCGTTGCTGCGTCAGCGATTTGGACGTCTCTGGATAGCGTAGAGAAAGCCAGAAGCTTGCGATATAAACATCAGCTTCGGGACGCGCATCTTGATGACTCGCTTGCTCTCAGTCGTGGAGTTGCTCTGCTTGGAGAGTCGCTTTGCGGGGAAAGGAGCACAGGCCAGGCGGAGCTGAACCTCGGCCTTCGCCGGTGCGCCTCAACCATGAACCCCATGATGATGGACAACGGAGAACAGAGAGTGGTACTATGGTTGTCGGTGGATTTTGACCTGACCTTACTCAACGAGTAGAACTATCAGATATAAATCGCAGCCCTGAGATCATATGCCATGGCTCACGGCATCATCACGCACCACTAGTATCTATTAGAGATGAAAGAAAGAGAGAAAGGCGCCTGAACATGATACCTTGCACTCCTTGACATGGCGAGTATGGCTTTCATGAACTCAAGAGTTACATTGCCGTTTTCGTGCTGGTTCAACACGCCATGGCTGAGAGTCTTATCCAGAAAACTCACCCTAAACAAAGCTGATATAATCCAGGCTGACTTCTCAACTCGAGAAGGACCTGATCTCTCCGCCATATGAGTTTCTGTTAACCTGTAACCTTGCACTCAAACCTTCCGAAAGCCCCTATACCACCGCCTCTTCACGCCATTTTGGTCCTGTCCAAGCTTCTCTTGCGATCCGACCCGCTCGTAATCTCCTGTCGACGCCGTCGTAAAGGACTTTTGAGATGAGCTCGTCTTTGGCGTCTGCGCGTCCGCTTTGCTTGTCTCAGTTGCCTCAAGGGAGAAATTGAAGTACTCCAATAGCCCTATCTGTGCTTCTTCCAGGCTCTTCTCCCGGGACACCTGTTGCATTTCGTTTCCATTGTTTGATTCTTCTTTGCCTGCTCCAATCTTACTCATGTCCAAACCCTCAGGCATTGCGCTTCTTCTCGGGAACTCAGCCTCTTTCAGCGACGGGGGTGTCAGATATTGGAATGTTTGTAGCCCTGCTATGGCTTTTGATAGTCTGTCAATCTCGTCTTCTTCAGTGTTATCGTCGCCGCTGTACACACTACTACCCGCACTAGCTGTCTTATCTGGAGCAATTACATCAGAAATCGTGCTGATGTCTTTCCGCCTCTGACTCACCGGAGATACTGGCGAGGCAATGAACTCAAAGGCTTGCTGTTTGTTTTTATGCAGGTTAAAATGAGCTATACGCTGGCTTTCGGAACCACTTTTACCATCGGTAAGTGCGTCCGGCGCGTGCTGCTTAGTTACCTTGGTCTTGCTGGGCTTATAGCGCTCGCCTTGGAGCTGTGCGAGGGCTTTTGCTTGTTCTTCGGCACGTAGATTGAGTATGCGGTCCAGTGTGGATGTGCGTTTGTGTTTAGATAGAGTTTCCGGCTCGTTATTAGAGGAGATTTTCAAAGGTGAGGGTGCTTCAAGGACCGGGGATAATGTGTCAGGCCACTGGTAGCTTGCCGGTCTGCTTGCGGGGACTGCTATCGCTCTTGGTGTCTTTGGTGATGCTGGGATAGCAAACTTCGATTTGAACTCGGGCGCAGTAGGATGCCGTATCTTGTTAGAAGCTCCAAGAGGAACTCTCCGCTCGCTCGTCCTCTCGGTGTGCCTCTTACCGCGCTTTGCAGTAGCTGCTTTCATGGTTTCTATTGTATTCTGGCGCTGTTTCTGATTCATGTCTTTCTTCGCGAGAGCATGACGGAACCCTTCTTTTTTCGAGCTGCACAGATCCATACTATTCCTTGCGTCTGCTGCATCAAAGTACGGAGTGAAATCTCTCCTTCTGGACCTCTTTCCTATAGATTCGGCCTCAGCCATACCTGCTGCTGTATACATCGCTTGGTTACGTCCATATGGTCCATCACCGACGATCTCGAGATAAGGATTATTGAAGGTAGCTCGACGCGGGAGCCGAACTGGGGTGTTTGGCTCTCGATATTTTGTCTCACGTGTTTCTCCACTCATGGTCTGGGCATGGGGCGGTGCTGCATTCTGAGACTGGGCACTGGGCATGTTGTGGATAACACCGTTGGCATCGTCCCAATACGGGGTGCTCTGTGTCTCATAGCGAAGGGGGTCACTGCTTCGCTGTCGATCCTGAGTCGCCAAATTATGACCAGGTTTGTGGCCTCGAGGCGTTCGTGGAGATACTTGAACTTCAGCTCGCGCGCGTCCTCGTTCTCGTAGGTGGCGGACCTCTGCCATTTGTGGAGAGTGCCAAGTTAGATCTGGATCTGCCATTTTGGTATAATGTTTAGTACAGTGGAGTTAGTAGTGAACGCGAGTTGGACCTGTAACTTTGTGATGAGAAGGAAACTTGGTTCTTTGATCTACACAAGGTAGTTGATAGAATGCAATGTGCAAGGGATAAAAGAACTCGCGGGAAAGTAGGCAGCTGCAACGGACACGAGTATTGTGAGTGAATGACCCTGGTCGTTATGTACTGTTGTCCTGGTGATTGGATCATCGATCACGATAAAAAATTCATGTCACCAAAACTTCAATGAGTGACCGCATCGAGGTCCATGTATTATTTACTTACCCTGAAAACTGTTACTCTATTGTTACGAGCTCTAGTCAGCGAATAAACCATGTCGTATCGCTTTTTCCGTCCCCTTCCTCAAACAAAACGACCAATGCCATGGCTACAACTCTTATTTTGGTGGTTTTCCATTGAAGGCCGTCGGTATGTCTCGGTCGACCTCTTCAAAGTCTGCGGTCAGGTCATCCTCATATCTTATCATCTCGAAGTCCTCCCTCAAGCTCTGCTTCTTGTCGTTGCTTTCATCGCGCGTCAAATGGATGTCTATGTCTCCTTCACCAGGTTGTTCGTTGATATGAGCATGGCCAGGGCTATCAGTGTCATCATAAGGACCCTGTGCGTGGCTAACTGCGTTACTTTGCGACGGCGACGGGTGGTTCAAGTCAGGCGTAATGTCTTCCAAATATGTAACTCCGGGTCGGCTCAATCCGGGTTCCCTTCTTGCAAATTCATCATGTCGGAGTCTAAACCTCCGTGATCGGCGTGCTATGTCTTCAGCAGTGGGCTGCGGAGACACTGGCACGTCTGGTCGCAACTGTTGATTACTATAGTACCTCTGCGAGCGGGAAGCATGCTCGTTCATCGGATCTTCCATCATTCTTCCCGGTGCTGCTCTTGGACAGGGCATATGAATACCTGGCTGTGAGGACTGCCCGAATTGCACCGTTGTCGCGAGGTGAGCCGGCTGCCTTTGGAAATTACGAATGAATTCATCGCGCGAACTCTCGGAAGAGAACCACATGTTTAGGGACAGTAAAGCTATAGTGTTCCTGGAAGAGAATAGGAGTGCAGAGGTTGACCTGATCGAAGATATATTTCTTCATATAGGTAAGGCACGATATCGTTGAAGGTTGTGACACAGCAATGATTTGGTACAACACGAGGTGGCCAACGCAGCTAGACGGGTCATGCAGTATCTTAGTAGGCAACATCATACGTGAGCATTACCAGTGACGTGCAGTTGTCGCGAAATGTGGTTGTGTCAAGATTTCACATCTCTATCGCTACGCATTACTGTGAGCTTGCAAAAATGTGATTGTTTACCTGAAACGACACCTCAAGGGGAAGAATTCGCCAACGAGACGACCTAGGAAAGGGAGCGGATGCACGTGAAGGACATCCAAAGCAAAATGCTATGTAGGCAGAAAGCGCTAGACGTGCATACAAGAAATGCTCCGGAGCGAACTTGATCCCCTGATGGTGACCGCTCTTGATGCGTGGATATGTGGAGACGTGTAAATTGCAGGAGAAGTGGGCGTTTCCAGGGTGCGGCGTATGTCAAGACTGGGCAAGCTTCAGCATGACACCGACCGGATCATCATGGTATTTCTAGTTTCCTGGTGTTGCGCATCTCTTGGTGACAAGACGGTTAAATTCCCCCACAAAATTCGTCTTTTCTGTGTTGCTCTGATGCGTGGGGGAATTTAGCCATCATCCATGAAAGAAACGTGTTCGCGTGGCTGGAGACGCTAAAAACAAGTGTGGCGTTCGCTACCGATGCCAGCTTTGTCAGATGTTTCATCCTCCTTGCGTTTCCGCTCCTCCCCACGTCCAAGACATCGGATGCAACCCAATGCATCCTCGCGCCGTACGACACTGTATGAAGAACGCCAGATCTGGTATTGACAAGCGCACCGATGCCAAATGACCGGCTTGGCGCATGCGTGGCGGTGCGCTTGAAACATCATCCGCTACCAGACAGGCACTAGCATTGAAACATCCACGATATTGGTTCATGCCATAACGACTTTGGAAATATGGCCGTTGCGGGAAGGATGCATCGACGTACCTTCAATCTTGCGGGATGCAAAGCTGGCGCAAATCCATCAATAGGTATAATAGTATCTGATCTGCTCGCGATATCGGTTTTTGTCATTCGATACATTCTTTTACACATTCTCTCATCAACTACCTCTTGACTATTCTCTCATTTTCTCTCGTTGAACACCTTGAGCGGAATATTCGGCTGGTCTGAGTGAACGTTCTTTACTTTCTCGAAAATATCACAGAACCCCGTCCCATTTGAACCTCGCGTACCAAATTTACAGCATGCGTTTCGAGATCATTGCACTTCTGGCCGCGGCTGCCACCTCATCTGCCCAGTCGGTTGTTGGTACAGCCTATGGCTACGGTGCCGGTGCAACTGGTGGAGGAGACGCTGCCGCTGTCACCCCAACCACGAACGAGGAGCTCGAGAAGTACCTTTCCGATGACACCGAGCGCGTTATTGTACTCAACAAGGAGTTCGATTTTACCGGCAAGACCGCGACTGGTGCTGGTTGCGACAAGTCCACCTGCTCAGCCAAGAGCGGCGGTGGACAGTACTACCTGGGCGACCTCTCCTGCGGTGGTTCGGAGATGACACCCGTCAGTTCCATCACCTACGACGCAGCCGGTGAGACCGCGCTCAAGATTGGATCCAACAAGTCTATCCTCGGCGTTGGCGGAAAGGGTGTGATCAAGGGCAAGGGTGTCTCCATCGCCAAAGACGCCAGCAACGTTATCATCCAGGGCGTCGAGTTCACCAACATCAACCCCGGCGTCGTATGGGGAGGTGACGCTGTTGATATGCAGGGAGGAAACACCAAGATCTGGGTTGACCACTGCAAGTTCTCACTCGTCGGACGTATGTTCGTCGTCAGCCACTATGATGGCTCCGAGGCCACCCTCTCTAACAACGAGTTCGACGGTGTCACCACCACGTCCGCTACCTGCAACGACAACCACTACTGGACGATGATGATGATTGGAAAGACTGAGAAGTTCACCCTCGACAAGAACTACTTCCACGATGTATCTGGTCGTGCGCCTAAGCTCGGCCAAGACGGTGTCAGCAGCACTTTCCACGCTATCAACAACCTCTTTGAGAACATGAAGGGTCATGCTTTCGATGCCTACGATGGTGTTAGTGCACTCGTCGAGGGTAACGCATTCGTCGCCGTTGACCAGCCCAACACTGAACACGCTGCTGGTGTCGCGTCTTTCGTCAGCAAGGGTGGAGACGCCTGCTCTGCTCCCTTTGGCCGTGCTTGTCTTGAGAACAGCGTCGACTCTGCCAGCGGCGAGCTGGCCCCTGGTTCCTCTTCTGGCTTCATTGCTCAGCTTGGAAAGATTGACGTTCCTGAAGTTCTGGAGGCTAGCAAGGTCGCCGCCCACGTCAAGGCCAATGCTGGTCCCGCAAACCTCGGTACCGCATCTGCGTCTGCTCCTGTTGCTGAAAAGGTTGTCGAGCCTTCCAGTCCCACTTCTGCGGCATCGAGCAAACCTGCTGCTACTACTACCGCTGGCGCTGCCAAGCCTGCTCCTACCGCTCCCACTGGCTCTGGTTCATCCGCCGGTGCTGCCAAACTCTACGCGCAGTGCGGTGGCCAGGGTTTCACCGGTCCCACCGAGTGCGAGGCTCCTGCGACTTGCGTGAAGAGCAACGAATGGTACTCTCAGTGCATCAACAGCTCTTCCAAGTTCCGCCGCGCTCTTGGCCGCTACTTCTAAGCTCAAGATGTGTGGATGATGCAAAAGTTCTACGAGGAAGAAGGGGATGTGCAATGGATGGTGCTAGGTTCTGAGGACGCCTGTTCTTGTAAATAATTCCATTTAGATATTGTCAATACACTTGTCAAACAAGCTTTGTGCTATACCACACGCCTCATACTCATGAAAGACAGTCTCCACCGACTCTCAAGCAGAATGTTTCGAAAGCTCACCCACGCCATACTATGCAAGAATATTCTTCGGAATCATTTGCACTCTTGAAAGCCCTCAGACCTTCTACCCTGCTCAGCGAGAAGGTGGGGAACTCATTGTGCATAGCAATGCCATCTACCTCAAATCTGGAATACTTGGATGCCGCTGGGATCGCCAAAGAAACTGTCGCGATCGTGAAAGAATTGTGGTGGTGTTTCGGTCCATTTGTGTATGATAATCTCAATTATGGTGGCGACGGTAGCGCGGTAAGTACGCGTGGCTCGTCGTTTATGGGCCATTGCAGTACCAGGTGTCCGATGGGATGTTCCGTGGTATTGCGTCGCGATATCGCGCACGCAGCGATGCCGCTGTGAGCCAAAGGCAACTGTGGCACAATTGCCTAAACCTCTACCATTGATGCTATCTGGCATCCTCATTTGATTCTGAGCACCTTTGGACGTCGGTCTTCGCCAAATCTATGGTTTCGGGGACGATTCGCAGAACGGCGAATTTGCGCGCTGTAGTCCTTAGCCCCAGTGGCTGTGGCTCCTCTTTGGAACCCTCCGCTAGTGTTTCATGCCGAAAATCCCTCGATGATGGCTCACTAGGATGATTATACGTCTTGTCGAACCTTCGGTCTCGATTGTCGTGCTGCTTGTCGTTCAATCTTTTGATCCACTGGGTGCTGAAATAGGGTCGGTACTGCTCGTTCAACTTGAGATCACGCACCCGCGCTTCAAGGTCACGGTGTTCTTTGAGCATGGCCAACATATTGGCATCAATTCCCAGTGAGTCTTCTCCAGTGCTGCCGGCATCAAATGCACGAAGTCTACGACCAACTACATTGATCGCCGCATAAACGTACCTGCTCCCTTTCCCAAGGCAATTCCAAAGCGTCTCCAATTCACTAGCAAAGATTGGCCGAGCAAAGTGGGTTGCAGCGATGTAATGATCAACCCGCAAGGCATCTTTGTGAAGTTCGAAAAGCTCCATAGTCCTCGCCAAGGAGCAGGCCGCAAAAGTGTTCCTTGGGATACGGATCTGCTTCATCGTACCCATGGTTTGGTATTGGCAGGCCCGAAACATCCAAGCTACAAGGATCTTCATAGAAGCCTGGCTAGCCACTCCTTTGGGTAAATTCATCTCTTGAGAGGTTGGTGCACCTTTCCAGTTCTCGTCGTCCTCACGGTGTATGGTACGGATGAACTTGTTGACCACTTTACGACCAAGGAAGAGGACCAGCATCTTCTTTGGAACCCGATAAGCCAGAGCAAACCCTGTGTCTTGCTCAATGATGTCTACCACCGGACCGTTCAACGCATTGAGCTTCCGCTCAGGTTGAAGATAAGGGAGCAAACTCTGTAGGGTGTGCAGGTGGCGAATGTACTCAGGATTTGTATACGGTCGCGGCACACCTGATTGGGATGCCCAGCCTGCCCAGCCAAGCGTATGGGAAGCCTTAGCTGATGAGCCAGCTGTGTAGGTGGAACCCTCGTCTCCCTCACTCAACTGATGGCTTTGGTCGACAGACTCGCCATGTACGCCGCTTTTGGAGGCTGCTACGGCTGGGTAGAAAGAAGACCTATATACCTCCTGTGCTTCTGGGGCGCCTGATGCGGGGTAAATCATGCTGCGACGTGCAAGGAAGGCTCCTACAACGTCGCCTTGCCGTTCGTAGGCGTCCGATGCCAAAGGGCTACCTGTGCAAAATCCAGCAGCAGGGCTAGAGGTGGAGGCCGTGACATTGCCGTCAGAGTCATAATGGTAATATGTCGTCATTCCTGGAGACTTCTCGCTTTCAAGATCCCGCGACGTATGCGTTGGCTGACTTTCGAAGCACAAGGTTGAACCACGGGAATCGAATGAGGTTCTGCGACTAGTGGTAGAATCAGGATTCGAATTTGCCACGGATCGGAATGAGCTGCCCAGATTGTTACTGTAGTTGATGGGAAAAGTAAATCGCTGTCTCGCACTTAGCGCTATATATTCAATAGCGAGTGGGTTCATTGTAGCATGAAAGCGATCGCCGCTGTGAAAATATCATCAATGATCCACAACGCGACTGGCACGCCGTAGAATGTTGTCGTTGTCAGAGAAGAGGTGATGTGAAAGAGTGAGGGACAGTCGCTACTGCCAGAAGTTGGTGCTGGGCCCGTGCGCATACCAAATTCGGCTGCAACTGCCGGAACTAAGGTGAAACGCCGCGCCAAGAGGTCATCACGTGTACTGTATAGTCTCAAAGACGGCTTTATATGCTCACCTGCAGCCGGCGAAACAGGCATCACATATGAGTCATGGTTCGCTGTGGCCATGACGTCAATACGATAGACGGGCGATGAATGCCAAGCGTCTGCCAACATAATTATCATATACGAGTAGAATGATAAGGTTTCGTTGTTCCTTCTAGAACTCCGCTACTTTGCGAGCCTACAAACAGTCAGTCGTCTGATACCACCTTCTTTAGGCTCAGTGTCAGGAAACATCACGCGCCCAATCACCAATGTCAGTCTTTAGAAGCATGATACACGCCTCCATGCGTCTCTTTTCCGCTTCTCTTTTTTTGGTTGCGCATCTTCCTTGGTCACTGTCACATAGCGACCGGCCACGTATCCTTCTTCAAGATCTCCAAGGCCGTACATTCGCCCAGATGATGACAACAAGGCGCAATGCCTCCAGTCAATCCGTCCTTGACGTCGTGCCGCGAGCGACGAGTAACGAGTTGATCTTTGGATCCGTTGATCGGGCGCTCCGGTAGACAAAAGCTTGCCAGACTCCACGTCAGCTCCATCGAGCCCTGATAGTGCGGTAGATTGGTGTGCTGACCCGTCCGACGCAAGTGAGCTGGAGCTATGGAGATGCAGTTCAGAGGGAGTGTCTGAAAGTGTCAACGCTCGAGGCCTGGGCGTTACTGGTTGGAAGATATCCTCCGTAGTTTCTAAAGTATGCGTATCGTCCTGGGGCATGTTGCGGTATCCATCAATTTGGTAGGAAACCTCAGTGTGCTCTCCAGAGTCAGTTGAAATAAGCGACGTCGTTGACAAGAGGGTTCCGCATCCGTGTCGTAAAGAGCCGGCGTTCGAATTGATCGAACACATGTTGCGACTAGCGAGCGCTACATGTCGAGCACTAGGTTCCGCGTTGACCTGGTGTTGCATCCGAGACTCGTCTGAGCTCGAGCCCTCATTAGTAGCATCGTGCTCTGCCAGAATTCGCTGCAAATATGTTCTAGACTCATCTAGGGCAGTATCCCGCCAGATATTGTGTTGCAGAGGTGTTTCTTCGGTCACGCTTTGGGAACGACGTGCTCTAGCCTCTTGTTGAGTCTCCAAGCGGCAAACAGGCGTGTAATTGCCGGAAGCATCCAGGTTCAACCCTTGACCATCATTTAGACCTGAACCTGTGAGCCCCCTTGTATTTGACGAAGAAGTCCTATCAAAGTCTCGTGCATCGTCACAAGGCAAACCTCCTATGTCAGGCTCGAAGGACGACCGATGGTGGAATTGTGTGCCTAACGGATTGCTGTCAGGTCTGTCGCCGTCTTCGCTATATAGTGACGATGAGTCTGAACCGGTGTAGAAGGTCGCCATTTGTCGGGATGATGTATTCATTGTTATTGGCGGAGACGATAATGTCTGTGGGAGTCAAGCTTGATGCAGAGCAAGCAAGGGAGACTCAACGACCCAAATGCCTACAAGTGACTGGATGGGGGCAGACTGTACGCGTTTGCTTTGGACACGGGCTGACGGGCTGGCGGTAAGCGGCGTTGGTTGTTTGGGCGTTTGTCGAACATCAAGGAGGAGGATCAGAATCCATACATTCGTGACAAGATCTCATAAGGCTGCTCAGAAAATTTCCCTGGGCTCCTTCCGCACGTACAATAAATTGCGCGAATCAGTAGTGTGGGTGCGCCGTAATATTCCCCTCCAACCTTCCCTTTCATTGCCACGACTAATAAGCTCTAGATTTTCGAGGCATCTGTGGTGAACTTGAGCAGGCTACAACGGTAAGTTTTCGACGCAGATCACGGCCTCATCGCATGTCGTGAGAGAGAGGCTAAGGGCGTCATGACAAATCCTGACGATCTGATTCGCGTGTAGAAACGTACATTACAGGCGAACGAAGACATTGCATGTGAATTCATCCAACTGGTGTGACGAATGTCCTCGAACAACCCGTCTTCAGATCAAACTACCCCGTCAACAGTTTTGAGTGACCGCAAAATCCACAAAGTCAGCGTTGAGGATGTGAGCGATCGACTTAATGCCATGAAGGTCGATACCAAGAAGCATACCGCAGTAGATGATTTGGCGACCGCTTTAGCGTCCAAATGGGAGCCACATCGCACTCGTCGTTCGGGAACGAAGGGCGACACTGATGTGCAAGGTACCTCGTGACTATCGATAGCGGCAGCGAAGCCATATTTGGCTTGCATCGCGAAAGAACGAGATTAGACTTATCCCTGAGAGACTCTTGACACCTGTCTCTTCTTCGTTTCCAAATCCATTGCTAAAGGTAAACGCGCGATACAGGTTCGACACGAACGATCGGATGAGCAGGGAGGCAACAACAGGCTCAGACACTGTTACGATAACTACGAAAAAAGCGCTGGCTCCTTTGGTCTGGCTTTGTAAGAACTGCTGGTGCATAAGATCTTGGCCTATATGGTATGGCGGTGCTTGTCGTTTTCGCTGGAAGCGAAGATGTGAGGTGTTTGTCAGTTCCAGTGGTGATGCGGCCGGAAGAAAGCACGGCATAGCGCTGACTATGCGCTAATTACATGATGACGTTACACGTTCCTCTCCTTCGCGTCCACGATTCCCCATCTATCAGATCGTACCTCTATGCATCTTTGACTAGGGACCTGAGTGCTGCATTCCAAATGATATGATGGACATCTGCTGCCGACCTGCCAACGGCGCAATGATCGGTCAACGACGTACGGGCTTCGGAGCCCTACGTGTTCGAGTCGCATGCTATTGCAAGGCATAACAATCACGTAGCCTGAACGACATTCTACTGCAGGAGAACCAAAGAATTAGGCGACCTATGTGAAGAAACTCATCTTCAAGAGGCTTCATGACACATCTTGTCACTTCGACGCTGAAAGTCAGAAAATTGCAGAACATTCCGCTGCTCGTCTTAGGCAGTATGGATCACCACGGCAAAAGAAAAAGGCGGAACAAGAACAGATGGAGCGATTGATCATCGATGTGCGATTCAACGACATCTATCTGCGAATTTACTATTATAGGGCGACGCTGGATACCGGGAACTACACCACTACCGATCGCTCACAGCCACCTAAGTATCCCCGAGCGTCATTGTAGCTTACGAGCGCTTTGCCACGCCAATTTAGGATCATATCGACACACTAAATTACTTTCGGCTAAAAGGATTTCGAAACCAGCGGCGTACTCTACTCCATGTCTTATGCTTTCTGTCCTCTTTGGCGGCCTCTTGTACTGGGATTGCCTTCGCTACATCTCCAGACATCACCTCGTCTCGCACTGAGCTCGACACGATATCGCCAGGAATTGACCAGCTCTGTGCGTTCATGTTTTTCAGCGGCGGTATCGCGCGCGATTGGGTAAGATGAGAAGCTGTGTGGCTTACTTGTAATGGCGATGCGCCTTGTAGTAACGAATTGGTGGGAAAGAATGATGGAGCTGTACCTAGTCTGGCATCTCCATGTAAGGCGTTGATTCGCTTGGGACTACAGTTCCTGGATATCGGCACAGACGACGCATCTTGCAGGCCCTGAGCGTTGGCCTGTTCAACATCGCTCCATTCTGGTACCAAGCTCAAGTCGTCACTAAATATCCAGGCGGCATCCTTACGAGACCTCGGTATGGAATCGTCACTGAAACGCCAACCAATATTGTGTGGGACGCTACTGCTGCGGTGATGCCGAATCAAAGGTCGACTGGTGATGTCTCGGGGCGCTTCCGTATCAAGAATTACTGTTCCGGTCAACCTTTGGCCATCATCGTTGCTGAATCCTGAGTCGCTCTCGCTCGACGACTCCTCTCCAAGAAGGGTCGATAGCTGTACGTCATTTCGTGCTGGAGGGCTTGTTCGTAGCATTAATAGCCATGCATTCCGTAACTCATCATACGCGCAACACAACCTTCGTAGTCTCGTGCTTGAATCGCCAAAAGAATACCGCTGGTGCTGTCGGCCGAACACTACGCCCTCATTCTGAAGAAGTCTTTTCAAGGTACGTAAACCGGCCCACAGTTGCGCATTCTTACCTCCACTGTCAGACGGTTCGTAGGTCTCAATGAAGAAAGACTTCCACTGATCATCGTATAATGGACCGAGACGTATCATGGCTTCAAACTCTTTGGGTGAAAATGGGTTCCCATAGGTCAGCATCTCTCCCTTGTCGGAGAACGTAGCGCCCATCTGCTGCAAACGACCACGCAGATGCAAGATCTCGGAGAGCTCCTCCAGAATTGTTTTGCGCTGGATAGTATCAACAGACTCACGTAATAGACTACATCCCTCTGGTGCGCCATAGATACTCGAGAGGGTCTCCATTGATACACTGGACGTCTTCTGAGGCGCGCTCGTAAGTAAGGCTAGGGCTTCTTCGTGAGCTTGCATGATGGATTGGTCGTGGAGAGGCATGTGTGTATCAAAGGCGGAGCGACGTACTCTTGGAGCTTGAACTGGTTGAAATTACTTTTCGGCTGTTAGTTGCTTGGTGAGGAAGAATCCATTGCGGCTGAGAACAGACAGGTCGCTATTTGAAAGCTATCGAGTATGCGCCTGCAGCGTTGGCATTTTCACCAAGGAATACTACCTTATGGTCACAACCGGAAGAAATGTATTGAGTGAATGGTTTTATTCTGAGATACAGTTACAGCTGCAAAAGGCGCGTCAGTAATCTAGTTGCTTGTATGTTTTTGTTTCTTAGACAATAAGTGAAAACGTTATTTTATAGTCTTCGCACAACTCGCGCTCCCCTCTCTAAGCCGCTTTGCGTTATAGATTCTACTATAATTAATACTTATAAAATTTTCGTTAGACGTTCTTCATTGTAAACGTATCATACTCGATACCCTGGCGTCAGCGACCCATCATAGGCTTAATTGCTACAATTTAAGTTCGATACCCATCTCAAGCATCAGACTCTTGATTACTCGTCTCGTCCCCTGGAGACTAATACAAGCCTAGGCGCTGACTCATCCTCAGTAGCCTGCAGATATCTTTCTTCGGGCACTAGAAATGGTGAACAGTGCCGTTGAGGATAGATTATAGCATAAGTGGTCATCACTCTACTCTAACAACCGCACAATGTCCTCCTGTCCTAATTCGCGAGCAAGATCCAAAGCCGTCAATCCCACCTTGTTTCTGTACTTCTTGTCCGCACCTTTCTCTAAGAGAAATGAGACTGCCTCAGTACGGTGGTTCTTAACAGCACAATGTAGCGCAGAGCCCCAGCCTTTGTCCTGTCGGTGCGCAGGAATTGTCTCCAAGTTTCCATACGGGTGTGCATTGACATCAGCGCCGTGATCTAGCAACTGCTGCATTATGTCAATGTTGCCGTTTTCGGCAGCATTGAGGAGTGCCTTAGGCGCCTTTTCCAGCGATGCGTCATGTGCCAATAATAGCGCTGCCATATGCCTATCACCATGCATACAGGCCAATTCTAGTGGGTTGTTGCACGTCTGGGTACCCTCGTCTACCTCGGCGCCTTTTGATAATAGATGCGCAGCAATTTTCAGGGCAGCTGTATCGCCATCGGGATATTCTGGGCCTGTCTCCGTCGCACTGACAAGGAGTCTGTTTACCTTTCAGCTTTTTCTGCGCGTCAATTGGTTTCGAGAAGGGTAGCGAAAGGCTTACACAAGAGCGCTGCCAAGATGGTCAAAGTGCTCGTTGACATCCCAACCGTGCGCTATCGCGACATCGATGGCTTTCGTATTCCACCCGTTTCCCTCACGTGCCCCTTCCGAGACGTACATGATGGTGCTATCACCCCACCTAGCACCACGCTTGAAAAGCTCCTCGGCTATATCGAACTGGGCTAGCTCCAATGCTGTGCTGAGGGCCTCGGTCAATCCCTGACCCCGGTGCAAAGCATTAGGACCTTCGGCGTCGCGTGTCGACAGCATATTTTGTAGGGTAGCGAGGTCGTTAGACTCGACAGCGGCAAGCACTTGCGTGTTGAAGTTATTTTCGTTGTTATCAGTCATTGCTTGAGTGGTGTAAAGGATGAATTTCGAATGCGAATAATTTTCGCCCTTGCAATTAGTGATCAAGTATTGCGGGCTTGGCAGATGGGATCAAGCTGGCAGAGTAGTAATGCGCTGAAGGGAAGAAGTCGAAGGCGGGAAGTCTTGTTAAGACGCGGTCTCTTTAGTGTGGCGCAGTCAGGTCGTATAAGACGTACCATAGTCACAGCCCCACCTAGCCCAACATCCCTGTCTAGATCCTGAAGTGAGATCTCAGTCTAATAAATACAACTCGGTCGCGGGTTTCCCTTACTATGCAGAAACTAGCTAACAATTACTATGCTTATAGTAAAAGCCATTAATATCTCCTAGTACTAAGGTGACAGTAAAGAAACCTAACGATAACGACGATAAGGATTGTAATGCTAGTGAGAACGGCCTACGCAATGCGAGAATCTTACTGCAAGGCTAGGCACTGACTGATCTTTTACTAACTAGAACTAAAGGGATAGTGATAAATTGTGGATCTTATTATAGTAGTAAATTTGGTAGAGGGTGAAAGATATAAACAATCTATAAATAATACAGTTATACCCCTAACATTAGAAAGAACATTATTACGGTGTTGCCATCCCATCTAGGGCTGGCATCTCGGATGGCAAGCCTTGGCGGGATGTCAAATCAAATGATCAGCGCCCCGCACTGATCCTTTCTTTCTGACGCGAATGACCGATAGTCTCTTGCCATGCGACCTGCGTCAAGGAGGAACACTTCCTTGTTACCTTGTAACAATCAAGAAGATTGCTGACATACAAAATCAACCCACTTGGATAAGCTTCGCTAGATCCTTCAGTTTAACCGGCTTGCTTAAGAACATATTAAAGCCACTACCAATCGCCTCGACTCGTGCAGCCTCCGACTGTAAAGCAGTTACAGCAATTATCTTGGATGGCGTTAAACGATGCTTTTTCTCGTAGGAGCGGATCCGCTGAACGGCTTCATAACCGTCCATGACAGGCATGTTGATGTCCATAATGATTGTATTTGGCATACCGGTTCTTACTATGCGGACGTTTTCCGCTCCGTTGCTGTTACACGAGCTAAGATTTCTGTGAGCGTTCTCGAAAGCGTCAAGAGCAAGCTGGCCGTTCTGCGCGAGGATATGCGAGTACTTGTACTTTTTAGCGAAGGTAGAGAGAAGCTTGAGATTGATGTCGTTGTCATCGACAAGTAGTAAGATTGGAATTTGGGTGGGAAGTCCGAGTGCAGATGTGACTTCGGTTGACGGGGTACCCAGTCCCAAATTCCGTGCAGCCTGTGAGTCCAGACCAGCCTGGGGGGCCGATATGCGATGTCTCGATGAGGGGAACAGCCGAGCTTCTGTTGGCAACGAATGTACTGGAAGCACATGTGCTGACTTATGAGTCGACCGCGTTGGATGAGCCCAGGCCTGCTCTACAAAAGTAATATCAGTCGTCGCCCTTACTGGGCCAAACGATCGCAGTTGGGGTTGACTCTCAGTTCTGATGTCACGTAGTGCCACATCGTCCGCTGAGTTCTCCCTTCTAGACTCTTGATAAGCTTCTACTATGTCCAAACCTGCCATCTTAAGCTTCTCGTGCTGACGTAAAGCGGATGAGATTGCTTGAGTGATCTGTTTGATGCCACATGGGAGAGCAACATGTTCCATGGCTACATGAAACCGGAGATCGTCCGTTGCCCACGAGTCTCGTAGTATCCGTGCACTTGAATTATGGTTGCATATAACAAGCACAGGAGCAAGACCGTCGGCATTCTTTGCATGGAGATCATCCGTAGCACTGCTGTTTCGTAGTGTTGCAAGGCATCCAGCTAGTTCAGCTTCCATAACGACTATCAGGTCGTATGAACTGACGCTTTGCCACTTGCATCGCTCGAAATGTACGCCCATGAACTTGAGATTGTTTTCGACAGAAGCGATCGCTAATGAAGATAGTGCTGTTGTCGAAGAATTCTCAAAATCTGTTGGAACTTCTGTCCCTGTGACAAGACCGGCCTTCAGGACTCCAAAGACATTTGGGGAAGTTACAATTCCCTTGTCCCAAGAGTCACTGCGATGCGAACTGTTCTGGCTATGCTCTAACGGCACAAGTACAGTGACACAAGTGCCTGTGCCCTTTCCATTGCTTACGACTTCGATCCTGCCACCCATTGCATGTACAATTCGTGAGACCATGTGCAGACCAAGACCTAAACCATCGGACATCGTATCTTCTTGAGCAAAGTCATGGAAAAGACGATCGTTCTGAAACTTCTTCGACATGCCTATACCAGTGTCGGAGACAGTAAGCAAAGCATTGAAGCGCCGACGTGATCCTGGCTTGGGCTCTTGCTTTAGAGAGACCCTAATGAAACCGGAAGGTGTGTACTTGAGTGCGTTGGTGAGGAGGTTTATGCAAATCCGCTTCCAGCCGCCTGTCGCTAAGCTGCATGTCCAGGCCTTGCAGTCAGAACGGTCAATGTCAAGAATGACCGATGGGTGAGTGTCCTTGTGGAGTCTTTGGCCGTAGTAAAATGAGTATATAGAGGATATGATGGTATCTTCGGTCAGAGCATCTAATGCCACGCTCTTTTGTAGTGCTTCTAGATCATCGGCAGAAGAACTTCCGGTAGGTGGTAAAAACTTCCGACTGATTTTTGAGCCCTTGGCAGAACCCTTTCTCAACCGCCGACTCTTAATATTTGCGAAATCAAGCAAGTGCTCGATGATTTCAAGCAACGTGCGTCCGCATGAATCTATTTGTTCAAGAAACGTCATTGCTGTGTCGTCTAGCCCGCGGTCCGACAATAACTCGCATGATCCAAGAATACCATGCAGCGGGGAGCGGAGCTCGTGAGATATGCTTGAAATGAAGTCTGACTTGGCTTTGTCGGTCCCAACCACTTCAAGACGTTTGGTTTCAGCAACGATGATGTCACAAAAGGCAGCAACGAACTTCATCTCTGTTTCTTTGGCAAAAGTCCTGAACGGATCAAGAGTCCAGTACAGACCCGCAACAGCCCACCGTTTTCTCGTATAATCCCAAATGCCACTGAGTGCTATGCATCGCGCACCGGGAAATGCCGCTTGCAAAATTTCTCCGTCACTCTTCCGATCTTTACGGGTGGCTTTACGTTGCTGAACGCTCGGTGACAGCGCTGCAGCAGCGTCGATACCAGCGCCAGATTCGTCCGAAGAGAAGCCATCTTCCGAATGCGTTTTGAGGTGTTCATCAAAAGTCCAGACTTTTCCTCGCGGATTACGATTCATAAGCTTACGTAAGAATACTTCCGTCAACTTTTTGGGAGGCAGACTTCTGGGATGATTCATCCCTGGCATATCATTACGCACAGTTTGTGCACAACCCAACACCTGACAGACTCTTGCGCGCTTGACTCGTGGCTCAGCTGCAGATTCTGAATGTGAAAAGGTGCCTGTAGAATCGCCGCTCTCAGCAGTACTGCCTTCGACAGACTCAGCATTCTGGTCATTGCTCAACCCGCCAAACACTCGAACGGACGCGTCGAGAAAGACAACTCCATTGATGTTGAGCGATTGACAAAGGATTTCAGCAGCACGCTGATACGTACTCTTTGGATCGTCGGCAATCTCTTGCGGACGAGGCAGTGGACGAACCATTGAGTTTCCCATCGGAGACGCACTAGAGTTTGGTACACTTCCAGCATCTGTCCGCACCAATCGATCGGGTGAACCATGTTTCTGATGATTTGCAGAAGAGATTTTGCTGTATTCGCTTGATTGTCGTAGAGAAACAGCATCCTTTTCAAATACTTCGGCATGGGTTGCTAGTGGGCTTGGTTGATGCTGAACAACAAAGTGATCCGTTAACGACCGCGAAGATGGCGTGAAGGACGTTTCCGTAACATCAACCAATGCATCGGGCAGGCGATACTCAGCAGCGTGGGTGTTTTGGGCTTCTACGTCAACCCTTTTCGGAGGTGTATGGGTTGCTGACGGCGTTGTACGACCCGCATCTGAAGTCCCTCCACGCACAAAGTCTCCAAGTCCAGCCACCATACGATTGGTTTGCTCCCGCTCGGCAAGAGCACGCACAGCCTCGAGATGGGTCATGACCGTTTTCGACATGTCGCGCAGAAAGATGAGATCCTTATCCGAAACCCCATCTCGGACTTTGTCGTCAAGAATGCAGTATGCGCCAATGTTGATGCCAGATGGCGTAGTTATGGGTACACCGGCGTAGAAACGACCATTGGGAAAGTCAGTGACGTACGGCCTCGTAGATAGGTCCGGGTGCTTGGTCAGGTCGTTTACTACGAACGCGCTCTTCTTGATGTCGCTATCTGCAGCAGCGGAGATAGGAAATGATGGAAGATTGACGGTAGTCTCGCAACAGGCAACATCACGAGGAATAACAGAGTGGCCCATCCAGACCTCATCTCCGGGTTCGTGTATCGTATCATCTTCGAGCGATAGCGTTTGCGTCGCCTCAGCCATGATGTAGGCGTGATTGACATCAAAAAAGAAAATCAAACAACGGCGAGCCCTCAGCCTTAGAGCACCTAGCTGGCAGAAGGCTGTAAGAATTTTATCGGGACATGAGACAGCTTTGTGTTTGCCTCTGGCGTCAGGATTGCGGACGTCGCAGAATTGAGGACCATAATCAGACATCTCCTGGAATGGGCCATAGTATCTTGATAGAACTATTAGCACCGCCGACGAAGGATTGTTAAACAGACATTCGACCCAAAGGATAATTGGATGCCTACCGGTAAAATTGCTGCTCCCGCCTGTTCTCCCCCCGAACAGCTTTCCGAGACTCCCACGTGCGACCTGGCTTGAGGCAAGCACGTGCAGCCGGTACGTTGTCCATGACGGTACCGACAGAACCAAAGTGTGCGTGTACTCCGCAGGTTTTCTCGATACGATGGTAGTCCAGAGTATGGTGCTGGGCGAGAATGTGGTACGTGGCGACAGAAGTGACGTTTCTAATCTGCCACTAGTGTTCGTGTTCGCGCAAGGTTCCTCTACGGCCACGACGGATGGCGCTCAGCTTTGCGCTAGCAAGGTTGTAATTCGGCGCGTCTTATCATGTAATTTCTGCATGCGTTAGTGAGGTTCATTACCGGCCCGAACCAGCGGTCTACCATAGTAAAGCTATCCATCACGTACGGATTCAGGCGTAACTTCATGTTGGGTGAGCGGCCACAGATTGCCCGAACGTTGCACGACCATATTTGTTTTGATCTTCGGCAGCGAACCGGTCGTGGCTCTAACCGTGCTCCAGTTCATGCATCGCATAAGCCCGCATCTCAACCTTGCAATGCACAAGCGAGTGCATCTGCAGCACTGCAAACTAACGTCTATCCCTGGGTAGCAGGCTCTAGCGTCGCATTAAAAGCCCGAAGCAAGGCCTGCTACAACAAGGCCTCTTCTTCTAATTATAACGCAGCTGATAGATTCTAATAAAAAGACAGAAATACAATAAAGTACTGCGAGCAAGACTGTCTCTTCAAGATATTTATCAGAGGTCTTGTTGTTGTTGTTTTTGTTGTTGTTGTGTGAGAAGGCTTCCTACTATTAGCCTATATCTGACTCCTAATGCGACGCCCGAGGCAGGACACCCTGTGTGACGAGACCCCACAGATACTCCCTAACACAACACATTCAACAACAAGTCAAGAAGAATAGATATCCTCAGAACAATAGCCTTAATCTATAAAACACATACTCCTCTAACGTCTGTTAGAAATTATTTTAGTTTACAGTACAATACATTAGTTTCTGATAAGCGTTACGCGACCGCCTCGCTTTTGCAAGCAGTAGATGCGTCGAGAGCTTATGTGTCCCATTGGAAATCAGTCAATTTGTGGCTTGCTACACTAAGATCCTATCCAGAGCATTACGCTTGAGCTCGGGAGGTTGTCATGCGTCTGTGCTAAATGCAAGACCACCTGCTAGAAGTGCTAAACAAGAAAGACTGGATGAGATGTATCGAATGAATGGTTGCATTCCGACATACAGTCACAGCTGCAAAAGGCGCATTGGCATACTGGACGCTTGTGACCTTTCTGCCTCTTGGAAAACCAATCCCTAGTCTTCGCATGGCTTGCGCTCCCCTCCCCTGGCCGCTCTCCGCCATGGATCTAGCGGCACTTGATATTTCGTGGGAGACTTCCACCATCAAACGCACCGACACACATCCTGACCTTGATCCAGCCGTCGAACCTCGTCAACACAACGTAGGCACTCTCTTTACGCCCGAAGCGATTGCGGCGGAGGGTCTATATACAAACTTCTCTTCATCCACTAAGGCTGAGTCCGTCAAACTGTCTGCTAGCACAGAAGACGCGCCTAGGCTTACTTATACCACCATGCGCCGTTCGATTCCCTCCAAGGCTGATGCTTTGAATCGAGACTGTCAGGTCCCCACCTCAGACCAAGATCAGTGGAGGCATCACGTCGCTAGTGAACCTGTTGGTACGCGATAATCCTGGAGGGATAGTTACGGCGGTGGCTTGGTGTAGCCTTTGTTTCGGTCAACATGTTAGGTCTGATTGCATGCGCCCTACGCCGAATAGTAGCTTGAGGAACATCAGTACATGGTCTTGCGCAAATAAAGAATACGCACCTCGATGGATGGCCAGACACCATGC
Organism: Alternaria postmessia; assembly: GCF_024291825.1. Lineage (NCBI taxonomy): Eukaryota > Fungi > Ascomycota > Dothideomycetes > Pleosporales > Pleosporaceae > Alternaria > Alternaria postmessia. The sequence continues at coordinate 369,301 of NW_026260085.1, read as the reverse complement.
AGCATGGACTGTTGCAAAGACAATCATGGCGAGAAGTTGAAGAAGCGCGAGTATGTCCGATCGAGTCCACATGATTGGTGTGTTGCTTGCTTTTTCCGAGTGGCGTAGTCAGGAGCTGTCAAGCGAAAATGATAGGCTTCAACCGAGTCTTTGTGCTTTAATCTACCGAACATTGCATTACAGGCTCCTCTCGTCTTATTTATACGCATTATGCTTTGCATCCAGATCCTGCAACTTACGCGCAGTGGAAATGAAGCTCTCATGGCATAAGCCTTCGCGCATCTCGATGCGGCTGCGGAACGGGAAAGACGTGGTGCCAAGATAACGCGAGTCCGTTTCCAGCTGCGGAAGGAAGGCTCGAGCGGCAGAGGTGGGGAAGTCTAATCTGCTTTGGGGTGCGGAACGCTGTGCTGACAAGTTGTCCCTCAGCCTCGTCACTTGCTGTCTACTCGTCAACACATGCGCTCAGCCTCCATCGACTGCCCTTAAAGACTCGACGTTTTCCATTTCTAAATATCATGTCAAACTCCAATATCTCAGAGCCTTCTGGGAGCTTTCCTCCAACCTACTTTATTTTACCTTACACCGCGTGCGCAAGGATCTGGGAATCTTCTTAGCAGCCAGAAATCAGCCTCGTCTGCCACCGCCATGGATCGCCAACACGCCGCCGCAGAACCCGAACAGCGAGATGAATATGCAACTGAATGGGCTCATCGAGAACTCAACACGATGCCCATAGCAGTCACCCAAACAAACACACCACAAGCTATGCTACCTATAGACGGTCGCGACACACTAAATAGCTTTCCAACGAGTGCGAACCCACGAGATATATCTCATTCAACTTCTTGGATGACCTTCCAGCCTTATCAACAACGAGCAGGATTTATTGGATGTGACCACGGACAAGGATCAGGCCTGCCAGAAGAGGTGCAACAGGAGCTCGCCGAAGCGGAGTTGCGACATACCGTAGCACGCTATGAGATCCTAGAGAAGGCAAAAGCCTTCTCACCAAGCTCACACTCCCGGATTATAGATGCTCCCTATATGGATCCCGTCATAGGTAGCACAATCACCGACTATGGTGGGGAATCTGGTCCTTCCAACGCGCTCATGCATTCACATCAGCTTTTCAACCACGGCCCTATGCCAAATGATAGCGACAGCATGCGTGACTTCAACCTCGGTGTCTGGCCTACACAGCAGATTCCAGATACCGCGTTTGATCTGAATCCCTCCCAGAATGGTGTCCATGATCCAAATCAGATGAGCATTACCCTTCCTAATATCCACGTCGACGATCCTAGTGCTCCCTATCAGGCGATGTATCGTGAGCCATTCACGGAGACCTCATTGCTACCCAGAACACCACCTTACAACAGAATGATTTCCATCTTGGATACAGGCGACCACGGAAACAACGTATCTTTTTCGGAAGCTACTAATCATTGTCGCAACACAGAATCAGTTCTTACGCCGCAAGGAGTTGGATCCGTCGCTGTTGATACAGATATTCTGGAAACACATCAGATGGATGACACGGCCTACAATATAACGAGTCCTCTTACTGTTCCACCGTGGAACGGCAACATCGCTTCGCGTCAAGGCCATCGCTTTGTTACAGTGACGCGTGGGTTGTCGCCTTATTCGACGATGCAGCATTGTGCTACAGGCTGTAACGACCCAGTAGAAATTGCGGCTCCCCTGCTCCATTCCCAAACCATGACAGCCATCTCTGGAATCGGTGCTGACCAACGACCAATCGCTAAAAGGAAAACATGTGGTTCAAATAACGCTGGCGATGACAAAACAGTGTCCAGTCGTGCGCTTGACAACGTCTATTTTCATACAAGCCCCGAAGCTGATCGTGAACGTAAAAAACACCAACTCAAGCGTCGAAAGGTGACGACAAAAGCTTCGTGGTCCTGCTTTGGATGTCGCCTCAACAAAAGGAAGGTGCGTAAATCGATGTTTGACAAGCTCTTCTTGGCTGAGTCGCTGATCTCAACCGCAGTGCGAAACTTCGATCGACGGTCTTTGCCTTCGATGCAAGGACATACTGAACAAGAATGCCTACCGCACACCAGTTCAGAAGTTTACATGTGATATCAGGACGAGGTTCGCTGACTTCGCATATTCCTGCTTCACCAATGTACCGGAGGTATCTGATCCTACACGATCCTTACTTAAATCTGACTTCGCGATAAAAACATTTGGATTCACTTTGCCAACAACCGTCGACAACATTAAGAGGATTCATGGAGCTATGTTCAGCATGATGTGCGAACTTGTGGAGCGTCTCCGTAACTTCCTCGACTTCATGGAGCCACTACACGTCAGACAATTTATCACATTGTCCTCTTTACCGGTATTATGGAGTTACTCTTCGAGCATAATCAAGTGGCAGAAGATAATTGGCTCTCTTTGGCCGAGTCTGAAGGATGATCTTCACTTCCATAAGGAGTACCATATTCATAGACTGCGCCCAATTTCTCTCCATTTGCTTGACCATATGGAATACTTTGGAGACTATTGTGCAGTAGCTCTGATGCTAAACGTATGGTACGAGGAGATATCAGCCATGGATAAGAACCTCATAACAAGCAGCTCCGTGAAAGATCACCTTCAATCCTCTCTTGCGGACCGTATTCTACATATCTATCGCAGCCTCTTCCCTACCAGTACTGCTGGCAAGACCTTGCGGACAAAAGGGTTTGAAAGTCCCGCGCTGGCGCTCAGTCTTTTCCATTCCACAACCGGACTATTGCCGTCGCACTATCGCCAATTATCCATGGGCGATATTGCATGGAACCTGTTGCTACGTCAGAAGACATCAATACGCTCAGATGAGAACCTATCGTCGGAAAAAGCTGATCCGCACTGCCAGAAGCCACCGGAACATTCCTTTCCTGCGCTGAAGGCTTACGTTCCCGCACAGCTATTGGCCATGTTAGGCCTGGATACAGAAACGCAAGATTTCAGTGCAAATTCGAAATGGATGGAACCTGTCGAAGTGTGTATCTTGAAACAGCTCGCGAACTACGATGCAAAGGTTCAGAAGGAGATACTCGGCCTTTCGCCCTATACCCTGTCCGTTGGAACCAAGGCGCTTTTCGACAAGGTCAATAGAATCTTTGCAGAGGAGGGTCTTGTTCATCAGGACTTTCCATCTTGGGATTGTGGAGGAAGAGCATTGCTGCCTGAGATTGTTAACATGTCCGTTCGCTATGGCACAATGCTCATAGCGTCTCTAGAGTTTTGGTCGTCGTTGCACGAAAGAGAAGTAACTCTCGCTGAATTTGTCATGGAAAACCGAGACTTGGAAGATAAATATTTTCATGTCTTAGCTCGTGACCCGGAATCTACCAAAATTTATGCGATGTCTGTTGTTTTGGACTGGGCGTGCAGTCTAGGGTGGCGGGTCGATATGGAGGTAGCAGAGAAAATTGTAGCGAAGATGTTGTCAGTGATTGGATAAGTGGTGGTGATGTGTTGGCTTTATACACTCCTCCTTGCAGTCTGGATACAAATAGTACTCTTGTCGAGCCCTTTTCTTAGAGTGATCCTCTTGCCTGACAGTGCCTGTCTCTCATCAGATTCCTCTTACCCTTCCTATTCTGATCTCCCGAGTTTCCGGTATGCCATGCACGTCCAAGTACATGAGGCGCAATATTGTCTTGTCATAGGAAATGTTTGTTGTTGAAACATGCTAGATGGCTCGGTACCACGAACCATCATAAGGCTGACAGGAATTTTGCTGACAATCGTCTAAGTATGGGTAGACATGAAACGCAGACCATGGCTTGTCGATCATTAGCGCTATTCTGGCGTCGGACGCGTCGGGCTGATGTCAGATCGGGAGATGTGGGGAACGTAAGGCGTGACGGATGAGCCGCAAAGACGTATTATAGATACCATGCTTGGAGACGATTATGGCGATGTTTTATGATCGAGCTTTCCGTGGTTGTGAGGGTCGTGCATACATCAGTTAGGCGTATGATGTCATAGTTTCTGTTGAATGCTAGGCACTGCACAGCCATTGCTACCAAGCACGACGGATCTTGAGCCATAATGCATTGGGCAGTGCGACAGTGTGTAGCGAGACCATTCCTGGGTGTGTCAGCGATAGACTGCTTTCATTATTAGCATTAACCATTGGCAGTCCATCTTCCATCGTCACGTCACGGACGCCGACCGTTGCACGAGCACATTGCACACGACTTGTAGATAGACAAGAGGAACAAGTTTGACATATGACAGATTATTTATTTTTACTTATACATTGTGAACATACAATGTGTTGTACACATATACGGCCGTTGCAGTCTTCGCCAAAGTCGTCATTGCGGTCGTGGTTGCATCGAGCAGCCATTCGTCTATCGCCTGGGGAGAATATCCTTTGCACCATCCTTCAGTCTTTGGGCGGCATCGGCGACAGCATCCTTGGTCAGGTGGAAATGCGAGCCAAGGCGGTCCTGCAATGGTATTAGTATCGCCGTCATGACAGCACGGATTCACCAGCTTACCTGCTCTGCACCCATTCCGCCACCAGCCAACAGCTTCGCCCTTTGCTGACCATCGTAGCCAAGACCAAAGTACTTGGCGTTCTTCTCTCCGTTTGCAGCCACGCTTCCCGCAGCCTGTACTGCCTTGGCAGCATCGATGCTGTGCAGGGCCGGGCTGAAGTGTGCGTTGTACCGGTCCTGCTCGGCGCCGTCGCCCTTGTACTTGGCAGCGTCCTTCATGGCGTTGTAGCCACGGTCACCGATGCTCAGATGTTCGCTGTAGCGGTCTTGCTCGGCACCCTCGCCCCTGGCCAGGGCAGCTTGTTGCAGCTTGTCGAGGCCCTTGTCGACACCGCGGCGGATGGCATCGGTTGAGGCGCCGAAGTGCTGGCCGTAACGATCTTGCTCGGCTGCGGAACCGTGTTTTGTGGTGACGTCGAGGTTGACGGGGTGCGTAGCCGCAGCGGACTTCTCGTCGGAGCTGAACCAACCCATTGTGATATGATTCGAAGTGATTGGGTATGTGGAGCGGGTGTAAAGGTAGTAAGGACTTGTGAAATTGGGTTTTCAATTGCTGTGATGGTGGTGTGAGGTCGGAGGAGAGGTCGTGTTATGTTGCTGGGTTGCGGAGAACGATGACGTAGGAGCTAGCGAAGTGCGCCAAAATCCTTGCCCTGTGCCTGATCGTCATGTGAAGCTCACAGCCCGCCTCGGTCCACTAACCAGGTACATCATCATTAGACATGTCAAGTTTTCGAACATTCAGTGCTCTTATTTGTTTTTGTCACGTCCGCATGACGATGTTCTGCATCGGCGAGAAATGGTGGTCGACATACACTTCTGGCGGTGCACCAGCTCCCGCTGACCATCTACAGCCACTCGTGGCCACGCTCCTCAAGTTTGCGGGTGCGAACGCGGAAGCCTGCAGACTTGTAAGCGATGGCTACATAATCTTGTGCCTGCCTATACGCGGAACCATGCCCTCGCAGTGTGCTAGCCGTGGCATGACTTTGAAGCCAGCGACTGGGGTTCCCCAATCGGGGACGTGTGGGTTTGTCGGGGGGTACTTCGGGAATTGCTGCACCGCGCTAACAAAAATTCACTGCGGGCGTATACCGTCCAAACACCAACACATCTGGACTAATGCAGAAAGAGCAAAAAGAACATTTTCCGACACCGGGAATCGAACCCGGGCCTTGCCGGCACTGTACAGTGAACTGACTCTGCTAGTGAGAGCGGCAAATCCTAGCCACTAGACCATATCGGATGTTGTTGGGAGGATTTGACATAGTCATCTTATGATCTCATTAGCCACCACGAAGCTGACATTTACTCAAGTTCTAGCCCGTTCTGGCTCGGGCCGACTCCATCATGGGCACAAAAAGGCTTCAAGCACTATTGTGGCTTGATCCCGACTCGTCTCTAGTCTGATAGAGCTATATACCCTATACAGCTGAATATTGTGTATCCGGTATCACAGAAAGGCACCTTGTTTGACACTGTTTGCTGCAGCTTCACAATGACCATAGTCCTGTCAGCTGCTGGCCGGCTTGCACTAATGATTGCTACGGTAATAGTATAAATCACAAAGACAGGCTCCCTTGTTCATCCCTCTTCTCCAGCGCTCAAACATCCGTCGCATTTTATTCCTGTTCTCCGTTCCAACCGTCATAGCACTCGACATACCCTCATCATGGACGCGAAAAGATGCTCTCATTGCCAGAAACCAGCGACGACGATTTGTTTTGGATGTAAAACGCATGTCTACTGCAACGGAGACCACCGACGGGCGGATTGGGACAACCATAAGGAGTATTGCGAAAGTGTTCAACTCGAAACTTCTCTTACGATGGCCGCTGAAGTCGTCCAACAAGCCTGGCTTACATTGAAGGAATATACTTGGCCAATTCCAATCTCAAAGGTTGAGCTAGAGGACCAGAAGGTCGTAGCCTACGAGGACGGTACCGCTACGAAAACTTTGTTTTCAGATCTTTCAGATGTCTGGTTCCCAGATCAGGTCGCTGAACATGCGCTCATGTGCTTTCGGTATCCTTTTATGCCCTTAGTGTTGACGGAATCCTTGATTACACAGCTTATCAAGCGTGAGTCTACTCACAACCCCTTGCAATCAATCATTGTTCTAATACTATCCTAGAAAGCGAATTTCATCTCCATGAAGTTGAGGTCGAGCTGAAAGACCCACTGCGAACCGTTACTTTTGTGCATGCAAACGGCACAAAAAGATCGAACTGGCCTTTTCACAGGCTCATGCTTTTACGAATCACTCACAAGCGGAGTGGTAAGCGTTGGTACATGAATCCGTCTGGCACCGATTTCGGACTTACGCAAAACATCTTCCCGGCTGCAGAATTCGAATCGGTTCACCTCAAGAGGCTTTGCCGAGTTTTCAACGTTGGAAAATGCAGAGAATTTGAGGAGGCTTGCGCCAGAATCCAGAGATCCGATTCGTTTTTGACACAAATTGACTTGACCATTGCGTGGCTCATGCGAAAAGTACTCTCCAATTTTCTACGGCAGCCCGGCAACGCTCTGGCAAGTATCGTTCGTAGACCCGGCACAGTTTCTTCTGCTTGGAAACAATCTTTGACGAATGTGTTGACTGAGGCTGTACGTGGATACGTCGCACGTTACGATCCAAGACAGTATCTGCATGCCGTGCATCGCGAAACTGATCGAATTGTTTGTGAGGGCATGATACAAGAAGTGGCTCATCGCCACATCTTTGTTGACGTAAGAACGGCGGCGGAGCGTGCAGATAATTCAGCTCCTGAGACTGATGCAGCCCAATACTTGTTGCAGCTGAGGAATCAATTCAGCGGCCCGCAACTAGATCTTGTGCTGGCGGCAATAAGGTCGACGAACTTGGGGTAGGTAAGGTATGTTTAGATTGCATGGTCTAATTGGGAAAGACCTGACATAAGTTGTAACATCCTCTAGTCAATCTATACTGCTTATCACCATTTGTATTCGCGCCTTCATTCTCGAGATAGTCCACAAAGGTCTCTCATGGTGAACTTTCTACATTATGTGAGCTAACGTATTGAGCTGCCATTCTGGGTGTTTTGCGCCTTCCGACTCACCTTCACCTCGTTGTCGCGTACGACCGGAACAAATATCGCCCGCCTTCACCTGCGCAACTCGCTACGACAAGAACGCACACACTGACCCGCATTGCGACTACCACGTAACCATACATCTCGGTCTCGAAGACAAACCCCCCGACTATGGAGACAGGAGCAGAAGCAGCGTGCGTCGTGTGTGGCGAGCCCGCTCACAACAAATGCGGTGCTTGCAAGCTGGATACCTCATCGCGTCACTACTGCGGCAAAGCCTGTCAAGTGAAGGATTGGCCGACTCACAAGAAGGCTTGCAAGGACATCCAGAACGCGAACCTTGAGAAGAAGCTTACTCGCGTCGCAAATATCGTTCAACAAGGCTATTACAGCTTCCGCAAGAATACCTGGGACATACCTATCGTGAAGGTGGACCGTCTTGGGAATGATGATTTGGTACTGTACATCAGTATACTACTCACTGTCAGCCGCGCAAAATACATCCCCGAATTTCCTCAGTATCTGGTTTCGGACAAGCTAACCGAGAACGCTATGCTCTGTGCGATGGTTCGCAGCGAGCCCGCAGCTTCGATGTATAGCATCATTGGGGAGCTTACGAAAGGTAAGATCTACTGAACTCATCGCAAGGCAAATCACTAACCCATTGTAGGTTTGGACGTTAAGATCGAGGAAATCCGCGTAGTTCTCAAACCACATGTCCACAAGGTGATCACCCGTATTGTCAACGACGGGGACCGTCATGGCTACCCCGGATACCAACCCGAACACAAACACGAGATCTTTCGCGTCACATCTACGAAGACAGAGAAAGTATGGGTCATCGATATCAGCGGCGCACAGTTTGGTATCCATCGAGCAATGTGGTCCTGGAAGGAATATCAATCTCGTTTCACACAAGAGGTTGATCAGGTCTTTCCTTTCGGTACTCACAAAGCCGCACTCAAGAAGGCGAGTGAGATTCACGGAAATCCGACTATGACCTGTGGTGTTGCTGGAAAGATAGCAGAGTGTCTTGCTAGTGCGGTCAACGACGACTGGCACGCTGCGTCTGAATTCACCCTGTCCCAAATGGTTGCACTGGACGAAGAGCACTTCAACAAAGCCAAGTTGGAGCTTCTCAAATTCATGGACGACGTGGTTCGCATATTCGTTGACACCAACGATTTTCAAGCAGAATACAAAGCCGCGGTAGCTTATGAGCTGAACCATCCTGGCCTCAGTAAACGTCGTACCGAAGGAGTCTTGAACGCCTTTTTCGCTAGCGTGGCTAGCTCGGAGACTGTTTAGAGAACGAATTCTACGAGTGAATCTCGCATGATTGGATTGCTATCAGGTTTCGGATCGGCTTTGGCAAGACTGGATCGATATTGGGCTAGGTCTCATGAGCACAGCGGAGGAATCCAGCGTATGAAGCTTTGTATACATCGTTCCTGAAGGCGGCACTGGAGCCATGGTCTACTTACGTAGTTGTAAATCAATGCGGGGATCTCCACAGTTACTCACCTTCCCTGTCGCTTCAACCCCGCAGGTGTTGTCTTTAGTAGCTTGTTCCTCTTCACCGTGTCTTTGACGACGAACTCAACATGTTAGACGATGAGTGAAATTCTTAACACAACTACTAGCTATCAGAACAGGCCAGAGATGTGGCGTATTCTTGTAATCATTCCCACGCCCACCAAGCAAACTCTTTGGAAAGTCTCTTTATATCCGGGACCTTCTCGATGCCAAAATGGGTAGCACCACCTACAAACTCGCAATTGCTTCGAAGAAACTACGCGCACATACCATTTGAAACGATCGCAGAATGGTCGTGGCTTGCTGTGCAAGAATCATCCTAGGCGACCATATCAGAATACCGCCATACGAGACAATCTTGAATATGGTTGATATAGTGTGGAAAAGCTGAATGAACGAGTGGGATGTCGAGACGACGGAAAAGATTGTAGCAAAGGAAAGTTGTGGAGACACCCGGAAGCTGATGCAGCGCAGAACTCAAACCTCGAGCGAATTGAACATTGGAACGGTCGAAGCTTGGGCAGCGAACGTAGTTACCACCGACGACAACGAGACTTACTCAGTTGGCAATGAGATAACCATATAATCAGCTGATGGTGATATCTACTTTAACGATAGCCAGTTCATCCCTTGTCCAGATGGCAAAGCATACTCAAGCGACGACTAAATGTACTCAGTGGATGCGAACGTTGTGTAGTAATCGAAGTCGACGCTGTGATGATGTAATGTAGAAGAGGAGTTTACAAACAACATGATTCTGCGTGGACATGAGCATTTGACGGAGATGAAAAGCATAACGTGAGAATATGTTAGTCATCAGATATAGTGAACCCGAGTCTTGATACAATGTACAGATTACTCAATATCTACATAATAATTCCATCGTTCCTGACACCCTTCTAATGCTTCTTGCTCTGGATACCCTTGAGAAGGCCCTTGTACGCAGGCTTCTTCTCGTAGTTGTCATCCCACACAAGGGCAGCACCCTCGCCGGGGAAGACACCAGGAATCCAAGAGTACTTGTCGGAGATACCCCAGACAGTGATACCAATGCATCGCTTGACAGCCAAGCAAGACTTGGCAACGCGCTCGTAAGCATCAGCCTGGACCTTCAGCTTCTCGGGAGTAGCAGGAGTGTTCATGCGGAGATCGAGCTCGGTGTAGACAACATCGACGCCAAGGTCGGCAGTCGCGCGAAGAGCAGCCTCGAGAGTCTTCTGGTCGGGAGCGGCTCCAGGAGCAGTGGGAGTGGACTCGCTAGCAAGATGAGCCTGGTAGCCAACACCGTCGATCTTGACGCCGTAAGACTTGATGAGCTTGACGATGCGTTGGGCACCCTGGGTCTTCTCCGCGTTGTACTCAAGGTTGTAGTCGTTGTAGAAGAGATCGGCGTGGCCGTTGTACTTGTTGGCGAGGCGGAACGCAATGGGGAGGAAGGCCTCGCCGATGGTGTCATACCAGACACTAGAGCGGTAGGTACCATTCTCGTTCAAAGCCTCGTTAACTACGTCCCAACGTGTGCAGACGCTCTTGTAGCGGGTCATAACTTTCTTGATGTGGTTCTCCATGATGCCGATGAGGGTCTTGTTGTCAAATCCGCCCTCCGATACCCAGGGAGGCAGCTGAGAGTGCCATACCAGGTTGTGGCAATGAATCTGGAGGTTGTTTTTCTTGGCGTATGCCGCATAGCGATCGGCATCCTCGAAAGTGAAGTTGTTGCGGGATGGTTCAAGAGATTCCCACTTCATCGCGTTCTCGGGGGTGAAGGAGTTGAAGTCGGCCTTGATGATTTCGCCCTCACGAGTCTCGTTGCGGAGAGTCAGAGCGGTACCAATGAATTCCCGACCTGCCTTCTTCATGGACTTGTAAAGGCTGTCATTGTCCTTGCCATGGCCAGGGGTACTATGTAGATGTTAGCGAGTCGTCGTTATGACTGAAACACGAGCTGCTTACGGGCTGGCAACGGCAGAGCCGGCAAGCGCCAGGCTGGCGACGATACTTGAGAAACGCATGTTGATTGAGACTTCGAGAGTGTTGACTGATTCGAAGTTGTCTGCCACGGATACCTTTGAACAATGGACCGGCCTGCTATGCTATATATTCTTCTGCGGTTATTCTAGAACTCTAGCGTATGCATGCTCAATCTATCTATCCGCTCTCGCGGTTCGTCTTCACCCCAGTCTTTTTGTTTAACCGGGCTCGTGGCTCATGTGCAAACGTGCCCTTCGTTGCTGCGAGTCCTTTGACCTGGCTGCATGGCGCCACCTGCTTGCAGGTTGCGGAGTTTCTCCAGACTAATCCACAAATCAACCGGCTTGGACCTCGGGATCATCGGGGCCAGCTCCTGCTTCTGGGGTAGACGTTCTGGGCGCCGCTGTCCATTGCCTAAGCGAAATGCACATCCGGGGTGAGGAAGCACGTGAGATGCAGGTCCCACTCATGTCGTGAACGTGGATGCAGGTATAGCTGCGTCCATGGAAGCTAGCCGGGTAATATGAATTCGCGCTCAGCCTCAAGCGCCCACTCCATCCATCCGAGGAGTCGATGGCGTTGATGATGGTGTTGATGTTGATTGAAGGAGTGATGGCGAAAAGTGAGGGGAAGTGCCTGGTTGCCGGGCCGTTCAGGGTCCACGCCCGTGGTTGATTGACGCGACCCACAACACTGTGAACAGCGATCAACATGCACAACAATATATCGCGCATCTTCTCCACGTCAAGCCAACAGCCCTTTTATTGCGACAGTGTCTGCCAGCTACTGCAACCATATCGCAGTCTCTATCCCCAACCTCCATTCACCGGCAGATCTCGCAACCCTCGATGAATGACGACGAGAGAAGCCTTGTAGATTTAGCCCACCCGTAAAGCCACGATCTATCGTTTCCTATTTTAGCGTGAAGGATAACGTGTGGGCGTCCCGCCCCAATGACAAAAGGTTGGACTTTAGCCATTTAACCGGCGCCGCATCAATTTCCTCTCTTTGCCATACTGGGCGTTTTTCGAATCTACGACACGATACTGATGGACTTGAACTTGCCACAGCAGAAGTAATCTGCGCGAGAGCCAGGCGCCGAGGTGCTCATGGAGGTGGCGACCGGAGCTATGGGGCCGACGACTGGCGCATGGCTAAAATTGCGACACGGCTTATCCATCCCGCCAGTGACTAGCTGCCCAGCAATTCCGCTGGAACGATGACATTGCAATGATCAGTCAATAACGCAAAGAGCGTACGAAGACAGTCCTTGGTATCTAGCGGTTGCTAACAAGAGAAGCCAGAACGTTTGCTTTCACCTACTGTTCCAAGTCCAAATTGCCATCGTCGTTCCAGACTTCTATTGCAGGAGGGATGGTCAGTTTCGGAACCAGAAAACTACAACTCTTGTCACCGCGTTCCGCATCTGTGTACTCTTCTACAAACTCTGCTGCTCGAACACAATGAGTGTTTATGGATTTACGCATATACACGCCTGCTCAGCTGGAGATAGCCGGAAGTTTGGCCAGCGATGAACGAACCCACGGAACTCTACTCGTCGATGATTACTTATGACCAAAGGTCTAAACCGAAGATGACGCAGGCTGCAATATACTGCATGGTCTCTCATCTCCAAAGTTCAGGATGCTCTTCCCAATTATTCCATCCAAGCCCCGAAACTATCGAATGTGGAGGGTGTGACGGTGGTATTGTGGCAATAATGTTGCGTGTCTCTCCTGACAAAATGCATCGTACAGCGCATGTCATGATTGTCCGTCTCACGTATCCTCATAACTGCGTCTGCAAGACCCCGCACTACGTTGTGAACCAACGACATTGCCTCTCACATCCGTATAGAGCACCATGCCTTCGGCATCTAGATTCGGTCGCTATGTACCCCGTCGAAAAGACACGCAATGGTCCGAAACGATACGAAGTGTCTACATTCTGCAGCGCTGCAGACCCAATATTGCGTTGCGATTCCTTACCACCCGAGGACTCCGCTCATTTGGACGATCCATGAAGGAGGCCTGATTACCTGCGACAAGACCATGGCTTGCAGCATGTCAAGCCCAATACGAGATGTAAGGAGAGTCTGTAACACTTGCGCATTGCCGAATATCGCCGACTGTGCTATAGCAATACCGAAAGGCAAGGGTCCCAGGCGAAGTTCTTATACATACTGTCGATAAGAAGATTGAGAGCTAGGCCAAGTCAAAGTATGCAGAGAGGCAAATTTGTACGGTGAGAGAGCAAGCTGATATTGCTGGGTTGTAACATATCTAGATACTGACCATCAACGAAGTAGAGTCAATGTTTTCAGTTCACTGTAGTACCTCGGCTCCCACTTTTGCCATTGAGTGACTTACTCAGTTGTCAGGCCGCCATGCGTGAGAAAAGTTCACAGAACGCTAACAGACGGTCAACGTAAGTGACAAAATTTGTAGTGCAGTGTAATGCGACGCGACTGTTTCTTCACGCGTCGGACACCCCAGCCATCCAATAGCAAGATATAGTTCCTGAATGATTCGCGACCAGGGTACCCACCTTCGGTATCAGCGAGGAGATCTATCGCGGCTGGAACGAAAAGACCAGGAGAGGCGAACTTGGGCATGTCCTCCGGTTATGAGGTTGGGCATACAACGATCGACAGAGTTATCAAAGAAGCGAGCGAGATCAGCGAAAGGGTTGCAGACGCGAGACTTTTCCCCGAATGACGCTAGACAATCATCACGCGTTGATTGGCTCGATGTGCGGGACACCGCGTGGCTGAACAACGTTCCGACGTTGACGGACCGAATTTGACATTTTTGCACCCCCGCAAAAGGCCCGTCCTGTCAGGAGTGTTGCAACATGCTCTCATTTCGATTCAGGGAATCTTGCAGTTCGAGTCGCGGGTTTCAGCAAATCAAGGCCACACCTACATCTACGCTGTGACGTCATCACCTATTGGATAGCATCGAGAACGCGCACAGGCCGCTAGGCGCGATGACGGAATCCCGGATGCTTTGGATGCGAACTTTAGAGAGAAAGAGAGCGAGAACCACGTTGTGTATGGAAATGGGGTTGTTGTTATCATCCAGGTACTAGTCTGAGACTCTAGGTACCGGAGAACCTCGAGTGGAACAATCCAATGGGGATCTTTCCCTTACCCGATTTTTCAGTCGCTATCAACGCCCGATCTCAGAGCCCAGGTAACCATGCCCAAGGCCCCATGGCTCCAAGATTAGCAGATCATCCCCTGGTTCATGCAACCCTGTAAATCCATATCAAGGACAGTCATGACTGACCCCAAGAATGCCTGTGCGAGGCTGACGCTGTTACACAAACACAACACCAGACTTTGCTTTCTTGGAGGCCATTCGTCGTCGCGATGGCTTGCGCAAACGGTTCTACGCCGTTGCTCTTGCCTTGGACGAACAACTCGGTCTCTGCAGATGGCACCGTACTCTCCAGGGGCATCTCATTCTCCATCGGCACACCTCCGCAACCGTTTTCCTTGACGCCATCAACCCTCTCCGACAACCTCTTCATCAACAATGCAGCAGAATGTACGGCGGCTACGAACACCAGCTGCATTGGCCAGCTTGGTGGTATCTACGACAGTGCAGCCTCGACTACGTTCGCAGAGGTCAACTACGCGGTGTGGACAGGCAGTAGGGAGTCTGTGGATCTAGCATCCGCGAGCTCTTACATCTTTTTCGACGATGCCGCAGCGTTCGGTCTCAAACCCGATGCAAACAAGTTCACCACATTTCCCATGTTTACCAATGGGTCGACCGATAGTAAGTTCAAAAGATTGATCGATCTACGCAGCACTGACACATCCTAGCGAACGCGGACCCTTTCATGAGGAATGAACCTGATTTCCGTGCGACTCTGCCTTTGGGTTTGGACTCCAGTTTTCTCAACTTCCTCGTGGACGCAGGTCAAGCCTCTTCTCGGACGTTCGGATTATGGGCTGGATCAGAATCCGAAGAGACACCTCAAGACGGCCTGATCGTAGTTGGTGGCTATGATGAAAGCCGCCTGAAGAGTGCTGCAACTACATTTCCTATGTTCTCTGACTGTCCAACATGCGCTATCTTGACAGCCATCACGTACGATGCTGGTGGCACGAGCACTACGCTGTTCGCATCCAAGACGGACACCCTCGTTGTGCATCTGGACCCTTTCTCTTCGGACATAAGACTTCCAGCTGCGATGCTGGATGCTCTCGCCGCTGCAGAGAAGACTGCCGTCTGGAATGAGACTTCGCGCCATTTTGAGCTTCCTACGGATCCAGCTCCGGCAGGTACCATCACCGTTACGCTATCTGACATGGGTACTCCTGGTGGTGACGCATCAAAGCCTTCGGTTGCCACCTACAAGTCCGTCATACCGGCGACTGAGCTCTACAACCGGCCACGGGCATATAATGCTGCAGGAGTGTACGAAGTGGATAATGCGACAGTCTTTAACTTGGCGGTGACAAACCAAACTGGCCCGGCCGGTTCAGTCACTATCGGCACTCTGGGACTCCCTTTTTTCACGCAGAACTACCTCATCGTCGATCCAGACGCACAGAACTTCCAGCTCGCGCCTGCAGTCGTTGCGCCGGCCGATCCTAAAGGAGCGGATGCGAAGGTAAAGCAAGTGTGCCGCGTCTTGCCCGGCGCGAAGCAGAAGTCCCAGATCGCTGCTATAGCTGGAGGGGTTGTCGGTGCCATAATCGGTACACTTCTCATCGTCGGTCTAGTCCTGTGGCTACGCAAGCGTAGAAACAATGCAGCCAACCAACGACATTCTCGTGGCGAAAGCGATGCGCCTACTGCCACATCCCAGAACCCGATAGTTCGACGTATGCCTGACCACGTGTCCTTGGATAGTAGCTCTCTCGAATTGCCGCGCCAAGCTCCACCACCTTCCGCCATGGTGCTAAGCGATGGCACTACGTTTCCATCCCCAATCTCCGGTCGTTCAAAGAGTACTCGCAGCGGCAAACACGAGGATCCTCGGAGAGGCTTGGTCCATGATAACTTCAAGAAGGTTGATGAAGAAAATGACGGGAGACTTTTGGATGAAAGGCCTATGGGATTGAGCGAGACGATTCATTCGCGTGGGACACTACCTAGGATGGCTGCGGAGCACACGGTCGAATGATAGCATTGTTGTCCTTTTTGTTGTCGTTGCGCATAGCGTGGAAACTTGCCGGATTTCCTTTCTGTCCTTACGATCTTGTAATACCCAACTGCGGAAGAATGAACAGGAATACCATGTGCGCGAGCACTCTCAATATACTGTACCTTCGCCTGAAGCTGGCTTCTAGCTATAATAAAAACAATGCGTCTTGCAATATCCATGAGCGCTGGACAGCCCACGCACGCGAATGGTGTGCTGTGAATGTTCGCTGAGATGTGATTCTATTATAACAAGTTACTTGAAAAGGTGTGACACGCTCTCAAGGGGAGAATTGGACGCTATTCCTCGCGAACTCTTTCTCTACATACTTCTAGTCACGCAACAGTGCTTACCAATTCGTTTAACAATTTCTGAAGAGTAAGATCTAGAGCGTAGATTATATCATACGATACTGTTGATGTTGTCTCATATGACAGAGATGTCAGTTCATTTTCCCAAGGCGTGCGCGTGGTGATGCCACCGGAGAGGCACACCACAATTTCCATACAGCGCCTAACACCATGAGACATGCACTATACAAAAGAGGTCTAGCGCTGCCCCACCAATTCTGGAGGGGCCGCCGTCTTCTCCCAACCTTCCTGGATAACGCGCCATGGTCTGAACACATCTACCCTCATTTCCATCAGCACGGAAGGCCGATCTCAGATGACTTTTGTGCGATCCTTCCTTGAGAGGTTGTCTGCTTCATGGCATCGCATGGTCAAATCAACAACGAATTTGCAGATCTTGTCAACCTCGGCAACACTCTCCAGCAGGGCACAATGTACCGCCAATCCGTACTTGACTCATTATAATTATTCACGCGGCTTCACTACGTGCGAAGATCTGTTCCGCTGGGCTATCATAGCAATGATGCGCAGGACACAAAAGCTGGCCGTGCAATGACATGCACTACCGGTTTCACCTCGGCAGTACAAATTCAGAACGGCGCACACGGAGGCTTCCATGGCCATCACCCGCACCGGAATTCAGTTTTACCCCAACGCTCTCCCACAAGCCCTGCCGCTTCGTAGAGGTGTATCACTTGTAGCATTAATGTTCTCGCTGTCGGTGCGTACTGATGCAAGTCAGCATACCTTTTACATTGCCTCATGATCGGCGCTGGAATTGATCTTCATCAGAAGTCGACAACCTCGGAAGCAGCGTGAAGGCGCGGAACAGTAGTCATGTGATCTGTAAAGGTGGTCTTCAAGGCAAATACTCGGCAAGACTCTCATATGCTTCTGCGCGGATCAAGTAGTGTTGGTAGCGACATGATTAGACCACCATGGCACGTTCTCCTCGGCTGAAGACTACCGGACCTCTGCGAAGCTAGATGAACTGCAGAACAAGCGATCAGCCAGAGCGAACCGACCGCCGTCGACTACCCACCTACATTTGTGTCCTCAACCGCGCCACGAAACTTCAACATCCGTCGGGTTCTGGGCCAACTCAATGCTAAGATCTCCCCACATAGTGGCCGCATGTCACCACCAACGCTATTCAAGGGCGAAGTAAACTTCATCTTGACTTCTCGCGGGGTGGGCGGTGATCGTCTATACGGCATAATATGCTTGGGCGTATCTAGTGAGGATTACCACTATGATGGGGGCAATTTGGCGCAGCATTGATGGATGCACGGAGTCAGCTTTGTGCTTGTAAATTCGTCACTCTGTCGGGTGTCGCATGGATTATCTAGGGACACGATCGGTGTTGGCTTAGACACTTCGCTTGCCTGCTCGCTCCTCCCTCGACGCCAGAGATACTTTCCTTCATTTCGCCAATCCGCACTCAATCAAGGCCTTCTTGCCTTTCGTACCCTCCTCCTCCCACCAGATATCTCTTATCTCCAATCCTACCTTCCCTATCAGCTCCTTCCACTGGCTCATAGTGCGTTCTCCAGAGGCCAAATTCATCATCTGCCAATCCATCTTGGCATCGAAGTGATCGAATTCTGTCTCCGCTAGAATGACCTCGTGAATCAATACCACACTGTCCTGGGCCATCGCATCGATAATATTCTTCAAGATAGTAACAGCCTGCATCTCCGGCCAATCATGCAGAAGCATACGCAGATAGAAGGCTTTCGCACCCTTCAAAGACTGCGGCATGGGGTCGAAGAAACTCTGTCCAACGGTCACGGCTCCATCTGGCAGCTCCTTAGCCTGCGCTATCACACTGGGAAGATCCAACAGCACACATACGCCCTGCATTCCCTGCGCACGCTCGGAGAATTTGCGAACTTGATGGCCCACACCGCCGCCAATATCGACGAACAGAACGCGTGAGGGTTCGCTGATGGCAAGCCGCTCCTTTACGGGGTACGCTGCAACGAACGTGTCATGCTCGCCTGGCTTCCGGAGTGTCATCGTCTCATTGAATGCATCGAACATGCGTGCGTTCTCGGGCTTGTTCATGTAATCGAAGTAAGTCTCGCCTTTGCAGCCAAAGGCGTTGACGAACGGACTGTCGCGCGCATCGACAGGGTGTTTGTACCCGTTTGCGGCGAAGTAATCGGGTAACTTCACAGCTGAGCGGAAGTGGTACGAGAAGTGGATGACGGCGCTGCGGAGGGGTGAGCCAGTTGCCAGGGCGCGACCAAAAGCAGAGGGAGTATATCTTGGTATGGAGTCTGCAGTGGTTGTGGTTGTGGGGGTGAAGACTTCTGGAACTAGCAGTCGGAGGATACGTTCTGAAGGTGGTCAACTCGTGATTCTTTGTGCTAGATTGATTAAAAGGAAGGCCCTACCAATCAGTCTGATGTCTGCTTTGCTCTTCTCTGCTAGTTCAGTAGCAGTGATGGGCCCATTATGTGCCACGGCGATGTCGACGAGTTTGAGATCGACGACGATGATGATGACGATCGGGTCGTAAAGGGACTAGTATCATTAGCCTTCTAGCACGTCGTATTGTAATCGAAAAGACGCACGAAGAAGTGTCGCAGGAACTTTTCTAAAGGATTCTCCAGGGCAAAGGTGAGCTTCTCCGAGGCCTGCAGTAGGGCGAGGCGATCACTCTCCTTGAGACCTGCTGGTCCTTTGTTGGCAAGGTCAAGGATATCTTGGGCGAGCGTCATGTTGCGATGGCTTGTTTGTCTTGTTTGGGAACCGAGATGAGAAAGTTGGCCTGCTCTCTAGTTCTCTAAAGCAGTACTTATACATTCGCGCTCGGCTTACGGTCATAATGATATCGATAGTAGAGACACAGCTCCCCGGATGAGATGACCACCATACCAGAGGTTCCTAGCCATATCCATCCCATGTCAACGATACGACATGTGATCAGGCTGATCGAACTACCGCGATACATCATGTGTATATCTCGTGCCTATGCCGATCCCGTAATGTACCGAGTGTGTGAGGATACCGTGTGTCAGTGCGTGATGATACCGATAATGTGAATGCGCCGAGTTCACCATAATCCGCAAGGAGATCAGGCATGATCAAGACCTTAGAAGATTGTAAAACCGAGGTAATCATCATCCAGGACAGCTTGGTGGTCAATGCTTGTTGTAGTGCTCAATTCATTGCTCTATGCTACATTCTATCCGTAGAGGTCCAATGTGCGTATCTTCGTGCAAAGCAGCTCGGTCACTTCCAGTGATAGGGCCACACTGCTTCTGGTCTGGGGCTTGGCACGCAGAAGAAGAGACTCTCTTGTAAGGTTGAGGGTGCAAGTGTGCCCGCTCCAACTGCATGAGGTAATTCTCGCCGCTCTCTAATAGCTGATAGGTCTTCTGAGTCTGTAAATACACCGAATATCTAGGAAGTCAAACAATGAATGCACCGAGTGTTTGAATGCGCCGAATGTGTGGATGTACCAAGAAGACAGTGCTTGAGGCGGAGTCGGAATCAGTCTTTGCAGGTGCAAAGGGGCAGCCCGATGAGTAATCGCGAGGCTTGTTTAGGTAATGGAACGCCCGCCTCTTCATTCATACTTCTCAGGTCGGGCTTTATCATCATCGTCTTTCTCGAGACTTTGCGCATCGACGCCAGCCAACTTCTCATCGAGTCCTACCCCAGTCTTTCATCGCATGTCGCCCAAATCAAACAAATACGAAGAAGTGCAGCAACGTAATCCACGGATCCCCTACAAGAGGAAAATTCCGTTCAGTTGGAACTCCCCGTCAGCCTGTTCACATACAGGTATAGAGCGATGCGCAAGCAATGTCGTCTCGAACAATTGATTGGATCGACTCTGCTGCTGGTGTTAACCATATACCCATCAAGCGATCGTATGCCGGATGAATTTCCTCATCGCTAGATGACGCGCCATGTCGACAAGAAGCGAATATTCTGGTTCGGAACACCGGCTCACGCCTAAGGCTTACACGAACATTGGAACAGGTGCATGGCCACGAGCATCGCGTACGACCGTACGGAGTAGTCGTTCCATACGCGCATATCGTTCTGCATACCCAGATACTTCCTGATGTATCGAAAGGTGCGCGTCGCTATCCATTGGCGGTGGCTTAGCTTCCCCGCACTTCCGGAGAACGCTCCTCGAGCCGTCGCATTGGCACCTGTCACTAGCACCATCAACGTTTCTGCGACTGCAAACTCCGGCCCTACCTGCTGGGCGGGCTTACATGGAGGTACGTAGATCGACATTGAGCCGCGATCTCGCGTAACCCCAGGCTCGGCAATGACGATTCTGCCTTGGCTTGGGGTATTCTACATAGGAACCATCGTGCGAGGTTGCACCTGCGCTATCACGCGGTGCCACGAATGGCCCTTTCTTGCGACTTCCAGGTGTTTGCAGCAATGTTACACAGCACGCCGTTCTACTACACGTGTTGCCCCTCCTTGTAGTCATCGTTGCCGGTGTAAGCAAGGCACCTTTGAGAGAACCGCCCTCACCGGAGCGTGTACTATGGCCCCATTGTAAGAAGCCAAGACGCGTCCCAACTGGGCTCACCCTGACACGGGTTGTTTTCAAGACTTGGAATTCGAACATCACCGGCTATGGCGGAGCTGTCCGGCACTCTCGGCGTGGCTGACAGCAAATCTTGAGCTTGTTTTTTCAGCATGCGATTGCGTGTACCAAGGCGCAGGAAGCCCACGCCCAAGGCCTTGGCTATTTTGTCCTTGATTCCGCCCATTGTGACAGAGATGACAACTAAGTATAAAAGGATACATCCGCTCCGTCGTGATCGTGTAGATTATCACAGTACCATAGTCTCGAAAAAGGTGAAGCTATTTTGTTTTGCACTCTTCTGATCACTTACCCAGGCGGAAGAGAAAGAGCAAGCATACTTTCAAGATGCGGTATTGCACCGCGGCTCAGGCATCGACATGTCTATTGCTCTCGATCTCGTCTTTGACCAACATAGCCTCCGCGTGGCCGACGTACAACCTACATAATTCACAGTTGGGGAAACGTCAGGGGCCAGCTGACCTTCCGCAGCAAGGGAGTCAAGATCAAGAGCCCGTCTTCAACGAAGAGTACGACTTCATCGTCGCAGGTGGTACGTAGTATACACACTCCTGTCCCCTCATAAACTGCTCCAGGAACACTTTCCATTTGCGTTCGCTTGTCAGCATACCTCGATGGTTCTACTAACAGTATGCAGGGGGAACAGCCGGTCTCGTTCTGGCGAATCGTCTTACGGAGTCTGGACGTTTTTCTGTGCTGGTCCTCGAAGCCGGTCCTAGTCCTGAGCAGGTCCTATCACACGAATCACCTGGTGGCAATCAGTTCATCAAAGGCAGTGTTATCGACTGGGGTCTTTTGACCACACCACAAGAACACTTAAACAATCGCACCCTGCAGTACCTTCGCGGACGAACCCTCGGTGGGTCTAGCACGACGAATGGTCTTTACTATGCACGAGGCTCAGCCAGCGTGTACGATCATTGGGCCGAGTTGGGCAACCCAGGATGGGGGTGGAACGATGTGTATCGCCTGTTCAGGAAGAGTACAAAGATGAATGCGCCCACTGCAACACCAGAGCTTTCAGTGTTCAGCCAAGATTACAAGACGTTCGACGCTGATGCGTATGGTGGAGGACCACTTGAGCTAGGCTTCCAAGGATATGTCCCGCCATCTACAGATGGGTTTATTGTCGCTTGCAGCGAAGCTGCGAACATACCTATCGTTGAGGATCTCAATCTTGGTGACGGTGTGGGTGTGAAACACGGAACGGCTACCCTCAACAGTATGCTCCGAAGAAGCTCTAGTTACGACAGTTTCTATGAGCAAGCTCGCAACCGAACGAATCTACGGGTTTTGCATGACGCGCCTGTCACTGGGATCGTTTTCAGCAGCCCATCTGGCAACATGACAAACTCCACTAGCAGCAGACCGCGCGCCGTTGGTGTCAGCTATATCAACCAGCTGACTGGCTTTTCAAGTCAAGCAAGAGCACGTAACGAAGTCATCGTAAGCATGGGTGCTTTTCACTCGCCTCAGCTCCTCATGGTCTCCGGCATTGGCCCAGCTGCTGAATTGGAGAAGGTCGGCGTACAGCCGGTCGTGATTAATGAAAACGTCGGCCGCAATCTCAATGATCACTCCGTGTTCAGTATCATGGCGCGTGCGCAGGATAATGCTTCCACAACCGACATGTCTCGCACACCCCAAAATTTGCGCGCCGCTCAAGAAGCATACTATCAGAACCTGACCGGTCAATACACTGCTCCATCCGGCGTAACGAACGGTTTCCAGAAGCTCACCGAGCAGCAACTCCGCGACATCGGTGCGCAGGCCGTCATCGACGCCGGTCTAGCGAACCAAACACACATTGAATACCTATTTGAGAGTGTCTGGTACCCGTGGATTCCTACACCATACTGGGCGCCACTACCGAATGACTCCTATATCTCTGTCACGGCTTCTAGCATGGTCCAGCTATCCCGCGGTACCGTGACCCTCCGCAGTGCCTCCATGTCTGATAGCCCCCTCATTAATAGTAATTACTATGCCGACCCCACTGATAGCGCTGTCGGTATTGCCTCGTTCAAGTATCTCCGCTCTATTCTTCGCCACCCGGCCTTGTCTCGCTTTACAATCGGGCCGAACGCTGGTGAAGTCAGCCCTGGCCCCGCGGTTGCTGATGACGATGATGAAGCTATCTTGGAGTACATCAAAGCGAACACGATTCCAAACTGGCATGCTACTGGTACGAACCAAATGCTGCCGTTGGAGAATGGAGGTGTCGTAGATAGTAGGTTGAGAGTGTATGGCGTTGATGGATTGAGAGTTGTTGATTGTAGCATTGTACCGGTACTTCCGGATGCTAACATCTTGGCGAGTATTTACATGGTGGCTGAGAAGGGTAGCGAGATGATCAGGGAAGATTGGGGTGATGAGATATCTTACTGAAAACGGAAGTATATGAATGTACATCAAAGTATTTCTATGATATTCCTACGACTATCGAGTATGTGAGCAACTGTCTGAATGTGTAGAGGAGTTTGTCCTATCACTAGAATTAACGTTTGCTTCGCGTCGAATATAGGCCTTGCATATAGCCGCTTCTGCATCGTAGACGCCGAGTCCGGTAGTCGTAGGGATATAGACTTGTACGCGTTCTTGATAGGCGCAGATGAACGCCCTAGTAACTCTAGGATATCATTCTGCAATCGCCTTTCCTGAAGTCTATCTGAACCCGATATTTCCTCGCATGCAAACGCAGTATGGAAGAAATCATTGTAGCCAGCATGATTAATGATAGCGACATTACTATGTTCTTAACTCCTGAATAGCTGCCATACTTGCCTTCCGTCTCTGCTGTCGCCGGCGTTCTCTTCCGTATTGCAATTTATATGCGACACAGGCTCAGATAGAAGTCGCAAGAGTTTCGAGATGTTCATTCTGTCTCCCTCTGAGCGTAGAGAAAGAATCAAACAAGCAAAAGGTCACATGCTATGAATGAGTACATCTATTGCTATCTACGTCGATCTGCCCTTGTTGGGAAGACGATGCAAGATATTGCATGCCGACGATCTCATATGGCTTTATTGGTCATAATCTGGTGGTAGTATCTGGAGCATCGGTCCGACTCCCAACGTCCCGTCGTGAAGCGAAGATACCTTCACCTACATCGGACATGTCAAGCGACGTTGTGCAGATGTGATGAGAGCTTTCGAAATGTTGGGGTGTCAATACAACCTCTCCAAAGATCGCCGTTCGCCATGCCGTTATCAAACCATGCCTGCCCACCTCTTGATGTTACGTTGCTCCTTCGGTATGGCGGGATCGTAAGGTGCAAGCATCTGAGCTTGGCTGATGGATTCCAAAGCGACAACAGCCTCCGAGGTTTGTCCCCAGAGTCTAATGCACAAAGCCGTCCGGTAAAAGTACTTCGCAGCCAGAACGTTAGGTAAGGTCCAGGTGTAGCCATCCTTCCAGTCTCCTTGGTGGCGGCACATGCGGACCACATCCAGGCCAGTCTCCGTTGTGGCACTCCATGAGGCTTCGCGCCACCGAACTATCTCGGCTTGTGTCAAGTTGAGACCGAGTGAGCATTGCAGCGTCGCGAACCTGTTAATCGAAGTTTCTCCATACATTTCCATAAGCTTTGTCCAGGCTTTACTCTCACGCATGCACAGCAACCTCATCAGTGCGTCTCCCCAAATTGAGATTGCACTCTTCATATTGCCTTCATAATACGACTTGACTCCAAGTTCCTTGATCCACGTTATAAGATGAAAGCTGTGGTCAAGATCTTCATGCTCGTCGGATATCATGCTGTTCCCAAGCTTGACCGCAATATTCGGCATGACAGGGCCCCGAAATTCGACGCTAGCAATTTCTCTCAGCAAGAGTAACGGCTTCAATATCGCCTTTTGGGTGGTCTCGGAAAAGAAAGTGGCAAAGTCGTCCCGATACCATGGGCGTTTATGATCGAGCATCGGGGCTACGTCGATGACCATTGTTATATATTTAGATAGCACTGGAGATATTGCGTCTACTTTCTTAAAGTCACGGCAGAACAGCTCAAGATCGTTGACACGAACGATTATACTAGTCGATCGGGAGTCGCATGATTGACCCTGGTATTTGCTGAGTGGGTACGTCGACATAAATATGTCTACCAAATATCTGTATCTGGTCTATCAGTGGGTGTACTTGATGCAATAGTTCAGAGTTTGAGCTAGGAGATCATGACGTACCTGCTGGATTGCGCTGCACGGTGCCCAGTCGCGACTACCGCAACACCCAGACAGCAAAGGATCTTTCGAAGGGGTAGAGCTTGTGTGAGTCGAACGCGAATGAAACGGTTGGTCTTGATCATGACATCGTAGGCTTCGCGATGGATCTGGCTATTGGTACGAAGGATAGTTGGGTTGTTCGTGTGCGGAAGGTCGACAACATGCAATAAGCCAGAACGGTCGTCGAGAAAGGCGTCGCTGCGCTCTCTAGCGCGGTCCGGGGTAGATCCGAAGGAGCAAAGGAGTAAAGCGTATACCTTGTTGCGCAACTCTCCAGGAAGGTCCATGAAGCGGAAGGGTTGTTCTGCGCGTCTTTCAAGACGGCGGATTTTATCGGAGACCATGTTGAGGGCGTCTCACCAAAGGGGCGCGCGATGAGAAAAGAGGTAAGTGCAGGAGAATTGAGAAAGTAGCAATCGAGCGCTTCGGCTAGAACGATTATAGTTCCCCAGCCAATCGCCAAGCTCTGCGGTGAAACCAAGGGCTAGGAACACAAAGGGAAATCACCGTCCTTCAGTAGCAACAAAAAGACCTAAGCATAGGTAGAGATCGCTGAATCTGATTCTAGAGCTGTTGTATCCATGCGAGTATTGTCTCGCGTTCTCTCATGAGTGCAGCATCCCCCGGTTGCAGACGAAGTGCGGCATCGATGTGTTTCAACGCACGATCTGCATTCTGAGGATTTCCTTCTAACCTCATGAAAAGCGCGTACCGGTATCGCAATTTCGCGAGATGCTGAGCGGATGGCCTGAATTTGTAGCCGGATTTCCAGAAGCCTTCTTTCGTCGACCGAAGGGCGGATATGAGTGCACCTTCAGCCAACATTTCGGAACCAAATGCGAAGGTCTGCATGTTGCCAATCTGGATGTGGGCAATGTTGAGCTGCATGAGAAAATATAGTGGGACTATTTGTGACACAAACTCATCACCTCCACGTCGAACCAGATTTGGCCAAGAGTCAGACTGATGCAACTTATCCAGCTCGTATACAGTGTCTTGCCAACCCATGCAGGCCTCTTGTATGTTGTTGTCTTTGAATATTCGTGTATACCGGTCTTTCTCTGCAGCAAAATCTGCTAGAACAGTTGCAGGGTTGGAATATCGGTCTTCAGCGAGGCTTTGACGAACAGCAATTACCAAGGTATCGTCCACGTGGCCGTTAATCTCGACTGATTTATATCCATACAGTTTGGCCATGAGAGGCTTCAACAGCGTTTCCTGCGTCTGTTTGGTGAAGAAACTGGCGAAGGTCGGCGATGTATTGTTGCCTTGAACCAAGTCTAGAACTGGAGCCATAGTAATGGAAATCCTGACTTTATTAACAAAACCCAAATCGTGTAATTGTACATCGTTCAATGCGTCGCAGAAACTCTCCATGTCACTGTGAAGGATCATAGCGCTGACGGGTTCAAATAGACTATGAGGGTCATGTCCGGGATCATGGGTGATAGAGATTTTCCGCGGGCTTTTGAAACCAATGTGCACACTAAGCACGTATCCTTTAAATTTGTCGACGATTTCTTCGTCAATCGCGATCATCCGAATCGCCCGCCCTTTCAAGGGACCCCGCAGGGAATGACCTCGGGACGATGTGATCTTGACGAAGCGGTTACTCTTAACCATGACATCGTAAGCTTCAAGATATGTTTCCTTCGATGTACGCAGTATACTAGTCTCGATATCATGTTTGGCAAGTTCCGGAGTGAAGAAAGACGAGGGCTCTATCGTAGTTGGTGGGGGTCGGAAACTGCATAGTACGATACGATAGACCTTTTTTACGAATCTGTCATTTCCGGAGTCAGTGCACGATACATAAATGGAAACCTGGGTGGCTTACCTCGCCAGGAAGGTCACGGAAGCGGAATGAACTCGAAGACGCCGCAGTAGCCATTGTTGTGTAGGAACGCCTGAGGTTGTGCCTGATAATGTCCGATGACGATAGAGCCACGGCTTATCCAAAGATTTATGACAAGTCACACTTTTGCTTGAGATGATGTGGAAAAGCTGATAGTTGGTATCGAGGTATGTAAGGCGGTTGAGGTGTACAGCGCGGGGAAGCTGACAAGCTGAGCTAAGGTTTGACGCTAAAACGCGAAGACACGTGACCTGGTAAGATAAGCTATCGACGCGTAATACGCCTGGTGTTTCACCCAAGAACTGATCGTGTCCATACTTCGATGACTGCTTTGGTGATTCTAAAGATGATGCGTCAGGCGAAGTGATGTATCGAAGCTACTAAATCAGTGCCAGCTCAACCACCGCCGATTCTGTTTTGTCATGCCTCGCCACCGACACGATCTCCAGCCCAGCCTTCGCCGCAAGCTCCCCAAATGTCTTCTCACTGCGCACCTTGCCGCCAATATTCAGGATGAACATGTCGACGGTGCTGGTATACACGCTGGGCTGTTCGGGACGCAAGTACTCCGCAATCAGCACGCGCGAATCTTCCGCGCAAGCCGCACGCACGTTCTTCAGGATCTGAAGGGCTTCGTGGTCGGACCAGTCGTTCAGAACGCGACGTATATAGTACACGAGGGCACCTATAGCATTCGGTCAGCTCATCCCCGAAATGATGTATCGCGAGAAGTCTCGATTTCTATACCTTTGGTAGGTTGTTCCCCGAAAATGCTGGACCCAACCTTCTTTACTGGTCCCAAAACAGCGGAATCCTTGTGCTCTGCGACCGCCTCGTCAATAACATGCGGCTGATCCTGCAGAACACATCTGGCCGCGGGAATCGCTGGCGTCTCCTCTAGAATGTCTTTCAACGCCTGTCCTTTACCACCGGCAACATCAACAATAAGCACCCTCTTCTCATCCCCTGCAGCATACGTAGCGACCCAGCTGAAATCGTATACCCCCGTGACAGGGATATCGCCATCAATCGCCATCGCGCCATTCATCCTCGTCGCTAAACCTGGAATAGCCGCCATGATCTCGTACGCCGTCTTGTCAGGCATACCCAGCGCGAACCCACCCGGCGACCGATTCGATCTCGGCGGCTCGGCGAGCCCATTCTCTGCGAAATAGGCTGTCCAACGCGTCGTCGGCCCCATGAAGAAGTCGAAGAGATACGAGTAGAATTGCGCGACACGCGGGTCTGTGAAGGCCTTTGACGAGGGTGAATGGGCCACGTGTCCGGGTGCCGGGGATGTCAGCACGCCGATGGAAAGTAGGAAAGCCGCGAATCGTTCGATGAGTTTGTAATCCACTTTCAGCTTTGTTGCAAGGTCTTCGAGAGAGGTACCCTCATCTGGAATGGCATCGAAGATGCCGTGCTCGACGAAGACGCGCATTACTCCCATCTCAGCCATGGACGCAAAGTATCTGCCGATGGGCGTCTCTGCTAGGGAAAACTCGGAAGCCATGATTGAGTACTGGTTGTCTAAGTAAATTGAAGGGACACAGAATGTGAAGATGGTTTGAGGCATGCGAGACTGCGCGAAGACGTTATATATATCGTACGTCTACAAAGCCAAGAATGCATGCATGGTAATCAAGGCTAACCTACTTACCAGCTCCGAGTGGGAAGCTTACACGGCACTAATTCGGTGTTCATTCTCTAATACACAAGCTTACTGGACTCAAGATTCAGTATGCGATCATCGAACCACCTGTAACAGCACTGGTTTTCCCGAACGCATCCCGTACAAGCTCCTGTGCCCAATTAGGCCAGCCTTTCAACCACGATATCGGCGCTCCCCAGCTAGGAATGAAAAGCTGCGCACCGCGTCTCTTAATAATCTGCCTGACAATAACCTCCGCGACCTCCTCCGGCATCATCATAGTCTCAAGAATCTTCGGATCCTGGCCACTCTTCAAGATCATGTCCTCGATTAAAGGAGTGCGCACGAAAGCTGGGTGTGCAATAGTAGTCTTGACACCCGACGCTTTATACCAGATCTTCAATTCACTGGTAAGACCTTCGTGGAACGACAACGCAGCGGTCTTGGTCGCCACATAGTCAGCGTTCGCCGAGTTTGTCAGAAAAGAGTTCACACTCGCTACCGTCACAACATGGCCTTTGTTCTTCGCCACCATGTCCGGGACGAACTGCTGGACTAACCGCCAGTGCGAGAGAATATTTACATCGAAGATACGGCTGAGAAACTCGCTTGGGGTCTTCAAGATCGTGTGAGAACCCGTGATGCCGGCGTTGTTAACGAGGATTGAGGGACGTCCCAGTTCGTTCCGAATCGTGTCGGCTACCTCTGCTATTGCTGTAGGGCTGGAGATGTCGCATCGGAAGCATGTTAGCAGGCTGTTTGATTTGAACGCATTGGGTGCGTCCTGCACATCGAGCACTGCTACGCGGATCCCGTGCGACGTCAGAGTTTCCGCAATGGCTTTACCGATTCCACTGCATCCTCCGGTAACGACTGCTATCTCAGAAGACCAGTTCCAACCGTGTCCTGCGCGTATCTGCCAGTTATTTGTAGCCCACGCGTTTAGCGCTGTGTTGATATCCCTCATCACACCCACAGTGACCAGAAAACCGAGTGTTCGAATTAGATTGGATGGGTTGATGGTTCCGGAGAAAGACGCTGCTTCCAATGCGTCTCCCCATGTCTGTTCTGGGGTGCACAGCAGTAATCCGAGAATTGGCCCGGTGATGATCGGCTGGAAAGCACATTTGGCGATGAGGGTTAGCCCTTTGAAAGGGAGCTCCACGAGTGCAGGCATGGTTTCGAGCGAACTGGTAGAGAAAGACAAATAACTACCAACGGCCTTGTCTTTCGATGCCTTGAATGTCACGATGCGAGTCGCACGCTAGCATGGAAGGTACCCACTTGATTGGCTAGGCGGTAATCCGGTGGCTTTGGGGAACTTCCGGATGCGACTCGGTGTCCTTCAGCTAGGCGGAAATTCGGTGGCTCTTGCGCTCACCGACAAAATCTAGAGCTTTTCTGGCCAGGCCACGATTCTACTTTTCTGAGATCTGGATAAAGAGGATAACGCCGGGGTAGTCGACTGCTGCAGGGCTTGCGAATACGATGCAGGGCCTTTTCGACCCACAAATAGAGACACCTCATTGTTTAGGGCTTATTGCTGCAACCAAAGTCACTGATATTGTAAGGTACTCCGACAGTGGACCATGAACAGCACTTCTGAGTATCGATACGACAGTCAACATGTCTTCATGGGACCCAATCCGCAGCCGCCTCATTTTCCAAAGTGGCATAGGCTTCATATACCGCCAATTGTTCATGCACCCTCCTCCAATCGCAGCAGACGTCAAACTTGACGGCCAGACAGCCATAGTCACCGGATCAAATACCGGTCTAGGGCTCGAAGCAGCACGGCAGCTTCTCCAGCTAGATCTCTCTCGGCTGATACTAGCCGTCCGGTCTCAAGCCAAAGGCGATGCCGCGGCAGAAACTCTCCGCAATGAGTTTCCAATCGCTCAAGTCGAGGTCTGGATCCTAGACATGGAAGACTTCGAGTCTGTCTCTGCGTTTGCCATGAAATGTCAGACTTTAGGTAGGATTGACATTGTCATCCTCAATGCTGGTGTGCAGAATAAGGACTGTATTGTCTCGACCAAGACAGGAAAAGAGCAGACCTTCCAAGTCAACTACCTCTCAACAATCATGCTAGCTGTGCTTCTCTTGCCGACTCTAAGGTCCAAAGGAGGTCTGGGTGGAAAGCCAGCTAGACTTACGGTTGTGACATCTACCACCGCATATTTTGCGGATTTCAATCACGAGAAACCAATCTTGCCGCAGTTTGACGAGAAATACGATCCTACGAAGTGGTATGCCCGCGAGAAGTTGTTGCAGATGGTTGTTCTGAGAAGACTGGCAACGCTGATCAACCCGGATGAGGTGATTATCAACACGGTTTGCCCGGGGTTGGTAGGAGATACGGAGATCTGGCGCACCATCAACACAAGTATCGTTTTGAGATACATGTTCTCAGTTTACTTTGCTCTGTTTGGCAGGAGCTTGAAAGAGGGTGCCAGTACATACGTTCATGCCGTGGCAGTCGCGGGGCGAGAAAGTCATGGAGGCTTTTTGAGCGAGTGGGGAGTACGCCCGTAAGTGAAGGTCCACTCGACTGCGTTTCGACCAGTCTTCGCTGACATCATACCAGATACCCTGTTTTGATGTATTCAAAGCGCGGCGAGGATTTTCAGAAGAAGGTTTTGAGCGAAACCAGGAATCTTTTGTCATCCCTGGACGTCTCACAAGACTTAATGTATGAGTTCTAGTCAGAAGATCGAAAACTGTTGGTGTTCATCGGAGTTTTCGACCGGCATCGGAACGTTCCGGTACGCGGAATCCACACCCGAGTATCTTCGAGCGGAGCTACGTCCTTCGTCCACGCTGCAATAGCATTGTAATCTTTACCTGGCTGACTGTACGAATCTATCTCAACTGCTCTGTTCTAAGACTAAATCTAACATTCAACGGCGGGTGCACGTAAGAAGCGCGCACGGGTTGATCATGCCATGGCTTGTCGTACCACTCGCGATCTACGAGCTCAATATCGTACTTCCACAGCAGCCGGGCCATGATCTGCTTTATCTCAGAATGCGCAAGATTCTGACCAATACAGCTGCGTTTTCCTGTTGAGAAGGGCTGAAACGCCACTTTCTTATCGCCTTCAAAGCGAGGGTCTCCAAGCCATCGTTCAGGAGCAAAAACCTCTGGCTCGGTGAAGTTAGCTGGGTTATGATACATTGCCCAATGCCATATATCCACGCATGTTCCTCCGGGAAGGAAGTGTCCACCAACGACCTCGCCATGGCGTTGGATCAGTCGCGGCACGGAGCCTACAGCGGCTGGGTAGATACGCAGGGTCTCATCTATGACGGCTGTAAGATACTTGAGTCGCTGCGCGCTGAGAAGAGTGATCTGTTGTTCACTATCAAAAGATGAGTCAATCTCTTCTTTGAGCTTGGTGAGCACCTCTGGATGGGTGCAGAGTAGGTAAGTCGCGCCGGTAAGTGCGAGTGCAGTCGTTTCCGATCCAGCCACGACGAAGATGCTCGCGTTATGACAGATTGCTTCAAAGGAAAGGCCTTCTTTCCCCTTAGCATGATCAGACTTCATACCATCAATGAAGTCTGGTCGAGTAGGCTCCAAAGCCAAACGTTTCGCGACCTGGGTACGCATGAACGTGTTATGCTTCAGGATGATCTTCGCAGCAAGGACCTTAACAAGAGGGCCCACCATCGCCTCCAACAACGGATATGCCCGCCGAAAATGCGCCATATCATGCTGCGCAACGAAGAACTCTAAGATCGTCGCAATCCACGGGTGGAAGTCTCCCCGCTCCAGGTTCCCAAAGGACTCGCCGAAGCTGAGATCGCCAATGATGTCAAACGAGAAATAGTTGAACCACTTGGCCAGATCGAGGGGTCTTCCCTTAGCATAGTGTTCTTCAAAGCAGCTGAAGAGGTTGTTGACATGGTGCTGAATAATGTGCTCTTGACGCTGCATCCCCTGGGCCGAGAATCCTGGGGCTATCAGTTGACGTTGGTATGTATGAGTTTTTGTGTCGGCCCCGATGATGCCTGATGCGACTTCAGCCACGAAGCCTGGATGCTTGAGGTTTTCCGGCTGACCGGGCTTACGGTGTCCGTAAACCTCCTTCCATGCTGTTGCGTGGAGACATGACACGGAGTTTGGACTTGTGCGGACGACCCCGCCATACTTCTGATGTAACGCGAGGATTTGTTTATGTGGCGTATCAGAAACGGATGCCAGGAAAAGTGGTGTAGACGAGATAGACCACAGAAAAGGACCAGGTACTTGCTTAAGTGGATTGAGGTAAAGGTTGTAGACAACAGTCCAGAGAGTATACACCAAGGCCTTTAACACAGATTAGTGGACTTGTGTCTTGCGTGGTGTTCACTTGGGTTCTTTACCACGCATATAGTTACTCCCATAATCATCCATATCGAAGATAGCTCGTCATATCTGGCGACCCTTTGAACGAACCATATTGTTGCGGTGCCCATCGCGCGTATATGGAAGCACTACTGTTGCGAATAACTGTTCGATAAGCGTAAGGAAAGTATGTTGATACCAATCCAAGCATGGGATTGGTGGGTATATCTGCTTAGTAGGTGTCTAGTAATCGGCCACTCGTATTCGCGGTGCGGTAATGCTCATCCGTGAGCAACGTCTTGCGTATACGATGTACGATATGCGGAAGTTGTCGGTATCCGGTACCAATGTGGACCAAGGATTATTCCGCGAAGATGAATGACTGAA
The DNA here is from genome assembly GCF_024291825.1 of Alternaria postmessia. Taxonomy (NCBI): domain Eukaryota; kingdom Fungi; phylum Ascomycota; class Dothideomycetes; order Pleosporales; family Pleosporaceae; genus Alternaria; species Alternaria postmessia. The sequence continues at coordinate 335,678 of NW_026260085.1, read as the reverse complement.
CGACGATTCAACCGAGTACGATGTCGCATGTCTGTTCGGCGTTTTCCACAACCGGCCTACTTTCAGGTCGTAAGCCACCCGCATTGCTCCACCACCTATGCGCGATACAGCCTGGGTACCCAGGTTGTTGGATAAACGGATGTTGTCTTTTCAACTTGTTGACGACCAAGAATGCCCGTCAGACTAAGAGCTTAGTTTCGGTGGTAGTCAGCAGTGGTCTGTGGCACTATGTCGGACATTCGGTAGATTTCTTGCATTACACCGCTGGATATCCTAGGACTCATGCTAACGGTGGCTTGCGAGTCAGGCTGTGGGTACCTGAGTTAGTGCGGACCCTGAACCGGAAGTTCCGATCGGAATCGGAACGTCTGGGGAAATGCACGCCTAGATAACCTGCAGACCGGGACAACAAGGACGTAGCCTAGATTCCAGATACTGGCGCGATCCAGCGTCAGTAGGAATTTGAATCCAGCATGGTATAAGGAGTATGAGGATATCATGTCTTGCATGCTAGTCGGATATATTCATCACAGTCTCTGATCGCCCAAAACGTCTGCAAATCTTTCAATCTCAGCGCTAAGCAGTATTCTTGCAACGCGGCACGAAGTTGCAAACTACGGCCTCAGCTGGCTTAAGGTTAAGCTCGACCTTGATCTTCATCTCTTCCGTGCCTTTGTCTCCATCACCGCCAAGTCCACACCACTCAATCCTCTCAAACTCTTGAAGAAGTCGCACCAGGATATACTGAATCTGGAATCGACCAAAGACTCTCCCAGGGCATTGACGTGGCCCGATGCTAAAGGGTAGGTAGTCGCCGTACTTTGGCGACCAAGTGTCCCATCGAGAAGGATCCCACACATCGGCATCTGCGCCGACCTTAGCTTTGTTGCGCTGGAGGCCAGCGACTGAGTAAACAATGATTTGTCCTTTTGAAACCGATACTGGATCTCTCCCATCTGGGCCGCCGCCGACGGGCAGAACCGCATCACTTCTGGCCTCCCGAATGTTGAGGCCGAGTGGGTGGTACATTCTCATGGACTCTTTGACTGTGTTGGCTAGGAGATATAATTTCCTTAGTTGAGCTGTTGTAGGAATTGCATCCATGCCGATATGCACTTCAATCTCCTGCTGAAGTCTTTTCCACAATGCTGGATCGCGGGCCAGATGGTATATGGTCCACGTGGAGAGGATAGCACCCGGGTCCTTGGAAGCCATCAGGACTGCTATGAGCTGGCCTCTTATGAAATATCGATCGTTCGGATGCGTGGCGACCAGATCTTCGACAAGATTAAACTCTTTCTCCGTCTTGAGATCTGTCTGGTTGTTGATCGGCAGAGCCAGCGTCTTTTCGATGAGGTCGTTGATGTAACGCGTCAATTCGCGATATGCCTTGGGTGCAAAGAGCCAGTCAGGAAACAAGTTTGCAAGGCGGCCAAAAAGTAGACGATTGGTATTGTAGGTCAGCAGATCTTCCGTGGCTTTACGGAAAGGCTGTTGGTTCGCTGATAGTGAGTTTGTGGATTCCCCAAGGAAAACTTGGCTCACGAGATCGAGTTGGAACCTGTCGACCACATCGTACACATCGACCCTCACAGGCGAGCTTTTGATCAGTTTGAGAAGCTTCTGCATGTGTTCCTCAGCTACAGGTATGTCGTCTGGACGAACGCGGGAGACATGCGGCTCTAACTGCTCCCTGCTCGTCTTCCACAAAGGTCCATCCGCTAAAATGACGTCAACAGCTGTATTATGCAGTGTCCGAGATCGCACTCACTTGTGAAGACGGAGTCTCCCAATATACTACTGAACACATCATGTGGCGTCTGCCCTTTAGCAAAGTCCGCGAACTGATCTGCTTGGATAGCCTTGATGTTCTCCGCTCTATCGGTGATGAAAATATCACCCCCTAGTAGATTCATCTCGATAGTGCGACCAGGAGTATTGAGGACTTCCTCGCATACGTATTCAACGAATGTGTTCGAATGTAGACGTGTTACGAGTTTCCAAGCCATATCCAGTCCGAAAGGAAGTTTGTACGGAATGCGCGGAGCATGCGGAATCGATGACTTAGACTTCTTGCCATTGTGCAATCCGGTCCTCAGAACTGAGAGGAATATGATCGTGACAATGCCGTAAAGAAGAAGTTTTGAGGAGTCAGTGTCCAAGGATGTTAGAATGCTCATGTTCGAAGTTGCCTGCTTTCTAGCTGGAAGTTTCCATCAAAGAGAAGGAAGCGGTAGGTTGTGTTTGATGAGAAACGGTGAGCATTGGGCGTGAGTGAGTTTCCAGATCTGGACCGCTACTGCTTGTTGTCCCGTAGGAAGTCAAAAACTCCAGACTGCAAAAAGACGGCATAAGCACGTATCACATAGCCTGGCTCTGGCACTAGACTTTCCAAGTACTTCTACGATAACAGTCCGAGGTGAGTCCGGGTAGATTGAAGAAGCCGAATTTCGAGCTGGCGCGTATTCGCGGTCATGGCACTCACCACCGCGAACGCCCCCGGATCACCACTTCCGACGCTGCCGGTAAACCAGCGCCATCACATAATCAATCAGCCTAGAGTAGTCGTAATCGGGTCTTCACGGCACGAGCACGAAGACAAGAAGGTGCAGCTGGCGCATCGGAGCGTCTCTCGGATTTTCTGAAGTTCTTACGTGGCTCGGCACGAGCCCGAGCCACGCGCTAACCTATACGGTGAAGCTTGTCATCAGCCGCACGGTTATCTAATCACCGCTGCAACTAACAGCAAGGCAACTTTCATCGACTAGTCCTCTCGTCTTCTGTCGTCTCAAACACCCCGAGCCAAAAAGACCCGAAGCCAGGCAACAACATGGGGTGCCTGCATCCTTTACTACACGTGGCCCTCCAAGTATCACCGTAGGCTAATGACTCGGGCCTACTTGACCGTTTACTCATGGAAGAAACCGTTCGACTTGTAACATGGGGTGCCTGTAGCGTCGTATTTGCAGATGCGGCTCTCACAGTATCACCGTAAGCTAACAGCTCGGGCTTACTCAACCTTCTGGATGAAGTAGAAACGCTTTGGCCCTGACACTATTCAGGAATCAGCTCGGTGTGTCTACTCAACCAGATGTTGATGCGAGGCTGGCGTGTAGTTCTCGGCCAGTCGTCAAGTCTACCTAGGTATTTAGTATAGATTCGTTGATGTTCGTGTAACAGATCAACTTTATTGATACTCCAGATCTCCTTGCGTCCGTTACTGTCTCGAACAGCGCTCCGCAAACTTTAACATAACACCTGGAAGCAATTGGATTCAGCGAGTCACATACTGCATATCGCAACCATGGCTACGGACAGGACGACTCCCATAGCCATCATTGGCATGAACATGAAGTTCCCGGGCGATGCAGTATCTGCACAAGCCTTCTGGGAGCTACTGATGAGCGCGAGGAACGTATCAAAAGAGATACCGTCTGATAGATTCAACATAGATGCTTTCTACCATCCCGACCCGAATCGGTTAGACAGTGTAAGTCCAAACGACGATTTCTGACATCTGAAGACCAACCAAGCTGACTCCGGTAGTTACGCATCCGCCATGCACATTTCATGGAAGAAGACCCCCGGAGTTTCGACGCACCCTTTTTCAACATGTCATACGCAGAGGCATCAGTTCTAGATCCGCAGCAGCGTGGTCTTCTTGAGGGCGCCTACCGCACATTCGAAAACGCGGGTATACCCATGGAAACACTGTCTCGATCTCCCACATCGGTCTACTGTGCATCTTTCTCCCGAGATGGCGAAACAATAACTGGACGCGACTTTGCCGCACAATCGCGTTATCACGCCACTGCCAATGGCTCATCCATGCTGAGCAACCGTGTCAGCCATTTCTTCGATCTAGCGGGGCCATCTCTTACGGTTGATACAGCCTGCTCATCGGGATTATATGCCTTGCATCTCGGCGTGCAGAGTATTCTCGCTGGTGAGAGCGCCATGTCGCTTGTCTGCGGCGCGAATACATTTATTACACCCGAGAGCCAAGCACTTGCGCTCAGCAACGGCGGATTCCTAAGCGTTGACGGAAAGAGTTATAGCTTCGATGAGAAGGCGAATGGTTATGCAAGAGGCGAAGGATTTGGTTTCGTCTTGCTCAAACCGCTGGAAGCCGCCATAAGAGATAAAGACGTTATCAGGGCAGTGATCCGGGCCACGGGTGCGAATCAAGATGGTCGAACACCCAGTATCACACAGCCGAGTCAGCAGGCGCAGCTTGATCTGTTGCGAGACACATATCGTGTTGCAGGCCTTGATGTTGCTGATACGGACTATGTTGAGGCTCACGGCACCGGGACACCGGTTGGCGACCCCATCGAAGCGGCCGCTATAGGAGAGGCTTTCCGCGATGGTCGCAAGTCTGATAGACCACTGTATGTTGGTTCAGTAAAATCCAATATTGGTCACTTGGAGGGCGCTTCGGGTATGGCTGGTGTGATCAAAGCCGTTCTCGCGCTGGAGAAGGCTGTGATTCCGCCCATCGCCATGTTCGAAAAGACGAATCCTGCTATTGACACAGAGTATTTGCAGCTTGCCTTTCCGAAGGGACCAGTGCCATGGCCGCAAACGGACATCCGTAGGGCATCCGTGAGCTCCTTCGGATATGGAGGGAGCAACGCCCATGTGATCCTCGACGACGCATGCAACTACCTGCGCAGTCACGGCTTGAGTGGCCTGCATCAATCAATTGGCGAGCCCACAGCTACCAATGGACACACCAACGGATGCACAAACGGACATAACAACGGACATACCAACGGCAACGGCACCATCCCATCCGCAACCCCGTTCGCCATCATCCCTTTCTCAGCAGCAGACAGCGACGGCACGACGCGCCAAGCAGCGACCCTCCAAGACTTCCTCTTGTCACGCGATACCCCCCACGCCCCAGATTACCTCTCAGACCTGACCTATACCCTCTCCTCGCACCGATCTCTACTCAGCTACCGTTCCTTCGCCATTGTCTCCTCCCTTACCGACGATCTCACAGCCCTCCTTTCGCCGAGCATATTCAGCAGCACCTCTTCCGCCCCCGATCTCTCATTCGTCTTCACGGGACAAGGCGCGCAATACGCGCGCATGGCTATCGGTCTTCTGCACTATTCCATCTTTCGCCAAAGTCTCACTGATTGCGACGATTATCTCAAAACCCTGGGAAGCACGTGGTCTGTGCTAGAAGAACTTGAGAAGGACAAGGACGTAAGCAAAGTCAGCAAACCGGCACTATCGCAGCCCCTCTGTACCGCCATACAAATTGCTCTTGTAGATCTGCTGCGCACGTGGGGCATTGTTCCTCGCGCTGTAGTTGGGCATTCGTCTGGTGAGGTCGCGGCTGCATACTGTGCAGGCGGACTAGATCGTGAGAGTGCATGGCGGGTGGCTTACTTCCGTGGTGTTGTGGCCGACAAGCTGGCTTCTGACCAAGCGAGTGAGAAGACCACGATGATGTCGGTGGGCTTGGGTAAAGAGGCTGTTGAGCCGTATCTAAAGGCTGAGCCATCGGTGACGGTCGCGTGTGAGAACAGCCCTGTCAACGTCACATTGTCGGGTCCCGTCGTGGCAATTGCACGCTTGTGTGAGGCGCTAGAGGCCGAGGAGGTTTTCGTACGGAAGCTGCCTGTGACAATCGGGTATCACTCCGAGGCGCTGCGGGATGTTGCAGGGGAATATGAGGGCTTGCTGGCCGGTATATGCGCTCCAGCAAAAGGCAGCAAAGCGCCGAGCACTGTCGCATTCTTCTCGTCCACCGAAGGCAGTTTCATCACGTTGGAGGGTCTTGCAAGACCAAGCTACTGGGTGAAGAACCTTCTATCACCAGTTCTCTTCACCGACGCTGTAACAGCGCTGATAAGCGAGCGCAAGCAAGCTACCAAATTCCTTGTTGAGATCGGCCCTCAATCTGCTCTTCGACGGCCAGTCAAAGATATCCTTGCGCACCTTGGTGAAGGCCAGGATAAGTGGACATATGCAGCTGTGCTTAACCCTCGTCAACCCGACATCCAGTCTCTCCTCGAAACCATCGGTGCCCTTTGGAGCGCCGGTCTACCCATCGATCTCAACATTCCCAACCAAGCCACTCTGAAGCCCATGACCCAGCCAAAACGAGTAACAGACCTTCCAGCCTACCCCTTTTCCAGGGCCAAGCTCTACTGGGAGGAACCCCGCATCAGTGCCCTCTACTCGCAACGACCTTTCCGGAGGCACGCCCTCCTAGGTCTACGGGAGAACGACTTCAATCCCCAGCAACCAACATGGCACCACAAGATTCGTCTCGCCGAAGCTCCTTGGATTGTTGACCATGCGCTCGAAGGCTCGCCTCTCTACCCTGGCACAGGCATGCTCGTAATGGCCATTGAGGCCGCACGGCAACTTCTCCCACCCAACGCGGCAATCAGTGGGTACAAGCTCGAAAACGTGCGGTTCATGCGCTCTGTTCCGGTGAATGAGACGGAAAAGGGCACTGAGGCGAAAATCTACCTCCAGCCGCGTCGACATACAGCCAAAGACGCTGCTCAAGGCGTATACGACTGGCGGGTGTTTACGCTCGGAGGCGACGAGTGGATTGAGTGTGCTTTTGGCAGCATTCGTGTTGAACTTGAGGATGCGGAGGCCTCGCCCGAGACAGTCGCACGCAAAGCTAGGTGGACAAGCGCCGTGAGCGAGGAGCACGCAACCGCGGCAAAGCAGTGCACGTTGAGTGTACAGAGCGGGCAGCTGTATGAAAACCTGAGCAAGAAGTCTGGATTTGACTACGGGCCATATTTCCAGGGCTTGCGAGATATCAAGTACTCCCGCAACGGGTGTGCGTCGGGTACTCTTGCGCTGCGGGATTATGCGAAGAATATGCCATACGCCCAGGAGGATCCATGTGTGATTCATCCTACAACGTTTGACTCGGTATTCCACGTTGGCTTTGTCTCGTTGAGCATGGGCGGGTGGGAGGCCATTCCAACACTCATGTTCAGCAATCTCAAGGAGCTTTGGGTTTCGCACAAGTTATTCACAGTGCCTGGCAATCCACTGCTGCACGTTGCAACAAAGGAAGTCGCTCGCACATTTAGAGAGTTTGAGTGGGATGCTAGCACCCTCCTTGCTGAGACTGGTGAGCCGGTCATTGTGGCAAGAGGTGAGCGTGGAACCGTGATTGCTGGCGCAGGTAGCAGCACTCGCGATGACGACGACGGCGCCAGTCGCTTTTCGTACGGCATTGACTTCAAGCCTGACCTCTCGCTGCTTAGCAAAAAGGAGACGGAGGACTATCTCAAGGCGCTCTTCGCGCGCGACCCACAATTCTCACCAGACCCTAAGGACGCCGAGGCTGTCGACCGCGCAGATGCTATCGCATTGTATTTCATCGAGCAAGCACTAGAAAAGATTGAGAACGGCGAACCAGTGGAGTTTGACAACCACTTAACCAAATACGTAGACTTCCTGCGCAAGGTCCGCGCGAACAGGGAGAAATATACGTTGGAGTCACGGGGGCTAGGTCATTTGAATATCGAAGATGTCTTGCGCGAGGCAGATGATGAGCCAACACAGAAGCTGGTGAAGAAAGCGGGCGAACATCTTTACGGTATTCTGGCCGGGACAGATAACGCGTTACAGATCATATTTGAGGGCAATCTTGCCAATGACTTCTATCACTGCGACTTTTACTCACGCCATTACCGCAAAGCTGGCGCATACATGAGCATCCTGGCACACGCAAATCCTCAGCTCAGAATTTGCGAGGTTGGTTCAGGAACAGGCAGTGCCACGTCCAAGGTCCTACCGTTCTTGGTCGACACTGAAGGTCTCCAAGGCGATCAGCTTGTGCGTTTCGGTGAGTATGCTTACACAGACGTCTCAGTCGGTTTCTTCGAGAAGGCGCGCGAGAAATTCGACTTTGCCGAAAAGCACATGCGCTTCGCCAAGCTTGACCTGGAGATCGATCCCTCTCTACAAGGTTTTGAGCTCGGCAGCTACGATGTGATCATGGCTTGCAACGTCGTCCACACTACATCGGATCTTATGAAGTGCCTCCGCGATCTCCTTGCACTCTTGCGCCCAGGCGGCAAACTGATCATGATGGAGACTACTGTTGACAACATCCGCGACGGCATCATCTTCGGCTTGCTACCCGGATGGTGGATGCGCGAGGGCCATTGGTGGGAGGGTGAGGATGTTGACGCCGTACCAGGAGAAGATGAGGCGCTGGGACCTATTCTTACTGAAGATGGATGGGACGCTGCACTGAAGACGGCAGGCTTCTCAGGCGTGGATATGGTATTTAGAGACAACGAGTACAAACCTCGTCACCGCGTCTCAACGCTCGTCACCACAAGACCAGAAGAGGTGAAGGTTGAAGCCGCACGCGAGAGCTGGGTTATCGTCACAGATCCCACGAAGTCTGCATACGCCGATGTGCTGAGATCAAGGCTGGCCGCTGTATCATGGATCGGAGAGACCGAGACATACACACTCGACGGCCTTGTTGCTGCTGGGCTGGAGCTAAGCAACACGAATGTCATTAGCTTGCTCGAGCTAGACACTTCCCTCCTGGGCACTATCGCAGGGCGGCAGTTTGAGGCTCTCAAGAAGATTAGCTTGGATGCTAAGACCGTCCTCTGGGTCACACGCGGTGGCAGTCCCGGTGCCAGCAACCCTGCCGCCGAGATGGCAGTCGGCTTCTCGAGAAGTATCTGCTCTGAGCGAGGTGATCAGGCCTTCGTAATCTTAAGCTTAGAGACGGACGATTCGACTGAGGGGACGAGCCATGTACTCCGTCTCATCGAGCACTTGCACAAGATAGGAGGAGGGAAGAGCGCAGACGCTGAGTCCGAGTACGCAGTAAAGAACGGCCTTATACATATTCCGCGTGTCGTCCCACAGAAGAGCGTCAATCACACTCTCGCCGAGCGCGCGAAACTGCCCGACAAACTCACATTCACGCTCGGGCAAGCTGATCTCAAACCGCGCATAAAGTTGACCATCCAGCAGCCTGGTCTCCTCGACACTCTCTACTACACTGAAGTTCCAGCCCCTAGCAACGAGCTGCAATCCGGCGAGATCGAGATTGAAGTAGCAGCCGCCTCCCTCAACTTCCGCGATGTAATGATTTCTTTAGGCCAAGTTCCTGGTGATGGCCTCGGTCTTGAAGGATCTGGTACCGTCAAACGTGTCGGGCCAAACTGTACTTTGCAACCTGGCGACCGCGTCATGTACTTCATCTTCTCGACAGGTGGTTGCTGTGGGACTTATGTCCGCTGCGACGAGGCGTCGACGCGCAAGATCCCCCGCGACGATATTCCATTCTTGGACGCGGCTGCTATTCCTGCTGTATGGGCTACAGTTGTGTATGCATTCGATTACGTAGGCCGGCTACGCAAGGGCGAGAGCGTCTTGATCCACGCTGGTGCTGGTGCTGGTGCTGTAGGCCAAGCTGCTATTCAGCTCGCGCAACTTCGCGGGGCGAACGTCTTCGTCACGGTAGGAAGCAAATGGAAGCGCGAGTTAGTGAAGAGGCTTTACGGGCTCGCTGATGACCACATCTTCCACAGCAGAGAGGCCAGCTTTGTCGATGATGTGTTCCACGCCACAAACAACCGTGGTGTCGATGTCGTCCTCAACTCTCTCGGCGGAGAACTCCTTCAACATTCATGGCGCTGCACTGCGCCCTTTGGCCGCTTCATCGACATCGGCAAAGCCGACATACTTGCCAACAACACACTTGAGATGGGCCATTTCTTGCGCAACGTCACCTTTGCAGCCGTGGATGTTGCGGGAATGTACGCCGAGAACAAACCACTGATGCAACTCGTACTCGACGATGTGTTTAGCCTGTTTGCGGCGCATCCTGAGCTTCATAACCCCAAACCGCTGCATGCATTTCCCCCGAGTAAGATCGAGGAGGCGATGCGTGCATTGCAGGGTGGTAAGATTGCTGGAAAAGCGGTCATCGACTTTGAGACATCTGGTGATGTGGTGGTATATCAACCTGCGCGAACGCCTTCGTATGGATTTGACGCGCAGGCCACTTATGTTATCAGTGGTGGATTGGGCGGGTTAGGGCGCGAGATCATGCGCTGGATGGCCTTTCGCGGCGCGCGGCATTTCCTCGTCACCTCATCCCGAGGTGTAGCCGGGCGCACTGATGTCATCGCCTTCATCAAAGAGATGGAAGCTCAGGGAGTCGAGATCCACGCTCCGGCATCAGATATCTCCAATCGCGCTGTCCTGCAGGCGACGCTAGAGGAGGCTAGCAAGACACTACCCCCGATCAAAGGATGCATCCAGGCAGCCATGGTGTTGTCAGACAACATGCTTTCAAACATGACTGCTGAGCAATTCCACCGTGCCCTGGCACCCAAGTACCAAGGCTCTTGGAACCTCCATGAGCTCCTGCCAAAGGATATGGACTTCATGGTCTTCCTCTCTTCCATGAGCGGTATCATCGGCAACCCCGCACAAGCCAACTACGCTGCAGGTAACACATTCGAAGACGCGCTTGCACGTCACCGCGCCGCGAGCGGGCTCAAGGGCGTCTCGTTCGATCTCGGCTTGGTTCTAGAGGCTGGATGGGCGAGCGACAACTTCGAGGACGTGACAAAGAGCTTGCGTGCTGGACTGGGCGGCTTGACGCAGAAGCAGCTGATGGCGATTCTGGACGTCCTGTGCGATCCATCGTATGACTGTGCGGGCGCAGCAGCGCAGGTGGTGAACATCCATGATAAGCCTGCGAAGCTGTATCGTATGTTCCAGGATGGCGTGTTGCACTGGGTAGGCAAGCCGTTGTTCAAGAACCTCCTTCGTCTGGGACAAGTCGAGCTGGTCAACAGCACTGGAGGTGGCAGCGGACGCGATGCGACAGCGGTCGACTACCTGGCCCTCATCAGAGCGGCGGCTGATGCTGAAGAGGCTACGCATATTGTTACCATGGCGTTGCTCGGGAAATTAGGCAAGTCGCTGTCGGTGCCGGCCGAGAGTCTGGATGTCGGCAAGCCGGCGTATGTGCTTGGTGTTGACTCGCTCATTGCGGTTGAGCTGCGATACTGGTTCCTCAAGCAATTCGGAGTCGAGGTCCCCGTGTTCGTGATATTGAAGAAACAGCCAACCGTCGAGTTGTGCCGGCACGTAGCGGAGCAGGTCGTTGCCGCCACATAAGTATGTTATCATTACCAAGTGGCAGCTTTTCCATGCTCTGGCTTCATAAGACGATTGACGCACCGCTTACTTCTGCATACGACTATAGGACACTGAAAAATAGTCCACCCGCGTGATCCGTCAAAACTCGCAGTGCTGTGTTGAGGTCGAGCGGCTGCAGCGTATGGGTTGAATGAGGGGGATATACGGCAAAGAGGATCCTATTCTGATCACAGTAGTCAATAAAGTCCATTGTGAGGTGAGATCTATGCCCATCTAGAATCAGTAATCGATAGCTTGATCGTTCCTTCGCCTTTGTACTGCGATCAAACACCTGTTTGAGCCACGCTAGGCCAATCTCATTGTTCGCCCAGCCAGAAGGGGATTAGGATATATGAGCCTGATGGACATCAGGATCAAGATGAGATCCATCCGCGCAGACGCAGGCTGTAAGCGAAATCCACTCGCGAGAGCCGTCTTGCATAGTACTCCTAACCTTCTGATCCTCATATGAAACTCTACTGAAGCTCCTTTTTGAGCAGCCAACAACTACAAGCATAAAGCCCTTCTCATCCATATTGTATGTGTGCTCCGGCTCAACCTTGTAATACTCTATTTTCTCCGTCAGTAGCTCGAAGTATCGCGTGCACTTTGCACTAGAATCGGCGGCGCGATGTTGGCAGTCCATAGACGTTGACCATCGGGGCGTGGGCTCGTTGGCATGCCTCTGGACAAAGTGATCAACCCAGCTAATAGAGAAGCGTTTTTGTTTTGAATATTCCTTTTTTGGCAATATCGGAGGGGTAATTTTGAATCATCTCTCTTCTTTGTTGTAAGTGAGCCTCTGTAAGCTACTGTATGTACTTTATAAGCTCATCCTTCTCCTGTGGTCGTAGGTTGCGGCGTGTTAAACCTGATTCTTCTTGCGAACGCGTCTGGCCTCGGTATTTGCGTGTCAAAGTCGAGCGCACAGCTCTATGCTTTTCTGCTATTTTTTACCTATAGAATTTGATCTTTAGTTGCAAAAATATCACACTCTGCAATAGCTCCTCTTAATCCTGTTGTGTTGTGAAGCTGTTGTATTAAGAATAATGGCCGCATTACGCGTCTCAGCGCATTTAGGAATGGCGCGCACGGACTGCCAAAACACGGTACTGGACTTGCTGGGGTTCGTTTTTCCGAGACGCCAAAATAAGCTATCCCAGCTTCTTCAGAGCTTTTCCGTGGATGCAGAATGTGATGAGATGCTGTTTGTACTACGATTTGGTGACAAACTAGATCTAGCGTCACAATCGCGCTAAGTCGCGAGGGGTGGCACGGTATTTCGCGAACGACCCATAGCACGCGACTCGGTCCGTCACAACAACACGATGCTTCTCGAGCTTGATCCGCTCATGTTCGCTGCGTGCTCAAAACATGGTTTTCATGCACAAATGCACTTCGAACGCAGCTCCCGTCTTTCTGGAGCGCCCGCACCTGCAACTAGCCTCAACAATCTTTATTCCACAACCGGGGTTGAAGTCTGATTGACGTAATGACGGCCCGTCTACCATCTAATGGCATCTCCAGACTCAAGGTTGAGGCTAAGTCCTACGTGGTTTGCTCATCAAGCATCGGTAGAATTTTCGGACCTTCAATGGTGATGTCAAAGCCGTATCCACATCCCAGCTGGCCCCGCAATTGGCCACGCCGGCTCACATGGCGTCTGGATCGCATCGTGAACGGTACTTGTCAATCTGAAAAGCTTCCTGCTGTCGTCCCCGGATTGGACTCCGTTACAGCTGCAAGCGACTTATGATGCTATGGGGATGCTCAAGCTTGAAGTTTTTGTGTTACCCCGCAAGTTGTCGTGGTACGGTGGCTCAAATATGGGAGCTTAAATAGGAGCTTGTGGTCTGGTAAAAGACTCACCAAGCATCCGAAGTTTGACAGCTAAGCCTTCACTCTCGAAGTCATCATGAGGTTCGTCAATGTTGCTGTTTCAGCAGCTGCGCTCGCTGGCCTTGCATTTGGTGAGTCTGCTTCCGCCATTCATCCAGCTGCACTTCTGACATTGAAGCAACAAGGTCAAAGCATTGCGGCGTCAGGGACAACGCGAGTTATACCAACTCTTGCTCCTCAGATCAATGCTCTTCCCAGCCTGACGCCAACAATCTATGACGATAGCGCGCCAGACTCTCAAGCATGTCCCGGTTATAAAGCGTCCAATCTGGCTGACAATGGCCACGGTTTCACTGCTGACTTGACTATTGCTGGGGTCAATTGTCAGGCATTCGGCAACGACATCGCCGATTTGACCCTCGAAGTGTCTTACCAGGCCAAGGAGCGCCTTAATGTTCGCATCTACCCCAAGCACATCGCACCAGCGAACAGCACGCAATACATTCTTCCAGCTTCCCTGGTTGATCAGCCTGAGTGGGATGGCAAGACTACATTGAACAGCAGTGATCTTAGCCTCGAGTGGAGTAATGATCCTACCTTCCAGTTCAGGATCTCACGTGTCCATACTGGAGAGGAACTTTTCTCGACATACGGACATGTTATTGTTTATGAGGATCAGTTCATTGAGATTGTGACAAACATGGTCGATGTAAGTAAGCGAAGACGGTTAGAAACAACTTGTGATTAATAGCTTCATGCCAGGATTACAACGTCTACGGTCTTGCAGAGAATGTTCATGACTTCCGTTTGGGCACTAACCACACCCAAACGTTCTACGCTGTGGACGCTGGTAATACTGTCGACCGCAATGTATATGGAGTAATTCCCTTCTATCAAGAAACCCGCTACGGACAAAACGGTTCCGCGACCACTGCTCACGGCATGTATGCCCGCAATGGTATGTTGAACTGGGACAAATGCAATGACCGGATATTGACTCGCTCCAGCTCACGGCCAGGAATGGTTGCTTCGTGAGAACACCATCGCTTACCGCACTTTGGGTGGCAGCTTCGATCTCTACTTCCTCAGTGGTCAAAAGGAAGATAAAAGTTCGAGTGCTCTGACAACCATCGCCCAATTCCAGGCTGGATGTATCGGCCTTCCAGCTATGCAGGTTAGTGAACCCCAAGCCTGACACGTCTGAATTGGCTAATTACTGCAAGATGTACTGGACTTTTGGCTATCATCAAGCTCGTTGGGGCTACGAGAACATCTCCGTAGTCCAAGGCGTCGTTGACGGTTACCGGGAGGCCAATATTCCTCTAGAGTGCTTGTGGAACGATCTCGATATCTACGACCTATATCGCGACTTCACCAATAACGAGGCCACATATCCTCTGCCAGCATTCACTAACTTCATCGAGCGGTTGCACGCTAACGGCCAGTATTACGTCCCTATTATCGACAGCAACATTTACGTCTCAAACCCCAACAATGCTAGTGACACGTATGCGCCCTTCGAGAATGGTGCACATCTAGAAACCTACATCCGAGACCCTACTACTGGTAAGTTCGTCCTCCGAACTTGGCATCTAATACTTTTTTTTAACTCTCTATTTCAGGATCTTACTACTACGGAGACAACTGGCCAGGCTTTAGCGTTTGGGCGGACTGGCTTCTCCCGTCTTCTCAGAGATGGTGGACCAATGAAATCGTCCAGTGGCATAAGGGTACTCCCTTCGATGGCATCTGGATTGATTTGAGTGAGGCTGCGTCTTTCTGTGCAGGTTCATGTGGTAACGATCGTCTCACCGAGAACCCTGTGCACCCACCTTTCCTCCTGCCCGGCGACCCACTCACCTTTGACTTCAACTATCCCGAAGGATTCAACATCACCAACGCAACTGAAGCTGCTTCTGCTGCTGCTGCCTCGGCATCGCAGGCTTCAGCGGCCTCCGTCTCTCCTGTCCTTCCGCCTGCTACCACCACCACTCAAGGCAGGACTGAGCCAACCCCTGGTGTACGCAACCTCAACTACCCACCTTACGTCATTAGCAACGTGCAAGCGGGTCATGCGCTCGGTAAGAGCTCGATCGCTCCTAACGCAACGCACAACGACCAATATAACACGACTGAGTATGAGATGCACAACCTGTTTGGTCTGCAGATCTCGAACGCAACTTACCATTCGCTGCTTGAACTTTTCCCTGGGCGTAGGCCTTTCACTGTCGGACGCAGTGTCTTTGCCGGCAGTGGTAAAACCACCAGTCATTGGGGAGGCGACAACACAAGTACTTGGGGCAGTATGTTCTTGTCGATCTCGCAAGCTTTCACCATGATGATGTCCGGTATCCCCATGTTCGGAGCCGACACTTGCGGTTTTGCTCGCAACACTGACTTCCAGCTCTGCTCTCGCTGGATGGAGCTCAGTGCGTTCTTCCCCTTCTACCGTAACCACAACGTCAAGGCCACTATTGGCCAAGAAGCATACCGCTGGTCTTCGGTCGCAGAATCTGCACGCCGCGCTATGGCTGTGAGATACAGCCTTCTTGGATACATGTACACACTCTTCTACCATGCTCACACCAAGGGCGAGACTGTTATGCGCGCGCTTGCTTGGGAGTTCCCGAACGATGAGTCTCTGCGCGAGACGTACAACCAGTTTATGCTCGGTCCTTCCATTCTTGTCACCCCTGTACTAGTACCGAACGTCGAGACCGTGCAGGGCGTGTTCCCCGGTGTTGGCTCAGGCGAGCGTTGGTACGATTGGTACACTCTTACTGAAGTTGACGCTGAGCCAGGCGAGAACGTGACTTTGCAGGCACCGCTCGAGCACATCAATGTGCACGTGCGAGGTGGGGCCGTCCTTGTACTGCAGGAGCCCAAACTAACGACGGCTGAGACGAGAAAGACGCCTTATAGCCTCTTGGTCGCGCTCGACAGCAACAGTGCGGCCAGTGGTGATCTGTATCTCGATGATGGCGAGAGTCTGCAGCCCAATGCAACACGTCTGGTGCAGGTCAGTTGTCCCACACAAAAGCAGATCAACGTTACTAAATCATCACACAGTTCTCGTACAGTAACAACTGCCTTTCGTTCACGTCTGATGGCTCGTTCCACAGTGCTCCCGTACTTGGTAATATCACCATTGCTGGACTCCACGAGCAGCCGCAGCAGGCTTCGCTCAAGGCTGGAGGGAAGAACTGCGACTCTTCTGAGCTGACCACTTCATTTGAGAGTGGTGTGCTCAAGATTTCCGGTCTTGACAAGTACACCGCCAGCGGTGCTTTCGAACAGGACTTCGAGCTTAACTTCAGTTGAGCGTCAAATGCGTGACGTCACGCTAGGTATCCCTCGTAGCTAGGGAAAATGCAGAGCTTATTTGTACTACTTCATATGGTATAGGGGAAGAGAAGATCGGAACATGATTTGACTTATGATGTTAGCGAATGATTAGCGTTGAGACACGAATATTTGCCGGCGCTGTCACAGGAACAACCTCGTGTGCCAGATCAACTCCGCAGTTTTATTTTCTGACACTCCTGTTCGCAGTCAAGGTCGACGAGGTTAGGACTCCGACATGAGTTGGGTATCTACTCGTAGAAGTGCTAGTGTACTTCATGAGCCGGCAATAACCATCTCCCTGGAAAAAGATCAGAGGTTCGTCATACCCGGCTGCCGGTATGGTGAAGAAGTGGCGGCAAGGAAGCTAGAAAAGTGGGGCCATGTCCGTGACATACGACAATATCTGGCGTACGTACTTGAACAATCGCTCCACATAGAGTGAAGATAACAACCATCTCGACTTGTCACGTGAAGCACTGTGGAATTCTTTTAGAATCGATACACGTCTAGGAAAAGACTAAATCATCTCTTAACAGCTTAACCTGCACAAGAACTAATCGAAGTGTGGCGTTTCGGTGGGCTTCTGCATCTTCCTGAGCATGAAGGTCTGCGATCTACTGCAAGACAAACATGACATACCCAGACTAGAATGATCTTTCTCGTCATCATCGAGGTTTGCTCGTAGGCAGACGTTTGCGTCTGGAGCCCAAGCCGAGGCATTGTTCACATGATGGAGCTGTCCAGCCCTGCCTTGTGCGTCCCAACGTGCACTGAATCAGTACATATGGTCCAGACGCAGATCTAAAAAATTCATCCTCAAGTACACCAATCCTGACCGCAGAAGAGTGGTCACTACAGACTTCGATTGGTGTGACGACGCGAAATCAACGGTCAGTAACTGTTCGCATGATTGAATGCCCACTTCTGGTCACTGGCGAGTACAATGATGAACGACCCAGCATGCTTCGAGACCTTCACAGGTAATGCCTTCGATAGTTTCTTTAAGGCAGGCCACATCGTGATATTGAAGAAACAGCCAACCGTCGAGTTGTGCCGGCACGTGGCGCAGCAGGTCGTTGCCGTCAAATAAGCATGTTATCATTACCAAGTGGCAGCTTTTCCATGCTCTGCCCCCGAAAATGCGTACATGCAACCCGGGTCAGATAGAGAGTCTCTCCTGTTGTAGTCTACACGTTTCATTGCCAACACTCCGATCTTGGTACAGGACGACGGTGCACCTAATACTAACACTTCGTTGTCTGAGTACTCAAAGTCCTCTCAGATTACAATGACAAGAAGTCGTTATTCAGCTGCG
The DNA here is from genome assembly GCF_024291825.1 of Alternaria postmessia. Taxonomy (NCBI): domain Eukaryota; kingdom Fungi; phylum Ascomycota; class Dothideomycetes; order Pleosporales; family Pleosporaceae; genus Alternaria; species Alternaria postmessia. Next base: position 317,998 of record NW_026260085.1, on the reverse strand, counting down.
TGTTGTTCTCCTTGACAGGTGTGGACGTCCCCGAAGCGACTGCCGGATCTCTCTCATATGTAACGAATCATAGCGAAGCATTTTGTGTCACCAGTACATAGTAGCCTAGCGCGATTCCTCATTTTCGGCCCCCAAAGCTGACTCGAGCTCGGACTCAACATAATAAACAGTTTGTATGTAAGATGACGTCACGCTTCTGCCTAGTGTTCACAGGAGATGTCTTCGACATGAGCTTGACTCTGCCAGCAAAGTTCATAATATCATTGCCGCCACTACGTGCCTGAGACTCACGCAAAATGACCGCCACTCGCGCTATACGTCGTCAGACTGTGCCCGGACAAGAGCTGACCACATTACCGTTCGCCTTCCTTTGAAATCTCGCTGGCCTTGCTGACACCAGTAGCAATCATAGCGCAACCGCGAGGCTCTTAGACTCTGAGCCCATGGCGATGATACCCCAGTCTGTCTCGACCCGACGCCAAAACTCAAAGTTCCGCGACTTCCTAAGACATGTTCGACTGCTACTCCCGGCGTCTTTCCTTGGCCACACCTTGCCCTGGAAGACAACGTTCGAGCAACGCAAAGTTGCCGTGTACCAGAGCCGACGCATGGCAAGCTTGAATAGTCTGCTTCATGTCATTCCACTTGCTGTCGCTGGGACCCTTCTGGGCCTTCACTGGTCGAAATACTGGGTAGGAGTCTCAGACGACGCGCCGTCACTGCAATTCGCAGCCAAAGTCCACGAATTGCTCATGCAAGCATCGCTTGTCGACGTTCTCCTCTAAGTCATACGAAGCCAAGCACTCAACGGGTATCTGCCATTAGGTGCACTTGCAGGGGCTGCACAGGCACCCCAACTATCCTATCTTTGGTCACTGGATTTCTTCTCCGCTCTTGTGGCGCCAAGCAGGGCTTTCGCATTACGACACAAATTTATTTTCATATCATCGACATGTGCGCTACTATTCATGACTGGAGTTGTAGGGCCCTCATCTGCAATTTTGATGATATCACGGCCTGGTATGACGCATGTGCAAAGCACCACAACCCGATACCTAAGCGTCTCGGAGGCTGATTTGTTTCCTACTCAAATCGATAAGACAAATCGATTGAACCTGTAAGTAAGTAATATTCTGCCTTTGGAGAGATACCTAACGGTCATCTCTTACAGTTCACTAGACGCCGACTTTTATGACACGACTAGACTGGATTACAAATTTGACCGTAATGGTGCAGTACGATCAAAAAACTTCTGGCCAACTGAGCTAAGCAATAATATCCATAGACTCCTTCTAACGGAATCTCCTTTCTATTACTCGGATTTTGGTGGTGGTCAAACGGGTATTAGTGGTAAATTGACCACTGGTGATGAATGGACCATTGGTACACTTCCGACGATGATGAGCGCAGAACAGCTATGGCATTACAGCTTAACGCGACAAGCAGAAACTCCTGACGAAGAGATCGATAAGCACGAGACCTTCCTGGCTACCGGAACGCAGTGGACACTGCAAACTTCGCAGCCTGTAGTGATGTCCGCCTGTTCTCCTGATTTCTACAATACTGACAACATCTCTTACCCTCACGTCGACGGGTCAACAAGGATCCTCCAGAATGCAGCTGAATTGTACGACACGATGTTAAAGACGAACGCAAACCGTACATACTTTATGTCGTGGACCCAAATGCCTCAGGATCCTACTTCCTTGCTTGCCTTATTCATGGACATCGACAACATAAACGATTTGACTCATTTTACCATTTGTACAGTATCTTCGTTCTGGTGGGATACATCAACTACTTTGTCTCTTACCAGCACGGATTACTTAATACAAACGGAATGGCCTGGGAGCAGAGAAGACATCGTCCAGGATAAGTCGAGACCAATTATCATCGATCTCGAAGCCATTCCCAAGCTATATATCTCACCTAATCAGACACATGATTACTCGAGTTTTAAGCCAGTAACTATCGTGGCGGCATTCGCGTTTGCGCTGTCTTGGGTTCCTGGCCAGTATATATACTCAGTCGACAGGTATATTTCTCAAGAAACGATTGAGGGAATGGACTCCTCTAGCATAAGAGACTCGGCGTCCTATACGGCATTCCGAATCGTCAAAACTATCACTGGCTACGGCTATGGTAGTACAGATACTTCCACCTTACTTTCGCTAGTAGTCATCATCACTTACTGCTTTATCACGGTCGCATATGTCACTTATACCATTGTCACGGGCCACACGTCAGTAGCCTGGAATTCAGCGACCGAGCTTATCCTGCTGGCTCTTCAATCCAAAGAGCCAGACGATCTGGGCCACGTATCTGTTGGTGTCGATTCCACGGAGACGCTTCGCAGGAGCGTAGGGATCAGGGTAAACACTGTGAGCATTCCAGACACAGGGGAGCGTATGCAGAAATTGGAATTAGTCTTCGAGCATGATGTCCAAGACAACAAGAGGATTTTGAAGAAAGTTGAACGGAATCAGGCGTACTAGGGCATTGAGATTGATTCTGAACAAACTGGGTTAACGTAGTTCACTAGTGCGTAGCGTCGATTAGAAACAGCGATATATCCTGCTTTCGGCAGAACTAAGATCCCCATGCTGATAGGCAGCACAGCACTGGACGCGTCCAAGGGTATGAAAACCGTTGTGGGGAATAATGCTTTATCGCGTCTCGCTTATTAGGCTACAGCTTTCATCTACTCAAGTATTGCGCGTTCATCCGTATAATGATTCTACATTATCACTTGCACAACATCCTCACATAGAACAACATCCCATCGTCAATAATCAGAGATGGCTAGCACTTCCCTACCCCACCTTCCAGCCGAGCTGTGGGCCCAAGTCCTCCAAAACGTCGACGATCCATTCTCTCTGTGGGTAACCTGCCGTCAGGTATCGCGTACCTGGAGAACAGAAGGTGAACACGCCTTTCGCACGGTCTTCCTCCCAATCCTTCATATCGAGTGGACTAGAGTTGCATTTGGCCGAATAGCACACACTATCATTGCTATTCCAGACGAGCACTCCATCAAATCACAATCAACAACGCTGTCCCTCGTACTTCGATGGGGTGAACCAAGATCCGAGGTCATGGCCCCAAACCACCCGGAGGATTTCACGCGTGACAAATTCAGGAGAGAACTCGCTTGGATCACTAAATATAACGACTATCGTTCATGGTTATACAATTCGCCTCTTGAGATGAATGAGCAGGCCATTTGGTTTGACACGGCAGACGGGCGATATACATTTGTCGGTAGTGCTGAGACCATCGCATTCACTCCTCAGTACCCTGCTCAAGAACAAGATATGAGAGACAGGCGCCGAGTCACATGCGACTGGAAAGTTTTGATGGATGCGCTCTTTGCGGAAGAAGTGTTTGTGCGGCGAAGACATCCGGGCCCGTCATTCTATGAGCTTGGAGAGCAAGGCATGCATGACATTGTAGCTGGGGAGGATCACCCAATGGAACCAAGGACAGTCCTGGCTGAGAAGTTCAAGCCGCTGTACGCCGCTGCTTTCCAAGAGAGGTTACGTCGTGCATTCAACAGGGAGGGTGTGGATCTCTACACTCATGACAGCTTTACTAGCGTGTGTAATGCGAATCAGCAACTAGATTACCACATTGAGAAAACTGGATGCGGGTGGATGATGAACTGTAGGTTCGAAAGACTGCAAGCTTTCTTGCATGGTCTTTTGAAGCGAGAGAGGAAAAGATGGGACCTGGATATTACAGGATGACAAGTTTACATGAGGCTTGTGTAGAAAAAGAGTTTGACCAAGTTCCAAAATCAATAAACACTCCAATATATGTTTGGTGTGAATGAATTTGACTCTCTATTCTATACTCTACAGCACCACAGAAGGTTCTCTTCAGAGTCAATATAAAACAACGCCAGTTACATCGCGAAAGTGCTCAACCTAACTATGCGGTGACTGGGTGGGTTGCAGCTCATGGGAAGAGGACGTCTCAGTTGGAGCACTTGGTTCTGCCTTCTTCCAAACTGACCCACGCATACTTTCTGGTACCGTGATAGCGAAAACGCTGAGAAAGAGCCCAATGCCACTCAAAATGACGCAGCTGTAGTACACACTTCTATATCCAATGGTACTAAGCTCACCCTGAGGAAGATTCGCGTCTCCATACGTCTTCTCGATACCCTCTGCAACTGCAGTAAGCACAGCCAAACCAAGCACGCTACCGCCGACCTGCAGTGCGACGTTGAAGACGCCGGCAGCAGCACCCTGGTCCGACCTGGAAGCGGAAGAGACGACGACGAAGTTGGCAGTGATGTAGACAGCACCGATACCAGCGATGTACAAGATCATTCCTGGGAATGTGTAGCACCAGTACGAGGTATCTTCGGTGATAAAGCTGAAGAGGAGGACACCGGGGATAGAAAGAGCCCAGCCGATGATGAACTGCTCATACAGTTAGTACATTCACTTGCAATTAGGGGGCAACACCATACCATAGCCCTTGCGCCGAGGATGGGGACGAGGCGACCCGAAAGAGTGTTGAAGATGAGAGCGCTCACGCCGAGTGGGATGAAGAGCACTGAGGTGTGAATGGCACTCGCGCCGTAGGACTGGAGCTGGACAGTGAGGAAGTATGTGCATGCTTGTCGCACGGCATACGTGTTGACAGCAAGAACCAGTGTGAGGTTAAAGGATAGGTTGCGGAAGAGATGGGGAGCCAGGATTGCCTGGGAAGCTGAGCGTTCGTGCAGAACGAAGACAACGAGCAATACAACCGACACCACCAGCGTGGCGATGATCTTGGCGTCGTCCCAACCTTCGGTGTTGGCGGAAGTGAGCGCGTATGTGAGGAGGAGAATACCGGGAATGCCAAGTGTAATACCAAGAGCGTCAAATCGGATCAGGCGCTCCTTGACCGATTGGAAAAGCTTCTTCTTTGGCATCTGAGCGCTTTCATCTGTACCTGCTTCATCTGCAGGGGGTGGTGTAATAGCACGAGGAGAGGGGATGCGTGGAAGAACAGCATATGCCGCCGGAATGACGATTCCTGAGATGATCAAAGAAATCCAGAAAATCCAACGCCATCCTAAGAACGCTGTGGGGACACCACCAAGAATGAGTCCGATGATGAAGCCCAAAGAACCTGCGGCGCCCCAGATCCCAAGCGCCTTCGCCTTCTGCGTTGGATCGGTGAAGTGCAGAACGATGTGCGCCTGCGCTGGAGGGATGGTGAAAGCAGCGCCTATACCCTGGAATGCTCTAGCAACCACCAGTCCTATGAAGGTAGGAGAAAGGGCGCAGACCAGGCTGAATAAAGTGAAGAAGATCATGCCAAAGAGCAGAACACGGCGATGACTAGACTGATGTTAGTCATGGCGACAACGCAGGATCGTGGAAACCAACCCAAAGATGTCTCCTCCGCGACCACCTAGCAAGAGGAAGCCACCAAACGTAAGAGCGTAGGCGGAAATGATCCATTGGAGATCTCCAACATTTATTCCAAAGTCTGTTTGAATGGTAGGCAGCGCAATTGTGATAGCACTCAAGTTTGCAAGATCGAGAAACATCGCAGAGCAGCTGCAACTTTGTGTCAGTCAAGTTCAAAGTGAATGCGATCGTTACTAACACAACAGCCAGGATGAGGTAGGGACTGCTCCCTGCCATGCGATCAGGGAGAGCCTGAACTTGTCGGAAAACCATCATGCGTGGTCTTGAGCTGCAGACTATGGCAAAGGGTGGAAGACAGACAGCTCAAGAACACCAGAAGATATTTACGATATCGTTAGATGGATCGAGCGAAGCGGCGACGGTTTATCCCAGGATGATAACGTCGACTCATCCGGGCTAGCACAGATACGGCGTAGCGCAGGGAGTCAGAAACACAGGGCTATACGGAGGTAGCTTGCCGCGGGCCGTTCGCCTCGATCTCCATCCCTGGCTATGCACCGCAACACCATGGCCCAGACGGGAGCGCCCTCGTACCGCTTCTGCTCCCAACGAACACCGCGTTCTAAATGAATGTTGATTGGAAGCGGGACTGCCAAGTTGTGCGGCCGGTTGGCTTATGCAGGCTGCCACCACATAGGACAAGCTCGTCCATGCTTCAAGTGAGATGTTTTCCGAGCGCACAAACGGCCCATTATTACGTACATCTATACCCATGAGGCTAGGAACCCGCTAAACGAAGTTAAGCTCCGGGAATAAAGCTTAAGTGGTTCAAAAGCTGGGACGGCACGCCTGATTGTCGAAAGGCCGTAAGGGCGTAGATGATGTTCAGAAAGCGCCCTTTTCTACATAGAGCCCTTCTGCCTGAGGCGAAAACATAGTGTCTATTAGAGGATGCGAAACTTCTCATCTAAAAAAAAACAATCTACAACTCGTGCGCTGCAGGACAACAGGCTGTTCTGTACATACTTATGGTGAGAATTCCTGCTAGCAAAAGCTTGATTCTGCCAAGGTATGGGACGGCCCGTCCGATGGACCGGGACACAGGGGTGACAACCGACTTGCTTGGCAGCCCTTTGTCCTGTTCTTGATCTGGTCCATGGAAGTTGATCGCTGATGTCTGAAATGCTTTGAGAGCGAAACTACCACGAAAGACATGGAAAACCCCAGGCTAGAAGACGGTAATGTACTCTCGTATTGCTTTCTTCATCCTTCCACGAAGTTGCCCTGCTGACGCAAGCGTGTAGCAGATTTGAGCATCCGCACTGGGATGACCCATCGAGGTATAAATAGTGCATGGCTCGGCGGTGACGATCACCAATGTCTCAACATATGCCAACCCGCCGAGCCTGCTGTACGAACCCTGGAGGAAACTGCATACCATTGGAGCTCACGCTGCTGACGGACGGAGATGCATAGCAGCTGCAAGTAAGACTCGCAGATTGCAGCATGAGGAGCCACATTTGCCACACGCGCCACTGTTCCCGATTCTCATAGGTATCCACAAACTTCCATCTCCTTTTCTGAGAAAGGAGGAGCGCTTGAGGTTGGTTGCTTGATTTGGTATAGTAGGATGCATGCTGACACAGCCATCCCAATAGTTCGACATCATTCAATAGAGCAAATATTATGAAGGTTGTGATTTTGAGGCCAACGTGAGTTTGCTCATTGTTGAGTCTGGATGACTGGAGTAACTTCTGGTTCAAAGCATGTATTGAGAATAGTTATGCCAGGCATCGATGGGTCAACTTACACTCACATTCAATATCACAGCAAAGCAGTCCGAAGACAACGTCGCTAATGATCGACACCAACTCCTCATAGAAATTTTCTTCTTCAAGCGACTAGCTAACCAGAAGTCTCGATAAAAAGGTTGCGTCTGCCAGGGGTAGTGAAGTACTGATGGTGTTGAGTATGAGTAAGCCCAGTAACTCAATATCAAGGTACACAAATGGATAGCCTTGAAGTGACATGTAAACTAGTCTGAGAAAAGTCAACGTGTGTCCGGTGAGGGTGAAGGGATTGGAATACCACAGCAATCATGCCCTAAGGAACAGGCACTTCACTTGGTCTAAGCCAAACAGCAAACGTATCTAAGGATTGAGTAGAGAGACGGGCAGAGCGAAGCTGATAAGGAACCTTTAGGCCTGTCACACTAATGGTCGCATGATTGCGTACCTACTGATAGCATCGCGCTTTGGCACGCGTAGGTGGGTGACCATGGGCTCTGCACTGAGCTCTCGCCGCCTGAGTGCAGGGTCGGTGTATGACTCCGGCAGGAGTCAGCTGTGGGAGCAGTGGTACGGTTTGATTTCCATACAGACAAGCTTTTGAAAGTATATTGCGATTGTTCCAGAGCTTATTATGAGGCAGTAGACCGAATTGCCAGATTGATGCTCTCCCCTTCTCAGTCATCTACAATCATCGAGCTTTTGACTGGTCGCTTTGCCAAGCTTTCATAGTTCGAGTGACCCTTCTGGTGCTAGGTCGGTCCTCGCCAAAACGAGACTTTAGTTCCTGCTCGACGAATGCAAGCTTCTCTATTGCCTTCACATGGTCCCCTTTCAGCTTCCAGCACCAGGCAAGATGCTCTTCACTATTCAGCGTGTCTTCGTGGAACCCCTTATGGAGTTCCGTTCGTCTATGTAGCACGTCAGCTATCAAGACCTCGGCTTCGTCCAGCTTTCTCTGCTCCAGCAAAGCAAGAGCCAAATTCGATCTCGCTAGCAGGGTCTTCGGGTGATTAGACCCCAAAATATCTTCTGATCGCGTAACAACTTCCCTTCCGTGCCGCTCAGCCATCTGCCACCGTCTGAGGTCGAAGTACGAACTTGCCAAGTTCGACATGCAGGTGATAGTACGCTCAGCATTTGGGCCATCCACTTTCTCATGTAGAATCAGTAATTCTTCTTCGAGAGCGACAACTTCCTTTTTCCTCCCCATCATACTTCTTATCGAATACAAGATAGCCTTGCCTCTCAACGTCTGCATGTGTTCGTTGCCGAGCATTTTTTCCATTCTTTCAACATTCTCGGACTGTAGGGGTTCGGCTTCTCCAAGCCGGTCCAGATTGGCAAGGCATTGTATCCAATCGGTCTTCGCCATAAGCGTTCGCGCGTCGTCAGGTCCGTGGCGTTGCATCTCTCCTTCTAGTATTTCCCGAGAGAAAGGTTCGGCTTTGTCCCACAGCGAGACCGCGCGATACATCTGAGCTAATCTATCCTTACTCAGAGCAGCAAACCAGGAATCGTCACGAAGTTTCGTCCGCCTTCGCTCTAGTTCGACTTCCTCTGATGAAATTGCTTCGTACCATCTACCATTTGCTGCGACCAAGGTATTCAAGATCGATTGCAGAGTCCCACTGAGCCAATTGAACTCACCAATGGTATCACGGACATCTTCAATCTCGCGCCTGTAAAATGTCTCTGCTTTGTCCAACAAGCCCTTTTCTCGATAGTAGTCCGCATGGGGAATGATTGGAATTCGGCCTTGCTCTTCTAGTCTTCCGAACAGACGGTTGCTCGTCCGTTCTTTTCGAAAACGTCGAAATATCATCTCAGCATCTGTGAGGGGTTCTACTGTGAGATTGTGCTTTTCCAATAGTTCCTGAGTCTTTACATCATCTTTTGCTGTGCCAAATCCAATGTGATAGCAAATGGCCAGCTGCACAGACACTTCAGCAGTATCCAAACCAGCTTCCTTACACTCCGCGGGATTGGAATCGAGCTCATGTAGCGTCTTGAAAATTTGCAATCGGAGTCTATAGTCTGACTGATAGTATGACATAAAGGATTCAGTAATCTATTTCAATCAGCTATGTGATCCATGGCTATGGAACGCTTGAATAACCTTGAATCCTCTGGGGTTCGAGTTTGTGTCAATGTTGATAGTCTGTGGAACTAATGGAGTGCTAGATCTCTATTGTAAGCGTTGATATATGCGAACGTCGTTCTAACACACCTCTCGGGGTCTAAGAGCTTCAACAAAGCTGAGAAATCGCATGTGCGCTTTCTGTGATCGAACTCGAGTAGCTTTTGGAAGAAGTCTGAAAGTCTCTGCTTGATAGCAGGGTCGCAAAGAAAGTGTTCGGAGCTCATCCAAGTTACCCACTGTAGTAATGAGTTTCCCGGATCGCCTTTCCAATCATCAATGAAGTTATGGCATTCTCCTGCGAGGTCGTTGAACGATATACAACCTTTCCTCCCATTACTGAGATGTTCCGGGATTGGTAGATCACCGAAACTGCCGTTGGCTACTACTATCCAGAAACAAACAAGACCGTAAGAGTACATATCCATCTGCATAGCACGGAGAGGGGTGAAGCCACCATCGTGCCAATCGGGAGCATACCAGATCTTTGAGATCGGCATCCGAATTGAGTCTGTTTCGGCTCGAAAATAGGTCGAAAACCCAAAATCAGCAATGCGTGGTACAAATACGGTCGGGGTTTGTTCAAAGATTAGAACGTTCTTCGGTTTAAAGTCCCCGTGTATAATATCTTTGGTCCATAAGCTTGATACTCAAATATCAGGATAGGTCTTACTGTTGTGGTGCATGTCGGACATAGCAATGCCCATCTGCATGCAAATTTTGAGTCTCTTTTCGAGGCTCAAAGATTCCAGCGCACCAGACTTCGCGAAACTGGATAAGTCTCCCAGTTCGGTCTTTTGGAAAACTAAAACCGGCCAGACATGGTCGTCTTTCGACAGTTCCCAGCAAATGCCTTGTAATCTTACGATATAGGGATGGTTCTGAAGATACTCATGACCCAAGACTGTCATTTCATTGACAATAGCCTGCCACACCGCCTGTACCGCTACAGGGTTACGCTGCAAGCTTTTGAAGCGTTTAAAAGCAAAGCTAACGATCACATCGACGAGCGACTGACTGATATTCGCCTGACCACCTTTTGCGCCATGCTCGGAGTCGTGAAGATATCCAAGAGGTTCCTGCCAACTTATAGGAAGCTGGTCAATGTTCAAGCGTTGAGCTATACCCAATATGGAAACGAGATTATGATTGGTCGAAGAGGGCGTCTGGGGAATGACCGACGCAGAAGACAAATCGATTGCCTGAGAAGAACGGCCCGACGCGGTGCTTGTCATCTTGTGCGCCGAAAGTGTCTGGATGAAAGTCGCAACCGTTTCAACTCCAGCGGCCTCCCTATATAGTGAGTCCGAACTAAAGTGTCGCATTACATCATACAGGCGCGTAGCGCTAGCACAAGAATGTACAATTCAGCGTTATGCGTGACTGGTCCAGAAGTCGCCACGATTCATGCTGCATCTGCGCGATTTCATGATCGTGGTTTCATCTGCAATATTACTGGTCGGGCTATGTGCCTTCATCTAGCAAGCTGAATGTGCAAGATGCAGCTAAATCAATATTGAGACTCCGTGTGCAGATAACAGTCTCATACTTCTTTCACAGCTTCATTACTAATCTCGCCAGATACCCAATTCATACGTATGTCGTAACCAGGGCGAAACGAATAAACAACTCAGTTATCATCCTCATACATCAGACGTATTTCGCTTGTCCTTGGGACGCCGCATAGTCTGGGTCTTGTCCCAAACGTAGATAATCAAAAACGTCCCAAGAAGCAATACTAGAGACAACACAGGATATATCCAGAAGTTTTCCACAACATGGAAATCAGGATGTTCAGTGTCCTTTGGACTCTCTTTCGAAGACTTGAACTCTACCAAATTACTGCTAAAGATAGTCTGAAATGTATGTCAGTCGTTGTCCAATGCTTGAGGGAGGACAAATACCGCTACAAGCGAAGCAGGAAGGTAAAGCATTGTTATTATCGTTAGGACCTTTATGATGCGGGAGTCCTTCTGCGACTTCGTAGCCAAAAGTGCCATCGATTTGTTCTCTTCATGTGCCGCTGCCGCGATGATTCGCATATTTTCGCCGTTGTTAACGATTTCCTTGTCGTTACGAAAGTCGAGCATGTGAAAGAGCTAAGAAAAGATTAGTTCTCGGTTCCATGTCAGAAGTCTCAGGTAATCTCACGATGTTGGAATCATCTGCTGATGAGTCTAGAAGCCCTGTAACGGAGCGTAAGTGAGCCCGCAGCTGCGCCTCGTAGCTCTTGAGCTCGGACGACATGGTACGACTATCTGTAGACATACATTCCTGAGTATCTCTACAGATTAGTATGTCTTCGTATCCACTAGTGACCTCTAGTCCGCCTGAAAGCGCAGATTGAGCTGAACGGAGTCGTTTGCGTAGTAGTTGAATCTCTTGACAATCTGAAAACGTTACTGAGAAATCTATGTGAGACTTCTGATCTACCCTTGAGAACAAAGCCTTTTGTTCCTGTTTATTGCGTTAGCCGTTTCAGATATCTTCGGGCAAACCATTGGAATTGATATACCAGAGAGCGTAGTTGGCACTCGAGACCATTGATGTAAGACCTCCAGTTGCATGCAGAATTGAATAGTAGAGACATTCTTAATACCGGAAGTCGTACATCTAATAGAGATCGGAAAGGCGCGTTTGGCTCAAAAGAGCATATGGTGTCATAGTCTGCTTTCGACGGCTGCAGAATGATCCAGACTGTCGAATTGTCTTCCGCTTTATGCTTTTGATAAACAGCCGTTTGTCTCATCGACCACGGATCGGAGATTGCTCTTCCGTGCTTCATCGGATAGCGCATGTTGTACATGAACTCTGGATAACACATTAGTCATTACAGTCGAAGCATCGCCATGTGGAGAATGCATTAGAAGACCATACCGAAATCTGACCGTCCTTCTGCCGTGTTACTCTTTTGCACGCAAATTCGTTTGCGATAGCAGTGGAAGTCTTCATCTCGAGAGCACACTTTGAATCCGAAAGCAGACAGGAAGTCTAGAAATGGAGGGAAGACGTTGAGCCACGAAAGGAGCATCCGCAAACTGTTGTACGTGATGTTGAAATGTGCCCAAGAGCAGTCTTGCCTCAGAAATCTAACATTGTCAACATATCTCTCAACAGCCACTGGAATATCATCGCATACATGAAAGTGTGGCTGCCTTTGAGTCTCTGTCCCTGGTCAATCATGTGAGCTTTTTCCCAAGCCGTTAAGATAACTTCCTTTACCTCCAGGAATGATTGCATCTCAGATTCAGTTCGGATATTTCTCCCTTGCTTTCTATTCCAGTTGTGTCAGCAAACGCTTGGGTATATATACATGGTTGTTGGAGATGATGACAAGTAGATGTAAGCTAGGTGTCATTTACATCATGTTGTTTTTGTCCTCTTGAGTCCAAGCGATGACTTCCACGTTCATATCAGTATCCTTACACAGCCGATCTTTCTCTACTTCCAACGTGTTCTGAGTTTGGCGAAGATTATCTGCATATTGCCCGTCGTGACACTGACCATTTTTGCTGTGAGGCCACATTCCAGTTGCATTCATATCGATAGACATTACAAAGCAAGGCAGGACTGGATAATATGGCTGCTGATAATCTCTGGGAGGAATTGGTTTTCATTCAGGAAGGAAACGACGATGGACTAGGTAGAAAATGATGAATTACAATGTTGGCGTTGCGAAGGTCGCAAGGCTCAGAAAATGCGAGGGAGAGCCCCCATATATATCGACAGGGAAGCCACTATCGCGATCAGAGATTACCGAGGCGTTTCTAGGATAGGATAAGACGAGTTATGTAAGCTGCGTTTCGTAACAGTCTGTAGCTACTCTCATCACAAAACGTCTGCCAGAATACGCCTTGTGAAGTGAAAATCAAAAAAGGAACTTGTCGCGTTTCGTTCCGACCTGAGCGCTAGATCTATTCTGTTGCCTATTGACACTTTCTAAGGACCGGTGTAGGTAAAGACCGCAGCCCTGGTCCCACTGTTATCCACCTACGTCATGCAAGCCTCACTTTACCAAGCCTAGGCATCTCGAGCAGGCTTACGGAACGATTTCTGGTCCTCCTACATTAAAAGTATCATTATATGTATCATCAATATGTCGAAAAGATTTGACCAACCTCGCTGATGTTTTCAGAAGCGGTGAGACGAATCTGCATTCCTTGGTTCTACCATGTGTTAGTGATGTTGACTGAGTTCCAGGTGCGAGCTGAGGGTAACCATACCACTGTCTCGTACTGCCATTTTCCTTCCCCGAATTTTTCGTTACAATGACCCACAAACTTCTTTAGATCTATATAGCGCGCATCAAGAATCTGTAAAGTTGGCATGGCTGTATTTGCACGATTTCGGTTTGTGCTAGCGTGGGAAGAACGCGGCAAGACGAGGTGGATGGACCTTGCAAGAAAAGAGTCGGACAGGAATCGAGTCATGTCATCTTTTTTTAATACTGCTCTATATGCAACTAGTAGTCTTGCATGTTGGTTTGAGAGCCTTCGTTCGAACGCATTCCTTGCGAGGCATATGTGGAGGCTGTGTTCAGCGCAGACTGTCGCGCCCTTGTGATTGGATCCAAGTACCTTATTGGGTCGCATGCCCACCGGACATGCCAGCGCATCACCACAGAAATCAAGAACGACGTCTCTGGGCCTATCACCATTGGCGTGCATCATGCATCTCAATATATCCAGGGAGTCCGGTGAAGGCACATATGGTTTTGATCTGCGCTCAGCAGGAATGTGTCTTCACCGGTCTCGACACGACAACTTAGTGCTACAGAGGCACTATATCTCGCTAGGATATGATTCATGTCGCTCTTCTGTTACAATCATACCTAGGTAGCGCCGAGTTCTCTTCTCTTTTTGGTGAAACGCAGGCGCATGCGACTACGGTTCTCTTTCAGGATGGCAGAGTCAGCATCCCATGCGCTTAAGCAAAGTATCGACAGTGACAGTATCACCGTTGCCAACTGGAAAGGCGATCGTTTCGTCAAATTTGATCCCTTTCGCCAATTGCTTACACAGTCTACTCTAAGGGATATTTTCCAGGAACGTGGTGTAGAAGTCTATCACATAGACGAGGCTATTCGTGCCGTCACTTCCGGTGGACATCGAGTCTTTGGCATCTTGAACCGCCTGGGTCAAGAGCACGCGATACTGGAAGTACGAAAACACACTGACAGCTACCTGGGCAAGTCCCTAGACGCGAGTCTCCCCTATGCGACAGAATCCGAGGTTGAAAAAATGCTACCAGACCGAGACTTTTACCCACAATTCTACAGAAACTTCTTTGATGCTCAATGGGCTTTTTCTTCACCTGTTTTTCACTACGGACTCTCACATCGCAAGCTTCACGACAAGACTGTACTGCCCTTCACTGCTCTCAAAGAGCTTACCGAAAATAAGGGCGCAACAGCCACGGTGTCTCGCGCAGAGATATGCGCATCGCATCACACCTTTAAGGAGTCAAGGGACAAAACAGTGAGTAGAAACTCGGCAGACGCATGAGTGGTGCAGTGTAAACTCCACTGACACAGCACAGGTTTCTGTAGTTATCAAGACAATCAACTTCGGCAACGCTGACGACGATGACTTCAGACATGAACAACACATCTTGTCACTCCTTCGCGCTTTGCGTCATCCAAGCATAATTGAGTTCTTCGCAGCATATTCTCTTGGGAATTGCTCGACGTTCATATTCGCCCCGGCAGAGAGCGACTTACACGATTGGATGCGGAAAGGGGTTGAATGTGTCTGGTCCGTATCCGAGATACTGGACGGTCTACGCGGTCTTTGTTCAGCCCTCTGCCATATGCATAACTACTTCCTGGGATCCGAAGATGTGCAGAAGATTGGTTGTCATTACGATATTCATCCTCGAAACATCCTAGTCAAGAACCATTCGATGATACTATCTGATTTCGGACTTTCCAGGTTGAAGACGCTCGATCAAGGCTCGAGATCGGGATTCGTAGGCGGTGTACTTGACTACTACGCTCCAGAATGTCAAGACTGGGCGCGTAGTTTCAAAAAAGGTCAAATTGGAAGACCGAGTGACATTTGGTCGCTAGGCTGTATCATGGCTGAGATTGTTACCTTCATGGTGCAAGGCTCTGCAGGTCTTGAAGCTTTCGACAAACAGAGAACATACGGACCATTCAGCACTTTTCATGCAACAGGTGCTGAGCATGATAAAGTAACCCAGTGGATACGCGATCTAGCTCAAAAGACATCCTCGGGTCAAGTGCGGGAACTTGCGAGTTTGATAGAAACGATGCTTTACATTGATCAGCAACGCAGACCAGCAGCTTGGGACGTGCTAAGTCGAGTCACCTACCTCTTCCATCAGACCACATACGATACCGTGTTGGGCCGTTTCGAGAAGCTCACGCAAAACACGGGTTACAACTTCGAAATCGAGTTTGAAAGATTCAAGATATGGTCAGAGCATGTCGGACTTGCACAAGGCAATCAAGATAGCTCATGCGCCCCCGACGTCTATCTTCGTAGGGACCACGATATCTTGGAGAGTGTGACCGATCAGTTGAAGAGCATTCTCAGCATTCTCAGTAAAGAAGTGGAATCGAGCGATCAAACTAGAGACGACACTGGGAACAGAATACTCTACACCGAGCTTCGAATTCCTATTGATAAGTTGTGGTACCTTGAGGAGTCGAGCTCACAACACATCATGGCACGCAAATTAGAGAGCATCATCCTTGGTCGAAGCCCAGAAGCGGCACTGAATGCAAATGGTATCGATAGGTTTGCTAGGCCACAGCTGCTACTGGTCATACAACAAGCACTCAAAACCATCGACGAAATCCAGCAAGTATCGCCGAGCAGCCTGCTTGTAGAACATACCAGAATTACTCAATTCGAGGAGTGCGAAGAGTATTCGCTGGGACAATTCACAACCACAGACGGAGATCAACATCCCAGCATCACAGAGCTATATTACTATGATGATGCATGGATAGATCGCGCCCATGAGCTCGTGACGCGTGTTCAGAACCTGGTCCTTCTGTTGGGTCGAGACGATATAGTCTCCAACTTCCCAGTCCTCCGTGCTCTTGCGTTCTACCATATCCCAGAGAGACAGGCGTATGGCCTGATATTCGAGATGCCAACGAGTATCGATATCCGTGGGACCAGGCAAGCCCCCCAAACCTTGGTACAGGTCATTAAGAGGGCATCTCGTCGTGCGGAAAGACCATCACTTGATGATGTGTATGCTCTCGCCTACAGGATCTCAAATACGATACTTTCGTTTCATAAAGCGCGATGGCTACACAAAAGCATCTCGGCTTACAAAGTCATCGTGTTTCCACAGAACGAGACAGCTACTCCAGAGTGTCTTCCTTCCGCTCGTCTCCTCGGATTCCAGTACAGCCGTGCAACTGATGACAGCTTCACCGTCGGACCACCAAAAGCTAAGAAGGCGGCAAGATACAGACATCCCCAATATCACGAGGGAATCTCCAGGTTCGAAGAAAGGTTTGACTACTATAGTTTAGGAATCGTGTTGCTAGAACTAGGAAGATGGAAAACCCTAGATAGCATGCTCAAGAACATGTCAAACATGGACAAGAACACGTCACCACTGGAGATCAAGCAGTATCTTTTGCAAGAAGTGGTACCCGATCTCAGGTCCCATATGGGTGTGGGCTACCATCACGCAGTTCGGGTCTGTTTGGAAGGGTTCGATACGCAACGAGGACTCTTTGATCGGCTGGAAGTGTGGAAAACCTTTGAGAAGGAAGTGCTGAGCCACCTTGCAACAGGCTTGGTAATACCGATGTAGGCGCAATACATTTACGGCCAATGACACCAACAGCCAATCTGAATAATCTGATCAATCGAAGGTTTACAATGAAACTCCGCTGAAAGCTTTGGAGCTCGGGAAGAATTTTTAATCCATAAAAAGTGTTTGAGAATGCATTACTATGGTCCCGGCTAGTGTCCTTCTGGTCGCGCGTAGCAGTGGCGATCGAGTGAAGTTCCCTTCTTCAGAAAACGAGACTAAGGTATCATCCCTGCCTTTTCCTGAACTGCTTTTGGATTCAGATATCACCAAAGACTCTGGTTACCAAATCATCACTGAAACGTCTTCCCTGAGCGCCCCGAAGCTAGAATAATGGCGATACTCTTTCCTTAATTCTCCTTTGGCCGTTACTACATATGTCCACAATTAGCCGCCTACTTGAATGATATCCTTCTCCCGTACAGCACCTGACCACAAGACACCAAGAGTTTGTATTTCGTTGTATTGCCTCAAAACAGCATGCGGCCTCGTCGCATGGCAGCTACTTCACTCATCATAAACGCATCCTTACTCAACTTCCGTGCCGCTTCAGGCACAACGCATCATTCCGAGTCTCGACTTCTTCCCCCTTGTTACGCCCCGCACTAGTTGCTGACAATTTAGCCCTACTATGGCATTTACCATACGGAAGCGGGGTGCATCACATCTCACACAGGTAATACCTTCTCGGGCTTCGCGAACGTTATGTGTCAATTCAGATAATGTCCTAGATCAGGATGATATGAACCCTGCACCGAAGTCGTGCCGACCAGGTGCCGCGGTTATGACGAAGCAATTCCAGTGTCTTCACGTTGGAAAGACACAAGAACGTTGTAGTTACATCAGCCAGATAAGTCGATCCAAGACACAATCAACGTTACTGGAGATACTATGTGTCTGTCGTTATATTGACCCACAACCGCATGAAGCCTCCTCACACAGTAACTTCTTCGGTCATCGTATACGCATCCTTACGTAAACTGCACGCCTCACCTCGGGCAGAACGCGATATTCGTTGTCTTACAGTAACCGCTCCAACGCACAGAGTTAGTGCCCCCATGCGTGTTCTGTCCGTGCACTTTCGTTTGCATGACCCCGGCTGGGTCGCAGTAATCGTTACGTCCTGGACAATCGCCCCGTTGATTGCGAGAATTAGCAGTGCATGCTGGCAGACAAGCATAGACGGTTGCTGCAACAGTACCCTGTCGGCTGGGGCAATACAATGACATGGAACCACAATTACAACCATTACTACAGGGTGTAGTGATCTCACCAGCTGATCTTGTATTGGGATAGGTGCCGTCGAAAATCTCAAAGGTTGTGTTATCAGCAGATGACGGTGGCGAGAAGTCATAGACTGCGAGGGGGACGGGTGCGGCTGACGGAGGCAGTTTGGCGGCTGTCTCATTGCGAGCCGTTGGATACCCTGTGGAATCCTGGACACAAAGACTTGGATCGTCCCATGCTGCACGGGCAGCGTGATCCCAAAGTTGCGTCATATTGTAGATCGTCCCGAGCGTGTAATAAATACGACAATCGGCAGCCTGGTATTGGAACTGCAATGGTGTGAGCTCTGTGCCGTGCACTTGGTTCCTAATTGTCAAACCGGCGTAATTGATCCACATTCCTCTATCCGTGCGGTTGGGTAGTTGCGAAATTACTTCAGGCTTGTCAACTGGCAGATACCTCAGTCCTTCGTCGAAATCGTAGTCGAGTGCGTCAGCAGAGTATGCGGCTGCGCCGCGAGTGCCGCTGACTGCTTGCATAGGGCCAGGCTTCGGCTGACCACCAACGACAATGGTTTTGACTCCAGCTTCATAGGTCATGAACTCGACAAAGATAGCGCACGCAGAGGCGCAGAGACCATCAGTAAGAATGACTATGTTTTCAGGAGCCCAAGGTGGTGAAGTGTTGGCTATAGTGTCGGCTGGATCGTATCCATATGGATAGTCTCCAAATGCGGAATAGTCGAAATTCTCATCGGACAAATTGTATTGTTGACTTCCTGAAAACGTATCGCCATTACCGACCTCAGGGCCATAGAACTCCTCCCAAGATGAGAAGGTCTTCCCAGTAGCAGCGTTGATGCGGTTGGTGACGATCCACTCGCTTGATGCCCAATTGTAGTTTTCAGTCTGGTTGTGACCTGACTGATCCCACCACTCTGTATAAGCTTCACCGAGGATATTGCTCAATTCGTGACTGCGTTGGCGGCTTGCACCATTGGGATCAAGATTCGGAAAGAATTGCTTGAATGTATCGTAGGCAAGGAATACAAGACCTCCAGAATTTTGTTGCAGATCGATGATGACACGGGAAACCTGACTTTGTGAGGCGTTGCCGATGAAGTCGCGGATCGCTTGCCGAAAGTTGGAGGTGTCTACACCGTTCTGGTAGAATGAAGGTATGCTAAGGACGGCGGTGGATTTCTCATCTAACAAATAGCTAGATACGATACCTCCTCCTGCGATAGAAAGATCGACTTGAATGGTCGTGGGGTTATTTGGGTATGCGCCAAAGCTGTTCATGCACCAGTTTTGGCTCGACGTAGCCCCTTCGTCACAATAGCTTTCCAGTACCGCTGTGAAGTTGAAACTATTTTCGCTGTCATTGGTCGGAGGGGATACTTCGTCTTCGATGGTTGGCCACCACTGCTCGCCTTCACGATAACTCTCTGGCAGGAACCCGAGAACAAAGTAATTGTAGAAGTCACCGCCGGTGGTGAGAGGTCCTGTCTCCTTACAATCGACGCAGATTGCCCACCAGATGGTCTCGATGACAGTATTATTGTGGAGTGTAAAATTGAGCGTATCAGAGAAGTTCTCGTTCCCAGGGTACAGCTTTGCCGATTGAAATGTACTCGGAATACCCTGGATGTCGAGTGCAGGGCTGTCCATGATCGCGTTCCAATCTGCATGTGGTTCTAAGAAGCCTTGAGAGTTCTGCTCGGCGAAGTGTTCCAGATATTCGATCACGTCAACCCCGTTGATGTGGGTCACAGGCGATGCTTCGTATTCGCTCATGGCCCAGGCTTCGTACAAGTCCTGATCCAGGTAGATTTCCGGTGCTTGTTTACCGTCAATAGACGCACTGACAAGTCCATATGAGCCGACAAAAGAGAATGCTGACAGAGCACCGGCGTTGAGAACAACGTGCGTGTCACGTAGCTGGTTTACTAGGAGCTGGATCTGTGCTTCAAACTCGTATTGGTTCTTGTAGACAGCCGTAGTCACGTTCTGCTTGATCTCCTCTAGGGCTTCGTTGACGTCGAATGGTGCTCGCTGGTAGCCTGCGGGTGGCGCTTTGAGATAACCCAGTGTGGACTGAAATTGTAAGGTCATATTGTAGTAGTCGAGGAAGCGCATTGCGACGGCTGGGTTGAAGGGTATGCTCTGCAAGCACTCGTACACCCATGATGCCTGGAAGTATGTATATTCTTTTCCGTCGTTTAGCCGAGATCTTCTTCTCGATAGTATAGTATGGTACTAACCATTGTTTACAGCGATAATGATATCGCCACATGCAGTAGACACGGCTTCCTCAGAGGCTGTAGAAGGCTCAACTTGCCGTGGGGCGAAAGGGCCCTTTAAAGGTTTGGCCCACCCACATGCCAACAGGCACAATACAGCCAGGAGCTTAACAGAAAACATGACGAGTGACTAGGAATTCCTGACCAAAGCCGGTTGTGTTGATAGTAGACAGAGTGGATCTCTTTAACTTCTTAACTTGGGTGAGAACATCTTGTGTAATTTCATGAAGCTCACTGGCAGGGATGTAAATCAGTGGTGTGCATTTGCTTAGCCTCCACAAAGACTCCAATAATTGCAATAGTGCATGAACGGCAGGCCGCCAACGATTGTTAACGAATGGTTGAACACTTGCTCCTGCCAAGCCAAGAAGCCACCAGCTGCCACAGGCACGGCGAAAGGAAAACTGCAGGGGAACAACAGACCGTGTGATATTCTGGGCTTTCCCTGAGATCGCGCTAGAGGGCTGATGGTCGATGTGTGGGTGCATACATGAAGCACAAGGCAGTCATCTTACGCATCAGCCGCACTTGGCCCCCACACGGCCTGCTGGCTCATTCCGCTCGCGAAAAGTCTTCGACGGGTTAATTGTAGCAGCGCAACCCCCTGCTTCGATGCATCTGAGGTCGGCGGGAAGCCAGCTACAAGTCTGCACAGCCCTGTAGCTAGCTGAGTATTCAGATGATAGGTGGAAGTTGAGCAACAGAAACCCTCCGTCGACCTGTAGTTCGAAGAGCAAACACAGCCCCGATCGCGGCCCATCGAACGAGTTGTGAACGCAGCTGAGGCTCGCATCTCGTGCGACGAAACCTTCGTCCAGTCATGAGCCGAAATGTCTACAATGCAACAGGGTGAAAGGAGGCAAAAGAGGGCAGAGAAGAAAAGGCAGCGACTTCGAGGACTAGGCAGATTTGCATCTCAAATTGGAAAGTGCTGTATACAGTCTGCCAACGCAACGTTACATGGTCAGACGTGCCGGCTGGCACACGGGATGTGTGGAGATGGAGGACGATGTCTATTTGTGGGTTACGCGCCGGGTTAATTGACCGGCTGCGTGACATAAGCCAGATGCATGGTCATAGAGGAGTGGGGCCGACCCACTGGACGCCTCGTCCGTCCCGACTTTCGAAAACAACATCGACAACCCTCAGATAACAGTGCTGAATGGGTAACAATTTCCTTACGAGGTGGTCTAGAGTTTTATGGGCCCTTTGAACATGTCGGGCGCCGTGGGTGAAGTCGTTCCAGATCCTTTCGCACCGCAAACGCACGTACTACACTCAGCCTTGAGCCCGAACACATTACATGGCAGCGAATATGATTTCACCTTATTCGACAACTTCTTTGCATCCCCAGCTTTCTGCGCATGGTCATCAGGTAGTAGATCATGGCAACTGCATTGCTATGGAGAGCCTGGATGTGGCAAAGTGAGCTCCCAAGGATCTGGCAGAGCACATTGCTTACCATGACAGACAACTGTAGCTGCCTTCGCTGCCAGACATCTACCATCTAGCATAAACGGGGTCAAAACGACTGTCGCATCGGTATCCATCACTCAACATGTGTGGTCGACATCATTGGATTTCGTTGAGGATCTTTTCCAGCTCATATACTCTGAATTTGGCGCTGAACCTAATGCGGAGTATGAAGCATATCAGCTTGCGTGTTGTTCCGGAAGCCCAGGAACTGAGCGGATCCAGAAGCTGATCGGAGCCTTGAGTAGCTTCGCTTCCAATGCTTGCAAGTTTATCATCCTCGACGGATATGATCGCATCAACGAAGCATTACAGTCGGTTGTCGATATACACTTGACCGCTTTGGAGCTCAGCAACTTCAAGGTGATGATCACACGGAGAGTTCCAGTGTTCTCCATATTTCTCAATAAAACATGCGACAGGTGCGAGCAGGGCTACATGGAGCTCTGGTGGGAATGTTCAAATTGCAACATGTTCGATCTGTGTTATGACTGTGAAGAGGAGGAACATCTGGAAAAGTCCCACGTGTGCCCAGTAGATGGTTTCATAGAACCTTATCAGCATGTTAGCATCAAGTTGGGGTACTTCAACATCGAGCACTTGCTCGAAAAAAGACTGAGCATGCACTATCTTGACATTCAACTAGAGGATACGAATCGCGTCGTTGCGTATATCAATTCGAAAGCTGGTGGCAACATAACGCTTGCACTATTGTATTTGGAAGATATCTTTACCCGGGATGATATCGTCACGTTCAGCGTAGATCGAGTCGACGACAGGCTGCCTAGGGATGTTATTGCTTATTTCGACACGGAGATGAACTTCATCGAACGGAAACCAAAGCCTGAGCGTTTACCTCCATTGCATGCAATTGCTGCGGCTGCAGACCATCAATACGGAATTTCCCTGGAAGAACTTGAACACTGTATACGCCTTGCTCAGAGCACCTGTTCGAGCTTAGATTATCCCAGATCTGTTGAAGACGTCTTTGTTGCAGCAAATGGTTGGCTTACAGATCTGCGCACCGGAGACCGAAAATTGGATATATGCTGCAAACCTGCCTTTCCTCTATATGTGAGAGAGAAGTACAATGATTCGCTAGAACGGGCGAGGCGCCAAGTCAATCTTGCGGCAAAGGAAGGGTCTGATGCTATCACATCACAGCAGTTCGAAGCGTTCCCCTCACCATCCGAAACACCTGATCTCATAGGGGGCACATTCGATACGATAGCAAGCGGAAGGTCTCCCCCGACTCCGTTGATGAGCCTTGAAGACGGCCTTCGTATCCGTGAACTCGACGGTACATTTGATCGGGCGACATTCCTCGGCAAGGACGAAAAACTGGTTCAATCTCCACCTAGACTCAACAGCGCTGAGTATATACCTAAAATGGTTCAGGGTATTGTTCCGGTCCGTCAGTCTGAAAGAAAAGTCGCGCAAATGAACACGGCATTGAGTCAGCCGCCGATACGAGTGTGCGACTTTTGCGTCAAGAATGTGTTAGATTCTGCTACATCCTCCGGTCAGCATCGTCTCTCAATGAATGGTGCCAGTTATACTTTGGATCAATGCACATTTTGTACTTCGCTCTACAGTAGCATGAGAAACTCCTTGCTCAACACTGAAAATTGGCCATTGTATCATTGGACCCTCCGAGCACTACCACGCGGCAGAGAATTGAGAGGATCGATGATGTTGCGATTCTGGTCTTCTCATCCGACACTCACAACTAAGTCCTTTCGACTCCTACCAGGAACTGATCTGCATGTGCCTGCATCTGAAGATCTACCAGGAACAACAGATGTAGACCTTAGTGGCGGGACTCAAGTTAACAAATGGATGGAAACTTGCATGCGCGATCATCAAGGCTGCAGTAAAGCCTGGCACGCCCAGCGTTCCAAACCTTTCTTTCTCCCAACACGACTTCTGGATGTTGACACTGGAGATGACGATGTTATCCGCTTAGTAGATACCCAGATAACCAAAGCCAAGGGACCTTACTGCACGTTGAGCCACGCGTGGGGACCACGAGAGAAGCCGTTTCTTACCACCACCGTGTGGAATATGGCAAAGCATCTAATCACAGGTATCTCCCTAGACGAGCTTCCAGATAACTTCCGACATGCGATACAGGTGACTCGCTTCTTGAAGGTGCGGTACATTTGGATTGACAGTCTCGCTATCGTGCAGGAACCTTTTGGTGACTTTGCAAGAGAGGCCAATCTGATGCATAAAGTTTATCGATACTCACATTGTAACATTGTTGCAGCGGACTCAAAGGATGCATACGGCGGCCTCTTCAGAGACCGTACACCTCATGAGATTCTTCCGGTCAGATATCATGGTACTAATGCATCTCATCATTTGGGGACAAGAACTTGGACGATTGTCCCAGCGGATCTTTGGGAAAAGGAACTTCTTAACTCCATCATATATTACCGTGCGTGGGTGTTCCAAGGTAAGCAAAGCTCATCGCTTCTTGATATGTTTGCCGCCGCCAGACTATCGTGATTTACTAGGAGCTGACTTCGTGTAATCAACAGAACGTATTCTCTCTCCTCGCATCCTTCACTTCACAAAACATCAAATCTTTTGGGACTGCGGTACGCTCTCTGCCTGCGAGGTGTTCCCAAACGGCCTTCCCTTCCCTCTCGATCACAAAGCAAGCACAGATCGACATTGGAGAGGACGGCTAGTCGGAAGTACTGTCTCATCCAACGCCTTGACTGGTGTTAACGATAATGAAAGCTCTTACACTTTCTGGATGTCCGCAGTACAAAACTACACGGAATGCAATCTGACTAGTCAAGGTGACAAGACTATCGCAATCTGGAGTATCGCGAAGTTGCTGCGCGACGTTATGAGAGAGCAATACGCCGTGGGCATGTGGTCTGAAGCGCTCGAGGAGCAAATGGCCTGGAAAGTACGAGAAACTCAAAAATGTGAGAACATGCCAGAGCTCGATGCCAGTATTCCTAGCTGGTCATGGGCAAGTGTAAGAGGTTCTATCGTGCCTCAACACCGGCTGGCATTGCGATCATATACAGTCACGGATCATCACGGGGCTATGGTCAAATTCACAGTCGATGGGGAAACTAGGGAAGGCGATAAGGAGCCTACGTTAGAAAGGAAAGCGTTGGAACTGAGGACTCACATCGGCTTCGGTCGACTGATAAGTGTGGAAGAGGACGTATATCGTCTCCGAGTCTTGGGCGAAGCCTCCAGCGGCCCCATCGAAATGGACGCCTTTCCCGATGCTCCACTTTCAACTACAGCAATCGATCCGCAGCAATGCGCATTCATGATCCTTGCCGCATCGGTCACTTCGAACAACACCAGTGGCCTTCAATTAAGCCTACCTTCTTCTTCCGAAGCATGTCAGACGTACTCCGGTATAGGTCTTCTCCTCATCACGCACTCTGCCTGGTTTTCCAATCAGGAAAAACTACACCATGAATACAAAAGCGCGCTATCAGGCTTGAAGCCATCTCGAGAACAAGAATGGCGCCTAGATGCCTTCTCAAAACTCATGTCCCAGCAGTCAGAGAGGATTATGAATATGAAGGGGAACATTGCAAGCGTATATCGGCGGATCGGAGCGTTGCAGTTTCGCGATATAGACGAGCAAGCCTTCAAATCCTTGATAAACGACCAGAACCTGGAGAATATTTGGTTAGAGTGAAAGGTTTATTTGTGTAAAGCTCACGTCCATATCTTCCAACACTAGGTTTGGGTCAATATCAAATAATTCCCATTCCGTCAAGACCAGATATCTCTCCATCTGAACCCTACTTCTTCAGACGAACCTCTCTTCCATCATCGCATCTGCAAATTTCCACCGTCAACACCCCTTGCTTGTTGCTACATGTATTCGTGATCAGCTATCGCCCCGAATGATATCCTCCTCCCATGCAACGCCCAACCAAAGCTTGTCCTCGTTACCAGGTTCCAGCTTGTCGAAACTCATCTCTGTTCGTATCGAAATAGGAAACAACTCATCGATCAACGCTCGCATACCTGCGTTGAACATCTTGACGGGTGGGTCCTCATCGTCATCCATATCGTCATCTACCAGATGCGACTGATAAAGGACCTTGATGAACGAATCGGCTCGAGTGCGACCGTAGACTTAGCAGTTTTATAGCGCGACAGCAACATTGTACAGGTTTGTATGACACTGGGACCGATCGCGACACTATGAGGTCTAAAATCGACACGGCTGCGCCTCACTCGCCTTTGTTGGTCATAGCGATCTGCGGCTGACATGTAGGGCTGCCAACTATGTTACGGTCAAGGATCAACAGGCATCCAGTTTCGACATGCGAATACATGCCTAGCTGATTGTTGCCTAATGTTGGCTGCCTTGCTGCGGATAACAAAAGCACGCACTGGAAACGTATTCCATCGCCAATCTGATCTTTTAAGCAGAAGTCTACCTTTCCACAATCTCTAGCGGTACGCATCGACTCCAAGTTACGACCAAGCGATATGGCGCGCCGTTATCAGGCATTCAAAGATCGTTCTACCATGATCGAGCCCGGTACAGCATCCTGGGATGTGAGCATCAGCGAGGCCGATTTTACGAAGCTCATAGCCGGTGTCGAATCTCAAAGTATGGAGGATAAATGGAACGTCTGGAGCGAAGAGGAGAGCGCTGGCGGGGACATGCTCATCCACTTTGCTCGAAGCTGGACAGGCCAGAAAGTGTATATACTTCATTTGGAGGCGAATGAGGGTGACGGCAATACCGGAGGAAAGATCAAAGGTATCACCTGGGCGCAGAAGCTAGGAGAATACCATATCTCGGAGGAGCAGGGCAAGAGGGACGCGACTATCATAAGCAGAGCTCTGCTCGGCTGCAAGGTCGAAGCGCTCCCAGAGTATGACACTGATGATCTCTACAAACCCGCTTCGACGGATGCATCCAAGGAGCGACAGCGACAGGAGCAAGGCAACGGTTCCGGAAACAAGCCCCCTGTTTGATGTCTGAATGTTGGGGATGTCGCTGGCGTGCATGGCGTGTGCGGCGTGTAGCGGATCACATTGCCAATTTCTACCGACTGGAGTTGGTTTAGACAAGGGTCTAATGTGGGTCAAGCGTTGGAGAGCTCGCTTGGACGAGCTTTTGCGGGGATAGCAACGGGTTAGGGCCGGTTGGTGATGGAGCTCTATCAGCTGTATCGAGGGTAGTAGATAAAAGGCTCTGGAATAGTATAAGATGTGATACCGCTCTTCCCAACTGTATCCTCTTACGTAGGCTGTTCTGACTGTTTGTTGTGGCAAAGCAGCTACTGTTACGCGTCGCGTCTCCCCGCATTCGAGCTTCGAGCTCCCCGCAGCATCATCACACTCTGCGCCATCTTTCCTCCTCTAATAACAACAACAACACCGGCAACGACCACGATGGCGTCGCTCATCCGCAATGCTGGACGTCTTCGAGCCCCAGTTCTTGGTGCAAATGCTCGTCTAGCCCTAAAGGCACCAATTGCATCACGGAGACGATATGCTTCGGCAGCAGCAGCGGCCGTTGCAGACAGCGGAGAGCATTCCTTCTTCCCAGATGAGCCCCGACAGCCAATTGTCAAGACGGCAATCCCCGGCCCAGAGAGCAAAAAGGCCATTGAGAGACTGAGCAAGGTCTTTGACACCAGGAGCTTGAACATGATGGCCGACTATTCCCAAAGCTATGGCAACTAGTATGTTTGGTATGCTACCAGAAGTGAACCGAGACTGACACGAATCAGCATCGCAGACCTCGACGGCAACGTCCTTCTCGATGTATACGCCCAAATCGCCTCCATCCCCGTGGGCTACAACAACCCCTCCCTCCTCCTGGCAGCCACATCCCCCGAGATGGCCTCTGCCATCATCAATCGCCCCGCGCTTGGAAACTTCCCCCAGCACGACTGGGCCGACATTCTCGAGAGCGGTATCCTCTCCGTAGCTCCCAAGGGCCTCAACCAAGTCTTCACCGCCCAAGCCGGCTCCGACGCAAACGAACTCGCCTACAAAGCCGCCTTCATGTGGAGGCGTCAACAACAACGCGGTGGCGCCTCGGCCGATTTCTCCCAAGAAGACATCGACTCGTCCATGAACAACAAAGCCCCAGGCGCCCCCGACATGTCTATTCTATCCTTCAAGACAGGCTTCCACGGTCGTCTATTCGGCAGTCTGTCAACCACACGCTCTAAACCCATTCACAAGCTCGACATCCCCGCCTTTGACTGGCCACAAGCCCCCTTCCCGGTCCTCAAGTACCCCCTCCATGAACACGAGGCAGAAAACGCAGCAGAAGAGCAGAGATGTCTGGACGCAACAGAACACATCATCACCACCTTCCACAACCCACCCGCCGCCGTAGTCATCGAACCCATCCAATCCGAAGGCGGCGACAACCACGCCACACCAAACTTCTTCCGCGGCCTCCGCGAAATCACCAAGAAACACAACGTCCTCCTCATCGTCGACGAAGTGCAAACCGGCGTCGGTGCAACGGGAAAGTTCTGGGCCCACGAACACTGGGGTCTGAGCACGCCACCGGACATGGTTACCTTTTCCAAGAAGGCGCAGACTGCTGGTTATTACTTTGGCAACAACGATCTCCGACCCAACAAGCCGTACCGTCAGTTCAACACTTGGATGGGTGATCCTGCGCGCGCGATCCTCTTCCGTTCCATCATTCAGGAAATCAAGCGCATGGATCTGGTCAATAGTACTGCTGCCGTTGGTGACTACCTCTTCGACGGTCTCCAGAGGCTGAGTGAGAGGTTCCCCCAGGAGATTCAGAATCTGAGAGGAAAGGGCCAGGGCACGTTTATTGCGTTTGATAATGTGCGAAGGGATGAGGTGCTGAAGAAGGCAAAGGGCGAGGGTGTCAATATTGGTGGGAGTGGAGAGAGGGCGGTCCGGTTGAGGCCCATGTTGATTTTCCAGAAACAGCATGCTGATTTGTTGCTTGAGAGGTTGGAGAAGGTATTCTTGTCATAATCTGGTTATAATGGGTTGCAAGTATAGGAGTTTTTTTTTTATTGGCGTTGGTACACTTCTATACAAGGGGACAATTCTTTTGGGGGAATCAACGAGTGCACGAGGTTTTTCCCATCAACACAGGCCACGAAACTTGAAGACGAATTGACATGTCAAATATGATGCCGTTTACAAAGCTTATTTTGAAATGACTTTTTTGGAATTCTTGTCTCTCGTTTTGCTCGTTCATTCCATGCATTTTCGGGCCCTTTCCCCCTTCCTCCTCCAACTCCAAGTCCAACTCCAACTCCACTTCACTCCAACCCATTATCTATGACAAAACCCCAACAAAGAAAGAACCAAGAATGAATTTGGAATAGGCGACCGGCTTAGGAAGACAGATGGGGGGAAAAAAAAAGAACAAGAGCAAGTCCAGCCAAGCCAAACCTCGTGGGGTATCAGAGTTGTTCCAAACAAGGGAGAGACAGAGAGAGAAAAACCACCCGCTAAGTAGACAGTTCAATGAATCAACAAAACGCCCGTCAACAAGAAACCGACATGGGGAATGTGTGTGTGTCTGCGTGTCTGTGTGTAGTGGGACATGGTAATGAAGCGGGCATAACAAACAACACCAAACGTTACTCCGGCCTGTCCAGATTAATCCTCAATCGATATTCCAACCCTTCCTTCTCACAGTACTCGCTCAGGAACTTGAGGCCAAAGCGCACAGCCTGGATAGGCGTTGTATCCGTGGCAAGGGGCAAAAAGTACGGACCAGACATGCGCGCGCCGCTAATCTTTTCTGGTTCGCGTGCGAGGCGCGCATTGGCTTCTCTCGCTGCATATGTCTTCTTGTACAGGGATTGCAAGTCTTCAATCGGCAGGGCAATCCTCGCGTCCTGGTAGTGCCGGTTCATCTTGATCGTGTGGTCGGCCAGGAGTGCAAAGTTCTCAGCGAGCGAGTTGTGCTGGCGTGTTACGTCTGCGTTGTTCGCGGCGTCCTGGGGGGAGTCGTGGGATACGGCTGACTTTGGGTTCTGGCAGCGTTGCGAGACGTGTGTGCAGATTGCGGAAGCGATGATGGAACTGAGGTATGAACGTAGGCCGTCGAGGTGTTGGTGGTCTTTTGTGCAGCGGCTGTAGGAGAGACAGAGGGGGAGGAGCGTTTTCCAGGTTTGCTCCACTTCTCCCGCGCGACCGCGGAGGTTGAGAGAGAGGTCTTGGGCGGAATAGGCGGCCATGTATGCACTTGTCTAATTAGCAAAGTTTGTTGACAAAAGAATGAGGGTCATGGACGTACAGAATACATTCGAGATTTGTCACCGCAGCTCTCTTCTCGTCTTGCTTGGAGATTTTGCTACCGCCTGTTGTGAGGATCTTAGTTGCTTCATGCTTGAGGGCTCTTCCCATCTGATTCAGCCTCGCAGACGTCTGTCCCAGGAGTGAGATATCCGCCTGCTTCTTGTTGTTAAGAGGGGCAGATGTAGGACCAGCCTTGTGCTCCGTCTTTGCGCCCGCTGGAGTTGCGCCAGACCGGCCGGGCGTTGCGTCATTAGTGTTGCTTTCGGATGACTGACTTCGTAACATGTTGACTGATTTGATATCCTTCTTAGGGGTGGCGTACTGATTCTGACTCTGACTCTTCTGTGCACTCGACTTGGTGGATAAGGCTGGAGAGGAGATATTTTGGAGAGGGGTAATGGGCCCTGAGCCTGCCCTGGGACGCTTAGTGGGTGGTACCGTCAAAGTCGCATCCTCATCCGGCCGTGGCCGCTTCTCCGCAACCTTTGTACTCGCAGGAGTTGGTTTTGCACCTGCATTCGGCGTGGGCACCGCCGGCGCGGTAGTCTCTCCGCGACGCGCAGCAACTTTTGGAACAGGCTTCTTCTTAATGACGGGCGGGTCTGTGACTTTGGGCTGTGTATCTATCGCAGTAGCCTTGGGCGCATCGTGGCGCTCCTTCTTCTCGGCATTAGCTCGTTTGGATGGCAGGCGGAGGATTTGGCCAACGACTGGAGCCTTGGTCTTTGAGAATTTCAGTTTCACGAGCATACTAGGGTCTGTTGGTTCGGCTTGACTGACTGGTTCGGGGTTGGGCGATTTGCCGTTGATAGAGGCTGAGCGCACTCGGTTCTCAGACTTTGGCGTGCCATTGGACTGTTGAGATCCACTAGGCGGCACGGCCAGCGTCTGACTCTTGCGATCTGACGATGATACAGATGCGTCGGAGTCTGCGCGCTTCCGTTGCACCTCTATCCTATCCAGCTCGGCCTGTATGTTGGAGGGGAGTGTGGGGGATAGAATGTTGGGGAGACCGTAGGGATTACCCATTGGTTCGTGTACTGGTGACAGGAGCGGGGGCAGGCCATGTGGTGTTGAGCTGGACGGATCTGATTTCTCGACCTTGCCCTTGGAGCTGGCAGTCTCGCTCTTCTGTGTGGAGGGGGCGCGCGGCCGAGTCGAGGAAGGGGCATCACCGTTGGCTTTGCTGGCAGGGTGCTCGTCGCGTGAAGTGCCGGAAGTCCTGTTCGTTGTCAGTAACATGATGACATGTGGAGCGGTGTACACACAATCTTGGCGACTTGGACTCGGCCTTTTGGGGGGGCACAGACAGCTTCTCAGACTTGCTAACCCCATTCGCCTGTTTTGATGCCTTATCTGTCGCAAGGCTGGGCGAGCTGATCTTGACACTGGGAGTATTGGGGCCGTTCGCTGGCTTGACCTTGAAGGCTGAGAGGTTCGGTTTCTTCTTCCCTGGCTGGCCGTTTGCGGTCTGGGAGCGCGCGGGCTCAGGCTCGGGCTCATCGTCCTCTCCCGCCTGCAGCTCGAAGCAGTCCTGGCATGGCTCGCGGTACAGGTAGGTTCTGTACTGTAGATGCTCCTCGTCCGACTTCCATAATCTTCCTATCTTCCAAGCATTGGCTTGTTGTTGTGAGTAATACCGGTACGGGTTCACCGAAGGCGTTGAGAGAATGTAGGGCGTTCGCGGAACCGCCGTCTTTATGCGCTTGAAGATAGTGTCGAGAGCGTCGAGCTCGCCTTGGTCGTCGTCTGAGAGGTTCTTGCGCTTGAGAGATCGCGTCGTTTCCACGAGAGGCTCAGCGTGGCCGGGACCTGACATTGCGTGTTACCTCCAGGTAGTGGGTGTTGCGTCGGTCGCGTGTCTTTGTGGTGTCGCGGGCCGACGACGGTAGGTGCAGTGGAACGACGTGTGGAGATGGAGGAGCATTAGAAGAGGCGCTCGAGCGGGGATCTGTTGTGACGACGCCGTGGACGCGGTGGGTGGTCGGGGTCTAGTCGAGTGCGCGTGGACAATACGAGGCCGACAATCGCTTTCTGTTCGCATCTCCTCAGTACAATAGATCCACATGGTCGCGCACGCGGATGTCGGGCGCTATCCCTCTCTCACTCTCTCTCACTCACCGAAAGTACGCGATGCTACCGTTGGTCGGATCGGCTGGAATCAGACATGGCTCGCACACGAACCCCGTGATAATGCGACGACGACGTACGTGATCCCAAATAACGACAATCTAGTGTTTGCGACAACAGCGTGGTGGAGAACGACATGTCGAGGTGGACATGGCTTGGCGGGAGGCTTCTCCCGCGCGCTTCAGCCCTGGCCGGAGCCTCTGCCATCGACGATTGGCTGTACTTTGCCCCGACCCGCACCACATCACTTGCAGATCGCTTTGTTTTGGACATGTTCAACGTAGGCAACTTTCTTCTTTGCATGATGTAGAATCGACACTCGCGAACAAGAGTCTTGTTCATTCCAAGCGTCTGTTCTTGTCTACCGTCGCTTGCTCGGGACCTCCCTGCTGTACCGAGCGATCGACATGGATGACATCAACGCCAACCGACATCCACGCGTGTGCAGCGCACCACGTATATGAGCAAACCGGGTTACCACCTGGACATGTACAAACCCGTAAAGGGTCCAGATAGTAGTTCCAGTTTGCATGACAGGTTTCATGTCGCGCATCTTGTTGGTGGTTTGTATTACTGTTGTTTGGATCAAGGGGTTGTTTCGCACCATTCCAAGGTTACCACTGCGGCAGAAGCAAGCACCGCTTCGGCGATAAACCATAAAGCGAAAGTCTGAATTTCTGAACCAAACGCTTCGTAACAATAATTCTATTTCATTAAAGTTTCTGGATGCGGGTACATCCCAAGATCCTGTGAAAAGGAAACACAGCGAACCAGACGGCGTAGTGGTCAAGTTTGGTAGACATGGTTTCAACCAAACTTGTGCACAACACACTGAAACATAGTCACCCTCTAACCTACAACTCTTCGTCGTCCGTCTCGTCATCGTCGTCGTCGGCTGCTGTTACATCCCTACTTCGTGTTGGCATTCCCGTTCTCTTTACGAATGGAAGCGCTCTCGGTGGTGGCACACCCTTGCTCTCGGTGGCTTCGCTCTTTGAACTATGTGCGACTGAAGTTGATCTGAGCGTTTGGGACGATCTCGCTGTTGCAGTGGGCGCAGGCTCATCCTCCACATCTGTTTCGTTGTCGGACTGCTCTGGAGTCATGGGCTCGGGCATTTCATCGTTGGACTGCTCTTCGGCCTTGGCTTGGTCAATCTCCATCTGGTCACTGTCTGACTTTGGTACTACATCTGGCTCTGCTGACTGTGCAGGAGCTTTGCGCTTGGATGTTCGTGACGCGCCTGCTCTGCGGGTTTTGGTGTCTGCGGCTTTGGTGTTCGCTCTCGAAGACTGTACAGCGGCCGCTAGACAGTGTCAATATAGTGTACGTCACACTCGGTCATAGATATCTCACTTGTTGGCTTGTCAACCTTTACGCCTGCTAGTAGACGGCTTTGATCCCGAATCTTCCGTTTCTTCTCGTTAAGGAGCTGCATGAACTGCTGGAGCATGGCAGTCTCGGTCTCATGTTTGGTCTTGATGAAGTCTTCCAGCTGCGCATTAAGTTTGGCAATGGTCTGCTGCTTGCTCTTGACTTGCGCCTCCAAGTCAACCATCTGCTTCAACGTTTGGGCGTGCGCCACGGCTGACACCTGCGCCCATTCAAAAGGGTTGAACTCAAACTCATCGTCTTCTGGTAGAATGATTTCACCCAGGGTGACCTGCATACATGAGCCGAATTCCCAAGGGATTTGGATAGCTGTCCACCTTGATGTTTTGAACGTCCTTGCGAAAAGAAAGCTCAAGGCTCTTGTTTTTCAGGGTGTAGACCATGCGAATGCCGTCCAAAAGGGCGGCTTCGCCGACTTCTGGCTGTTGCTGGAGCAGAAAATGAGACACGATGGTGGCCCACTCATGGTCGCTACCCTTGAATTTGTGTTTAAGTGCTCCGAGATTACGGTGCTTGACTGAGCCGGGTTAGATGGCGAACCACAGTCGTGCTGTGGATCCTGTCTTACTCGAGGTGACATATGGGGTTTCGCCCTCGCATCCCACCAATCTCACATCGAGAGGGTGACTGCCCTCCTGCAGCACTTCGATGACGACAGTGTCTCCGCCGTTGGCAGGCTCGACTGGCACGATGTTGCGGGCGGACATTGATGGATGTACCTGCACTAGTGGACGCGGACTGCGGAAGTGTGCCGAGTTGGAAGGTTTGGTGGTGTTGGACTAGGAAGGGTAGTGGTGTTGGTCTAGGAAAGGGTACCGGGCGTTTCAAGTGGTAGGGGGAACTATTGAAACCGTAACTTGAACCACCTCTACCTGAGACAGGACGCGAGGGTTATATTTGCAGAGTCGCGTGGTGGAGGCCTGCTGGCGGACGCGTAGAGGCTCGGTAGGCGCAGGCAGCACCCGCCAGAATGAAGATTTAGTGTTTGTTGTTCAGGCATCCGCCTGGGACGCGATTCGCAGCCGATCAGCACCAGTCCCTCAGAATAGCCACATATTCGGCGCAGAAACAAACATGGGCAGCACCATGTATGGGACTATATAGGCAACGACCGCCTGTATTATGCGGGGGGCAGAATTGCACAATCTGTTCCTGCATATACCCTCCCGTCACGTAGGACACATCACCGCCGTCATTGTCTCCCGTGCTGCAGGGGTGTGGAGTCTGTTGTTCTTATCGACACGCGTGTCGTAGCGTGCGGGCCACTTTGCGGGCCTTCCTTTGTCGACTTACCGCCTTCCAGCTCGCGTAGCCCTGCAGGAACCTGCAAGCGGTGCAAGAGCGACCCTCGCCGGCCCACAGCCCAACCACCTCAGTACCTCTCGCGAAGATCCTGCACACACCCACCTCACACCGCGTGCCTGCCATAATCGCGCTCCACAGAGCATGGCGGCCAACAACCGCTCCTTTGCGGCGCGCATCGCCTCCATCACTTCGCAGAGCACACAGATGGAAACATGGGACGACGGCGACTTCGACGACCGCTCCGACGGCCTCCTCTTCAAGAACTCAACAGTACACTCGCTATCCTCACGCATGAGCGTGCGCTCCGAAACAGAATCACAGGACGACTGGCAGTTCCTCATCACCCCAGACGACCAAGCAACCAACACTTCCGCCATCAAGACGGCCGCGAAACAGGCCGGCATTCCGATACCCACGAGCGTGCCATCGTCGGCACTCCTAGGGGGCTCCATCAAGAGGCTGGGCAAGAAGAAGTCGACCAAGAAGATCGAGGTGGACGACGACTGGGGGAATGATTTGGAGCTTCCCAGCAACGCGTCCGAGGGCTTGAAGCTCAAGACGCCCAAGCCACGTACGCCAGTAGAAGAGCAGGACGATGATTTCGACTGGGGCGAGGGCTCGCTGGGCATCCGCTTCGCAGGTACGCGACAGGGAACTCGCGGTGCACGCAGCTCTTCCATATCCGCCATGAGTCCCAGCCTAGGCAGCATCATGACCATGGAGAGCGAAGAAGACGATCTGGGCGGTCTCGTGCTTCCCACAGAGGCCATGGACTTTGGTGCGCGTCTGGAAAAGCTCAAGAAGGCCGAGCAACCACCAGCACATGAAGCCTCGCTCCTTCCGCCTCTGCCATTGCGCGAACAGCCCACTGCGCCCATGTCACCCACCTCGGCCCCCATGCAGGAGCCGCCCCAATCACCCATCGCTGCACCATTGTCCCCTTCGCCCTTCAGCAGCCCCAAGGCCTATAGCCCCAAGGCCCACAGCCCCAAAGCACCATCACCCAAGAAGCCCGCAGTCGAAGAGGAAGACTTTGAGGACGCTTTCGACTTTGGCAATGGCGACATCCTGGACCGACAGAAGCTAACCCTGAACAAAAACATTGTCGTAAAGAAGCCGGCTACCAAGACGACCGCCCCACACGCTGCTCGTCCCGCAACTACCATCACCTTCACCGACAGGCCCACTACCTCACGGATACCCAGGCCCCTGCCGTCCATCGCCAGCCGTACCAGACTTACCCCTGTCTACGAAAGTGGAGCGTCCACGTCGAACAATTCCACTCGTACCATGCCCACGACTACCAGTGCCCAGCTGCTCCGCGCAAAGCGATCTGCTCCTGTCCTCCGTAACCTCAACCAGAGTCAGCAACCACGAATGCCATTTCTTCCTGCCGGCGGAACGTCGTCTCAATCCCACCACGTCATGTCAAAGAGCACTTCGCAGTCCCACCTCCGTCGCGACTCGGACCCTCGCCGACCACAGTCTCCCTCGATGCGAACCTACTCACGCTTGTCTGGCGGCGGCAACAATGAGACACCGAGTCGTGCTTCGGTGAGACGTGACATGGCCCCGTCTGCCCTTGCACGTCATCCAGCCCCGAAGAAGCTGACACAGCCTCAGCGCAAGCGCAACTTTGGTGACGGTCATGAGCTCGACCTGTTCGACGACTTACCTACCTCGGCTTCCAAAGAGAAGCAGTTTGAAAAGGTGCCGCGCAACGTCGCAAGTAACAAGTCGCTGCGCACTCAGCCTAGCAATTCACGTCTGCCGATGCCTGATCGAATGCAAACGCCTATGCCTCAGACGCCGCGAAGCCCTCCCAAGATGGACCACACTCCTCGCTTTGCTCGTGACACGGCAGCAAGTAGGAATGCACGTGAGCAGCGTCTGGCAGGTACAAGGTCGCGAGCAGAAGGTCCCGTTTCCACTAGGCCCGTCAGTTGGGCCGCTCAAGTGGCAGCTCGTAGTCCGCATACCAGTCCATCCGCTCACAGGAAGAAAGGCTCGGGACAGAAGCCGCAGTTGATCAGGCAGATGACGCAGCCTTATACACAAAGTACAACACCCAACCACTACTTCCAGCTCCTACTGACCATTGCATAGATGAAAAAGGTATGATTTATAACCCAACTTTACAACGTTGGGAAGGAAACGAGGAAGCTCTTGTTTCCTTCTCACACCCTAATACTTCCACTACAACCCTCGCCCTAACCACGGCGAGCACGCCTACCTTTGCCCCGCCGGGAAACCAGATGAGCCGCGGCCATGACCGTTCCCAGTCCATCTCGCACATCGCACTGTCGTCCATCCATGCCAATCAGACCCACCACCAAGCACATAGAAGCTTCTCGTCGCGAGCGGCCAAGTTGGCCCAGCCGCCAGCACCTGCGCCAGTGCCTTCTCCGCCACGACCTGCCTTGATCTCTCAGATTTCCGTACCACGTAATGTCCAGTACGAAGGCCGCATGGTGTTTGACCCTGTCAAGATGACTTGGCTCAAGGCGCCTCGGCCGGCAAATGAGATTGGATCACCTTCAGAAGTGGACGAAGAAGAGGACCCGTTCGCCGGCCTCGACGACCTCAAGGATAACGAGAGTGTTGCTGGCGGCAATGGCATGGGTGGCGCCGGCACACCAAACCCCGATGACCCAACCTTTGTGGGCGAGGAGTTTGATGTCGGACCTGGCTTCATCCGCCGACAGCGCGACGAAGAAGCCATCTGGCGACGACGAGTCGAAGGCTGGGTCGGCGGCCTCCGCGACGATGGCATCCAACACGGCGGTTGGAGATGGGCGATTCGCGACTTCGCCGCTGCCAGTGCTCACGCTGGACCCCCGGCATTTTAACGACCACGACACTTGTACTATTATGTGCACTCACACAAACTCACGACTTAATGATTGCATGCATCGCAGATCAGATTTGGTCCTTGGGCGCGACTTTGTTGTTGGACTATGTTCCACATACACAAAAGTTAATGATGACGCTGCCCTGGAATGTCTTCTTTTTGAGATATCCCCCATACCCCAGAGTGTTACGATGGGCGTAGTTTTGGATAACTACCGCCTCACTCTTACGTTACGAATACGCATTTTACGACTCTTACGAAAAGCAGCTGCTTGTATACACAAAAAGCTTTGCTATTGCACACATAC
Organism: Alternaria postmessia; assembly: GCF_024291825.1. NCBI lineage: Eukaryota > Fungi > Ascomycota > Dothideomycetes > Pleosporales > Pleosporaceae > Alternaria > Alternaria postmessia. The sequence continues at coordinate 279,644 of NW_026260085.1, read as the reverse complement.
AAACGAACGCGAAATACCTTACAGATGGAGCTTCACTGCTCGGACATGACTACACGATACGATTTCCTTTTTCCACAGTAACCCAACTCACAGTCTCTCACTACAAGATCCCGCCAGGATCGAGCAGAGGAGAGCTGCACGATATGATTTCTTTTGTTTTTGTGATCTATGGCGTTTGGGTTTGAGACTTCTGTACATGTGAAAGCATCTAATACCATATTCTTGCTACTATCGAACGAATGAATTTTTACGTTATCATCATTTGCACCTTCTTTATGGTGATTACTATCAATGTACAATGCTAGAATGCAGGTACGGCCCTGTCGGATAACGGATCCATGACGATCGTAATGCAAGTGGATATTCCAAACGCCTTGGTTTCACTATATGTATGGGCAAGTCTTTCGATCGTTAGAGGCAGACCATGCATTTTCCCCCTGAATCCGTGCTCCGAAGATCGCACCGCTGTGATGCGGCTCGTTCTCGCGCAGTTGAAAGGACCAAGCAACTGACGCCACCAAATATGCCGTGGGGATCCGTTTACAGAGAAGCAATCATTCATGGTTCTGTTATCATCATCATGCTAGCTCACAAAGAGAGTCTGGAAAGCTACTAGTAGGAGTTGTCAATGGTGATGTGGCTGGCTGCAGCTGCTTCCTCATTGGGTGGTTGGCGGAGTCATAATAGCGGGGTTGCTGCTCACATGCCCAAGTAGACCCACTGCCAGTCACCATATCCCGCCGGGCGTCACCGCTTCTCCTACCCTATATCATGTCGCGCTCCAACGACCCGGGTCACTACTTTCAGACGACGTATGGACTATCATCTATACATCTTCCAACTCTCTAGCTGATACCATGTAGCTCCTCCCTCGAGGAGACAGCTCGAAAGGCTGCAAAATCCAAGAACACCAAGGGCACCCCTATCAAGCTCCCCTCCAAGATCCTCGCTGCCATCGCCGACCCGCAAGATGACAACTGCATCTACGTTGCTGAAGCAGCAGGCAACGTGAAGCGTATCAACATTGAAGTCGGTCAGACCTCCGTTTCGCTGCCCAGCTCGTGGCTTCACATAGCTCTAGGCATCAGCCACTGACATGTTCTCCTATAGACGAGTAAAGTTGCCGCCACGTTCTCAGGACCTACTGCTCCTCTCACATCCGTCGCCGTTTCCCCTAAATCGGACACGTTGTTTGCGGGGTGTTGGGACAAGTCTATTTGGTCATGGACACTGTCCACGCGTAAGACCGCCCAGCGTTTCCAAGGCCACAGTGACTTCGTCAAGGCCGTCATAACATTCACGTTGAACGGCAAAGAGATCCTAGTGTCAGCTTCACAGGATGCTAGCATCATTGTTTGGGACGTCGCCGCGGGATCGAAGCTACACACTTTGAAGGGACACACACGTGGAATCCTCGCTCTTGCGTTGGACCCAGTTGACTACGAGCCCGGCAAAGAGACTGCCACAGTGTTCAGTGCTGGAAGTGACCGAGAAATCAGGCGATGGTCCATCGGGTTAACCTCAGCTTCTGAGGTACAACCGTCGCCAATCATTTCCCACGAAACAAGCATCGACGCCTTACGTTTCGATTCGGACGGCGATCTTTGGACAGCTTCAGCAGACAAGACAGCCAAGTGCCTATCCAGGGGCCGTGAGTGGGAAGAAGACTCCCAGTTCGAGCACCCTGATTTCGTTCGCGATGTTGCCATTGACGAGGAAGGCGGTTGGTTGGTGTCCGTATGCAGAGACGAAGAGGTTCGCGTTTGGGACAAAAGCAGCGGAAAGCTGCATCATACATTCAGTGGGCATTTTGAAGAGGTTACCAGCCTCGTTCTACTAGGACAACGTGTGATCACCGTGGGCATTGACGCTACAGTCCGATGTTGGAGCCTGAAGCCACAAGAGCTGACTAAGGCTATCCAAGAGGCCGAAGACGAGCGCCTCGGTAAGGAAAAGGACAAGGAACCCGAGAAGAAAGAGGGCATGATGACTGCGGAAGAAGAAGCGGAGCTTGCTGAGCTTCTAGAAGATAGCGATTAGTTCCCGACGAGCGGACCACCACCGGACATTTGCGACCGTGTTTTCTGGAATCCGATGAGCTTGTCCGGTTAGCCCGCCTAGGTAAATACGAAACGAGACAGTAAGCCAAGACGGTCATGATGTACCCCACTATCCGGCCACGGCTCCCAAGGACGAACACGCCTAGCTTTGCGACGACATGGCCTCAGCCAACCAGCTTCCCGTCCAAGCCCCTCATCACACGAGAGGCATTACGGAGACTGGCCATGCTTACAGCTCAGTTCTAGCACCATTGTTCGTCTGACCATAGCGCAGTCCAACACTGTACAGGTCGTCTTACGCCGGATGTGGATCGGTACATACCATGGTTGGCTTCACATTCTCTGTACAGAGTATTCTGGTATTCCCCATTCTCCTTCTATGATTGATACGTGGTGCTGTTTACTGGTGTCTAGCATTCGTGCCAGGGCCCGTCAACGACGCACCTCGACATGTGATTCTCGATAACAGACGATCCTCTCCCTTCCACAGATTCCTGGCTACATTCATCACACCTCATCACATGAGCATTCTTACCTGACCACACTCGACGGATTCTTACACTTCTTTGCTTCCATGTATTGCTTTTGCGTCAAGCGGCACTTCCTCTTCTTCCAACACTTCTTATCGCAATAGCTTATGCACCGCCTTAAACCACGTCGCCGAACTATCGACCGCACACGTCAGCCGATGTTCCGATCGATGCCCGCGATAAGATCCTCCCAGCTCTCCTCCCTCGTTCGGGTCTAGCTAGCACCATTTGGTGCAGCGGACAGATGGCCATGAGGGGGACGCAGAACTCACGCCAGGGAGCACTTGCTGCAGCCCCGCCACCAGTGTCGCTTTTTCAGGTTGTCGCGTGTGGAAGATACCACCAGATATTAGCCTTGTGCTTTGACAGACCTCAAGGTCCTTGGTTCATTGACGCGAGAAGATGCGTCCCCCTCGAGGCAGTCAAACCACATGTAGGAAGTCAAGGCTTCTCTTACTGTTTCTTGTGCGCGTTACCGACGAGAGGTCTCGTCATAGTTGATCTTTATCCATCGGTTAGCGCTTGTCACGTCAGGGATTTTACCCCATTACTCAGTACCCTTTTCAGGCGAACAGTAGCAGATGCCAACAGATATGGAGCTTCACTTTACTCCGGTATCGTGGCTCTGACAGACCTATGGTCCGTGGCGACGTGTTTGGCGTGCAAGACGGCTGGCCTTGAATGTTGCGACAATGGATGATGAGTTTCCTCGTTCGTGGCTGGGCATGGGTCACTTTACTGAGAGTGTTGAGACACTGGTTGGTAAGCTCTTGTAGCGGAGGCTTCAAGCTTTTGCCCCATTTTGTTCCGATTCGACTGCGATCATGTAGCCTCGATGTCGATGTTCGCGCAATTTGCGCATTACAGAGCGAGGAGCCTGTCAGTCAAAGGGAGTATTCCCCACCACCAGTGTTGTCTTTTCAGAGAACGAGTGTGGTAGATGCCTGCGATATGGAGACTTCTTCGGAAGAATCCAACAGACCGCAAGGTCCATGGCGTTCTTTGGCTACAGTCACTTCTCGCGTTGACACCCTTGCGGTTAGCAGAGTCTGTGGGACACCCAGACCGAGCTAGAAGAGGGCATACCGCCACGTTTACGTCTGGTCTCCTTATCGATCCCCAGAAGTCGCCTTTTGTGTCAAAGTCTCTTTGGAGTCTTGGTTCGCCTCCAAGTCCGTTTGAGCAACTATTTTGTGTTCTTGGGTTTTGGGACTGGTTTGCTCCTTGCCATTCCATTCTGGCTTGCCTTTGGCTTTTCCCGATTCGCTCGCCTTACTGGTATCAGGTAGAGTATCTTCTTTCTCACCCCAATGATGGTTCGCGTCAGGAACCTGTCTAGCCAGGGAACGCGGTTCGCCGCACACCCCGCCACCAGTGTCACCCTGTTTAGGGAGATGCGTGTGGAAGAAGCCTGCGATATAGAGCTTTCTTTTCTTCGGAAAAAAATCTCTGATAGACCGTTATGGTCCATGGCAATCGTTTGCGCTACAGGCACCCTCGATCGCACGTCCCCCCGATGTCTTGGCCAATGTGCAGACCCTTTTACCTCGCCCCCGCCCCCGTCTACGAGCCTCGGTATTGGCATCTTAACTTTCGGGTACGACCCGCAACCTTTCAGGTACGCCCTGCTATTCTCCGGGTATACGCCCGTCTTGATCGAGTTTACGTTGCGTCTTTCGGATACAGCCCGCTCGTTCGTCCCATGTCCCTCCCGTCGTTGAGATCGGCCCCGTTGCCTTTGAGATTATCGACATGCGGACTTGTACTGCAGGGAACGTTTATGTAACCCCATCGCCACTGTCACTCCTTTCGGAGGTTGACGAGAGCGGAAGAAGCCAACAGATATTGAGTTTCCCCTTGGGGATTTCTCTGACAGGCCGCTATAGCCCCTGGCTCAACTTGCATACAAGCACCCGGCTCCATCCGCGTGGGTCCTCTGCTATGGCATGGCCTGGAGACGCGAGAGTCCATGAGCGGACAATGGGATAAAGATCACATTCTCCGCTCATGGACACCCCTTGGAATGATCCATTCGTGGATGTATCCTTTTCGTGGACTGCCCTGTGGATTGTTCCATTCGTGGACTTCCCCTGTGGCACCTTTTCGTGGACCGCCTAGATAGGCACTTTCGTGGACCGCCTAAATAGGCAATCCTTTTCGTGTTCGGCCCTTGTGGCACATCGTGGATACCTTATCGTATCGCCGCCCTCACGGGCAACCTATCGTGTTTACCGCCATCACTCGTTCAACCGACCTCTCATGTCGGGACCGAAGTACGGCATCTGGCTTTTGACCTCATCTCCTCCGACACAGGCTCGGTCTAGAGATGGACGTCATTAGCTTTTTCCGTGGTTACTTTTGCGGACGGAGGCGTTTTCCGAACCCTTGGCGGAGCGTCATCCATTTGTTCGCTTTTAGTAACCGCGTTGTAGCGGATGCAAGACTGCTAGCGTGGACCTCGTCAACTCCTCGTTGACCAGGGAGGAAGCGCAAAACGTCTGCGGTGTGGTGTTTTCGTCGGTCGACTCTGAGACTGGCTTATTCGCCGCATCTTTAGCGGGGCAGGCTGCTAAGCATACTCGACTACGCACTACAGTCAAGATTGCAGGAATGTCTGTCTGGAGAAGAATGGATCGCACATTGACAAGATTTTGGCAGGCGATCGCAAGAGGTGGATGGGCGGTAGAAGTCGGACCCTTGCGCCTCCTCGTCGGTGCCGCCTGGATAGTCGACCATGTCTTTCCTTTGAGTGCATGGGAGTGCATGGGAAGACATGGGAGATGAACTAGATGCTTGGGACGCAAAACGAGTCACGATCGATTGAGGTCTCTGCTGGGGCAGAAACCTCACTCGTATGGCGGCGGTGCTGAGACCACCATCTGATGACTGGTAACGAACACGATTATTCCGCAGACTACCATGCCAATAGCGTGAATCGTTTACTCAATATCACGATGAGTTGGTTGCTCGGCATCGGCGTACTGAAACGAGATACGATTTGTGTTCTCGACGGAATAGCTAGAGATGTTTTCCGGCGGTTTTTTGTCACAAAATCTCCAATGGGGGTTCAATGGCTTGACCCATTGGAGTGGTTCAGGTAGCTAGTAGCGGTTGACGAGGTCGTGAATGCAACCTGGTGGCAGAATGGATGCTGTTGAGAGGTCTCCTCGCTATTCCTTTTTACACCGGACTTGATTGTCGAAATCCCCCAGGTGAGTTCTCATTCTTGACTTGTTGTCGTTGGTGCCGTTGCTGACCTTGTTGGTTCTCAGTGAAGCTATTGGAACGGCTCGCCTCCCTCTCCTCCTGCTCCTCTGGACGAGATGTACGGCAACGAACACGAAGTCTTTTTATGAAGGATGACCACGACGAGGCAGCGTAGCTGTCGTACACGAATGAGAGACGAGATGAAAAAAGCGGGGCCTCGCTACCCTGCTGCCACACGAATGGCTTGATACGATTGGCTGGGAGCCGAGGCAAGTCGCGAATGGTTTTGAACAACGAATTGCTGGAGAAGCTGCTCCAGCTGCAATTCACGATATCTCCAATGGGCATTGGTCCGCCCGTTGGGAAGTTCGATCACGACTACAAGGTCGTGATCCAGCACTTTTGGCTCATAGCGAACGGTGTTGGAGCACCGTGAGCACCTGAGGGTAAAATGCTGAGCTGAAGAGCACAATTCTTATCCTCCACACCAGACGCATCAGTAATATCTCATTTGTAACTTAAAAATAATACAATGAATAAAAGAATCAAACAGCTAGTAGCAAAGCAAGGCCTAGCTGAGAGGAACAAGAAAGAAATCGAGTTCGAGAAAGTGTTGCTTGAGGAGAGATACCTCGCGTGGGTGAGGGCGGTGTTGAGGGAGTGCTTGGATGCCTTTACAGTAGTGAAATGGGTGCCGGATCGGATAGAGGTTGACTAAGGCGAATGGCTCGGATGAAGCTGGTTCAAACGTAGATCGATGTAATGTGTAATGAGTAATGTTGGTTAATCTAACGTTATTCATTACACATTACATCAATCTATACTTGAGACACCTTCATCTTAACACGCGTCTTACCCATTCACAACGCCAAAATGGACCAACAACGCGTCCCAGCCAGAATACCTCCCAGCTTTTCTCATCATTTAGTCTGAGATAAAAAGTTTACGTAAATACCTTCCCACGTCATAATAGTAACACACTAAATCCAAATCTACCTCCTCATCTTCATGCTTTTCAGTATTTCCATGCTCACAATAGTGTTGTCCTATCGCTTAACCATGTCTTGAATGACGTACAAGGGAGTTGCTGATTTGTTGCCTCGGTAGGTGATGTAGCTGACTGATGCAATGAGCTCTTATGCAGTCGTCTGGTGGCTATTCAAGAGACATGCGACATGCGGTAAGGTATGTTAAAATGTCCTAGCGATTAAATACGTGTTGAAGACACATGTGCCAATGTGAAGATACGCACGTTCACTGTGCATCACCCTCCATCCATATCTACAAAGTCCTGCAGACTCGAACAAAAATCTTCCTCCGCCTCCTCGAACCTGTCTTCCTTAATTGTTTCCAGTGCTGCAAATGGCTGTTTATCCGCCGCGGATGTGATATCACTGAGGGCGTTCCTCAGCACATCATGTAAGTGGGTATTCACAAACTCACTCCACATCGCCGTTAGTCTACTATCATCACAGTGAGTTCTAACAGCTGCGTCCAGTTTGGCAGGTAAGACACGAAGGAGTTGCTTTGAGAATTTGTCGACAGCCTGGTTCTGCGTTGATACACCATTCCGATAGTGGCGAGGGAGTAACGTGCGTTCTGTATCGACGTACGGTGATGCCATTTCTTCCTTCTCGGCGTCTGGGAAGAGGATTTTATAGATTTCACGCCATCGTTCAACTTCTGGCTTCCCTGATGTGCCTTTCTTGGAACGCATTGCCTCGAATGTTGAGTAGGATATACCCCAGATATGAGGTTTGGGGTTTGTGAGAAGTTGGCAAGGCTGAGTGGTTCGCTGATGGGCGGCTAGACTCTCTTTTCCTGCTGTGTTGCCGAAGAATGTATCACCACATCGTGAGCAGGTGTGGTAGAGGTGCACACGCTCGAGATGTTGTTTTAGTCGGTGGATGCCGAGAGAACCCGGTCCGGCGCAGGAGTCGTACGTGCAAAGGTAGGGGTTGCGTACGTAGAAAGGGCATGCGAGACCGGGGTTGAGGGTGTCTAGACGACGACGTCGGGTTTTTTTACGGAGTGGTGGTTTTGAATAGTCGTGGCTGGTAGTTACGGAAGGTGTTGTTTGATGGTCAAATTCGTTTGAGCGTTTGCGCGATGTGATGTCTGACCTGGATGTGTTACATGAAGCGCCGTAACCGCTGTCGAAATCCCGCAGTATCTCCTCGCTGAAAGTAAACGTTGCCAGATTAGCTGCTGTGACAGATTCTGATGATGTTGAATCCTCGCTCGGGAGACTCGTCATGACTTCGGTATCGCTACTGAGACGTGCAGCGAACGGCCCGTCGGTGTTGTATGATTCTGGAACTACTGGCTGGCGTCGGGCGTTGGCATCCGCTGTGCCACCAACCAAGCTATCATATCCAATAGAACGCATAGACATGAGCCCATTGATACCGTCGAGCTCGCTACGCACCACTACATCGTCCAACGGTTCGTCTTGAAGAAAGGGTTGAGAGAGTGCCAGGTTTGTTTGAACTGCAGAGACCAAATCATCCGTCGCAAAGGCTGTTCCAGAATGCTCCGCTACTGGCACGCCATCACAAGTAACAAGTGAAGTCTCAAAAGTCTCTTCGTGTTCTATGACGTTTCGGACTCCATGTTGGAATATCGAAGGATTTTGGAAGGCGTATTCTTCCCAGAAATTACTGTAATCGCACATCGAACATGCAGCCCAGAGTGAGACACGATTCTCGGAGAAACCGCATTGGCAACATTTCCACATGCGCACGTATTGACCATATCCATTGGCTCGCGAGTAAATCACGCTCTCTTCACAATGGTCGCATCGCCAGTGTGCACCGCCAGGTCGAAAGATGCTATAATTTGAGTACTGGTTCCTCGAGTCTTGAGAAGCTGCAGTTGGTACCGCGTCGTCAGGTATTCGTGTGAAGTCGAACGTATCAAAAGAAGGTTCCATAGTAGTGAGTTTTGGTATTCGCAACCGTCTCAATTTTTACATTCCCTAGAGTTGACAAGAAGGCCATGTTTTCATAAAACCAGCGCAATCTCCATAGATGATATGTATCGAAGTCTGCAGTTGCATTTGTGGAACACGCAAATTTGCGCACATGCCCAGTCATGGGGCTTTGCGCGTATAACCACTTGGAGATGGCAGATTCAGCTTCGTGCATGATGCATATAAGCAGAAACGTGTACCAATCAGCAACCGTGGTCTGGAGCTGCAAGACTGGTGGGCAAGGGTCATCTCGATGTATCAAATAGGCAATCTGTCGGATGCTGGCTTCTTCGTATTAGAAGAGAAGCATGGTGTGAGTTTGAAGCGTCGCATGTTCAAAGAAGGCACCTGGTGATCAAAAGGTTGTTGCGACCATCCATGCCGAGGGCTGATTATCTGTGCAAAGAACTCTGACTTTGCTTTGATAATAACATAACGATGGTTTCTCATCATCTGTTCTGGTTCTGATCGAGTGTCCCAGCTTGATTCGGAGTGGCGGCGCATGGGCAGTCCGTCACAAGGCTGAAAACGCCACGATGCGTGATGTCTACACAGCCCCGCGTCAGCCCTGGACGTCAACAGAGAGTCGTCTGCCTAGACCACATCACCGTTGCACGAAGACTGCCTCCAGTACTTTAGGAGCACTTAGATCAGCGAAACTCCAATACTGCACGCGATGAGCGAACGAGAAGCGACATATCAAAGTCATCTGAGTGCTGACTCAATCGTCAAAGAGTCGTTCGAGGCACGTCTTGGGCAACCGACAGAGCCCGAAATGTACAAACACCAGCGTCTGGATACTTCCACGGATGAGATACGCCTCCTGAAACTTGTTCCTGAGACAAACGGTCCTGTACGCTGCGAAGTCAAAGTCTTTCCGTTGGAACGCGCCCCGAAATACTTTGCGCTATCCTATCGATGGGGCCCGCCTTCGCCCTTACACGATCTTTACATTGAGGGCAAAAAGCTCAAAATACGGGATATTCTTTATTCATGCTTGCTGGAGTTACGAGAAAATTTGGAGGAATGGCTATGGATCGATCAGATTTGCATTGCTCAGGCAGATACCTTGGAGCGAAATCATCAGGTCGGAATGATGTCACACATTTATCGCAACAGCATTATTGTTATCATCTGGATAGGTGACATTCCCTTGGCAGCGCCTGAGGAACATGATCATTATAATGATTTGGATCTCGATGTTGCATCGACAAGGGTGTTGCTGAAGAACACATATTTCACAAGGTTGTGGATAGTACAAGAAATATTGCTTGCCGACAATGTCGTGATTCGTATCAACGGGCACCGTTATATCACGTGGGACAAGCTCCAAAGCTTATGTATAACACAAACAGAACTCCATGATGTATCTTTCAGAAACATACCTCTGTTTCTCCTGGCATTTACACAACGCGAGCAGAAAGCAGTGGACTTACGGCGACAAATGTCGCTGACGAATTACGTCTGGTGCTTTTACGAAGGAATATGCGAGAATCCACGAGACAAAGTGTATGGCCTGATGGGTATGGTACGCAAAGAAGACGGGGTAGTGGTGGACTATAGAAAGGGCGTTCTGGAAGTATATCTGGACTTTGTGGGAATCAGCATCAATAAAGGATTTGCGAGAGTCTTCAGTACGCACCGGGAACAGTTCGAAGGCCCTGCGATACATTACTTTGAGTTGGGAAGATTGATGGGCATCGGATCTGATGTATTACGCGGTGTTCTGCGACTGATGATAAATCGTTTAACTGTTCACAGGAATGACATAGTAACAGCTATTGGGTTAGAAAAAGCAGACCAAGCGTATGAGCAGCATAATTGGTGGTACGAGTGCAATGGTGAGAGGCATCTCTTTTCTTGCCGGCCTCTATCTGATTCGGAAATTTTAATGTTCATGTAATGGAATCAATGAAGGAAGATGTCGACCGAGCAAGGGGTAGAGGAGATTCGTCGTGAAGTGTGCTCGAGTCTTGATCCAAATTATAATGACTCTATAATCATGACGTTACCATGTTTTCTCAGCATGAACAGTCACCGAGACGTTTATCGTGATGTTCGAAAATGCTATGTGCATCAAAGAATAGTATTATCAGAGATACTAGATGCGCATGGGTTTTATAAGGATGGGTGTTTTGTCTCAGGTGGACGGTAGACGAGCCACTGCTAACCTATCGTAGTAGTGGAAGCTATTTATATACCAGCGGTAGCTCAGCAGTATACCAATAAGTACACTAGGTCCTGATAGTACACAGACCAACTACACCTGCGCCAGAAATATAGATGAGGACCATGGCGGTTCATTGTAAAAACTTAACAAGCTGCACAACGCCAAAACCTGAGTAACACACAAGAATGTACTGTCTCAGGCTCTGATTACTGTGCAGCGATGGGTCAGTGGATAGTCAATTTCACCATTATTTCTACCGTCATAGATTATCAATAGTGCGTATTCGAGAACAAAATACGACCGAATTTCCAGTGGCACTAGAAATCCTGTACACCATATCGAAGCCGATAGCCTACTTTCCAAGAACCTGAAGATTACATTAGTCAACCATAATTCAAACAAAAGAGCATACCAACATACTTTATCAATAACTGCCTGCCCCATCATCGCCGCATTCGCAAGACTACTCTCCACCGTCCCACCCACCCTCATAAAATTCACCGCCAACACCTCCAACCCCTTCTCCTCAATCAACCTCTGCGCCTTAAAACCCCACCGATCCTTCAAATCCTGCATCTCACCCTGCTTCCCCTGCGCAGCCGCCACCCACTCCTTCTGCATCTCGCGCAAATCCTCAGGCCGGACTTCCACCTTACCAGACGCGCGAGCGAGGATGAAGACGTAGCGGTGTGGACGCGGATAGAGGTAATTAGGCAGAGGAGCTGGACGCACGTAGGGTGAGCGCTCAGCGGCGGCATGGTGGGATAGCGTGCCGTCAGGGTTGCTGGAGAGGTTTGTGACGAGCCAGTGGCGGACTTGACCGCAGTAGGTGTCGTTATTCATTAGGAGGTCTGGGTCGACCATCATCAGGACGAGGTTGTCCAGCGGCTCTGAAGGCTGGATGTTGGGTTAGTGGGGGTTGCTAGCTGTGATAGTTGCTGGTGCTTACTGCAGGGTTAATGAAGACTTTGGGCTCAGGTTTTGTGTCGGGATTTTCCAGCTCTTTTCCTGGCGTGTCGAGCTTTGCGTTTGGCCATTCTAGTGTTAGGTCGTAGGAAAGGTTGATGTTGTCTGGAAGGACATCTGGGATGACCTTGTGCTCAGAGAGAGCTTGTTTTGTTGCTTGTGTGTTTGACATACTGAAAGTGAGAGTTTGCCGTATGAAAACGAAGATTTGTCAAAATTCGTGCATTTCAGATATGATTATTTCACCCAAGTATTATACGAATTGGCAGCCGCATATGCCGGAGAAACTCATGCATTACGAGCAATCGCGCATCATGCATATTGTTTTCGGACGCGATCCGCTCTCCTTATTGCCCAGCTAAGTCGTCGTGACCGACGTTGAAGAGCTCTTTTTGGTTAGTGACGCGGATATGCAGGCACGTTGGATGTCGTTGTCGTACGATTGACGAGATGACGTTGATATGACACGCACAAGGCAGGCACGCGACGCGAGGAACCTCGGCCACGTGCCAACCCCAAACTACGGCCACGATTACTCAAGCACGACATGTCTGAAAAATGATGCGGAATATTGAATAGAGCATATACTCGTAGTATGTGCCTCAGGTCAATGACCCTTTCGTCGATGTATTGCATCCGCGCTCAGCAGAAACTCATTCCTACTTTCAACCAGAAAAATTACGGCATACCAACTCGTTATCCTGAAGTCACCCACGCTGGCTATCGACTCTCCGGCGCCTCGTGTGGTCGTACTTGATCCCCAGACAATTCTACAGGTGCTTGCGTAGCCGGAGCTTCGTGCCTGGAAACTTCGTCCATGGGAGCTTCGTGCCTATACTGGGGCGGTAATTCCCCTTTGGCTGGCTCGTAGTAGCTTGTCGCCTCTGTAACTTCCTTCTTCTTCTTATGCGACCTTCTTCCGATGAGAACACCAATCGCGATCAGCGCAATAACACCAGCAGCAGCACCCACACCTATTCCGGCCTTTGCGCCTGTCGACAGACCGGCACTTTCGTTATTCTGTGGTGTTGAAGAAGGCGAAGGGGTTGGAGTATTCGTCGCATTCGCATTCGCATTCGAGGAGGTGGACGGGCTGGATGGGCTCGGCGATATAGAGGCACTTGTGGACGTTGGGAGTAGCGAACTCGTGATTACGCCGCTGAAGGTGGGTTCGACTTTGAACTTCTCAAGATTGGGATCCGAACAGCAATCGGTTGTGTTGCCGCAGCACCAGAACTCGGACGTAGGGGTTCCGTCGCAAGGAGTGACAGTCACGTCGTTTTTGCTTTGCTCGTCCTACAAGTCCATGTCAGCGTTTAATCGCGCACCTTGTACCGGCCTTTCATACTCCACTCGAACACAGGTCCTGGCAGCCTCCAGCTTCCCAGTTTTGTAGTGTGCAACTCTCTCTAAAATAAAGGCCGAGGTATTCTTCAGTTGGCGCAAAGGCCTGACAGATGCCATTCGGAAGACAGGTATCCTCGCCTTCGCCAATTTTGCAGCAGATATGGCTGAGCGGATCGGAAGTGTCGTTGGAGCACGGCTGATATTTGGCAACGGTCTGCAAGCCCCCATTACGCCAGTAACAGTTATCTGCAGATGCCAGTGTGGTGAAGGCGAGCCATAGAACGGTTTGGAGCAACATCATGTGTCGTCTTCGAGATCAGACGACGCTGTAGGGCTGAGAAGCAAACGCAGGAGGCGCGAAGGGGGATACGTATAACATGGGTTTATCACTACCAAGTTCATCTATACTTGTAAAGCTGAAGGATCCATGGGGCGGGGCGTTAATGCGTTAATCTCATCTCTTGATGCTTGTTGTTGTGCAACGCGAGCGTCTACTGGACCAGTAAGCGACCGGGCGAAATCTGACCTGGGTATTTGGGGGCGGAAAACCCACGCTCGCGGGCTGAGTTGGTGATTCCGCTCCTACGGTAGCCCTAAACAGATTCTCGGTCCGATTAGCAGTAGGATTATTTGGAACCCCGAACGAATAGGAAACTTGAACGTTGGATAAATACCAGCGCAGGTTCCTACTTCCGGTTTCGTAGAGATGCCGCGGCCCAATCACCGATGCACAAAGTACGTAGAACTGGTTAGACCAAAATTTGAGGCTGCACGCTGCACGCGTAGAACATAGCTGATTATCTTGCCTAGTTCCAAACACTTAACATAATATATACATACATATGCCCCGTCACCACTTCACATGCTGGCTGTTGGATAGAGCCGCTCACTTCTGACCTTTTCCCACCAACGCCATGTTATGCCTTGCGCATTCGAACCATATATACAGTCGAACGTATCGCCTTCAATCGAAGAATTACAAAGAATAAAATAGTGAAGAACCTTGTAACAGAAATTGAATGACTAGCAACCAACTCTCGGCTTGCTATGAGTGGGTACGGTCACCGTTGACCGAATGGTGCGTCTGCTGTTGATCACCGGAGCCGTTAGAGCCGTTTGTAGGGGGCGTTGCAAGCTGCATAGGGCTTCCGTAACCGTCTAGTTGAAATGCCATTTTGCTGCCCGTGCTTACTCTCTCTGTGGAGTCGGGAAACGACATGGCGGACGTATCGTCCATGGGCGTGAGGCTAGTTTCTTCGACGTCGGTGGTTGCTGGGGGTGGAGGCGGAGGTGGAGGCGCTGATTGCTGGCTTTCAGAAGTCGTTCGGGTTCGCTTTGGTGAGCCAGACTGTGCCTCTCCGTCTCTCTTCCGCTTCAGGTCGGATGTTGAGTCGGATGGAGAGGCCTCATCAGCATCACCGGCTGGCCCTGAAGGGGTGCTAGGAGACTCGCTGGTGAGGTCTGACTTCACACCACTCTGTGCGGCCTTCATCTTCTGTCGCTCTTGCTTCTTCTTGACAGCCTTGTCCATGAAACGCTTGACCTCATCTCTGACCGTCTTCTCGTGGTTGGAACTTATTCTAGCCGTCGGGTCCTTGACACGACCGGACTTGTAGTCGCCTCTCACAAGCTTCTGTGCCACCTCTTTACTCAGTCTTTTAATCTCCTGCTTTTCGAATTTCTTGTAATACTGTTTCGTTACTGCCGTGACGTGCGGTGCAAGCTGTGAGGGTCAGATATGCTTTGCAGAACAATAAATAATACTCACTGTCGCTTCATACACCTTTTCCTGCTTTTCTAATGATAAGGTACGCCACTTTTCACGACCAAAAGCCGGTTCTGTGTCCTCATTGGAGACTGGCTGCGGAGTAGTAGATGCGGAGGGCCCGGTAGGTGTGTTGTTCGATGTTATGCTCGCTATGATGTCTTGTAACAGCTGCGTCTCATTCCTAGCCTTATTCGGGGGAGGCGGTGGGGCATCTGCAGGCTGGGTTGGTCGTTGCCACTGTGTGATACCAGTCTGGTTGTAGAAATACGTCGAACCGTTCTCGGCTGTGGCCTGGTACCAGCCTTGTGGAAGAGCGTTGAATGGCCTTGGTCGCATAATTGGTCGTGGAGTGGCGAAGAAGCCAGCTGGGCCGCGAGGTGCATTTAATACACGAGGACCGGACGGGATGTTTGCTGCAGATGGGCCTTTGGGCGCAATCGTGGAAGGCGATTTTGACCTAGACCGGGAGCGTTCACGAGCTCTCTCGCGTCGTTCATAATGATTCTCGGTCCGAGCTGGTGTGCTTGCGTTTGGATCTCTCTTCAGCCGTGGTATCCTGTAGCCGATTTCCAGCTTACTCCATGCAGCCAATAGCTCTTTGGCGGCCTCCTCGACTCGTTCGTCTCCGCAGTCTGTCAGCTTGCTTACCTCCTCTTCAATACCAGAATCTTGAATCTTGTTTCGAGTAATGCGTGGCAGTCTGTGCAGTACGTCCAGCACTTGGAGAACAACATTGTAGTCATCCTTCCACCTAGACAAAGTGGTTTTGAGGTTTCTATAGCCGTGGAATTGGACGATACGTGCGCGAACCTTTTCGTTGTCGGTCTGCATACGGCTGAGAAGCTTGACAGCAATCCACTTTTCTTCGCAGTTGCGCAAAGCTGATACGACCTTGTTTACTGCATCCTCTTCCAGCTCGCGGGTCTGCAAATTGCTAACGTATTCCTCATCGTCTTCGCTTGCCTTCTTCTTGCGGGGCTTCTTGGCGACTGCTGTACCCCAACCATCAATATCGTCGATTCCGAGAGCCGCGATCGTTTCATTGCTAAGGTTTGTCGCATTGTCGGACTGTGTCTTTCCGCCGATGAAGCCGCTACAGTTGGGCTCACCACAGTAGCAAGGTTGCGGATCTGCGCCGTATCGATCGACATTGTAGTTGAAAACAAGCTCCTCGCCTGCTTTGACGCTACGCTCGACGAATATGCCCATGCGCAGTTTATCCCCAACAACCCACTTGTCGACGAAACAGTTGGGATTGCACGAGTGATTGCAGAAACGACCCAGATTGCCCTTTTTTGTGGCATCTACAAACTCGCCCTTGGTAAGGGACATGAAGTAGAAGTGCTTGATTCCCTCGTCGTCGTATTGACCCATGCGGCGGCGGAAGGTGCGCTCGTCGATGACTTCGCCAATGTATTCGAAGACGAAGTCGCCTGGAGCCATGTCCTTGTTGGCGCGAAGACCGAAACCCTTCTTCTCCGTCTTTATAACCGTGACATCGGCATACTGTTTCCGCTGAAAGCGCATGTTCTGGCATTTCCGACCGCAGCCGCAGTCACCTAGGCACTCCATCTTTGTCGCGCGGTTGATGCAGTCGGAGTCTTCGCCACAGGCATGGTTTGTCTTGGTCGTGGCGTCGTATTCTTCTTGACAGTCGCATTCGAGCGCAGGGTCGGTGGTGCCGATGGTCTTGTTCGCGTACGTGCATTCTGGGAGGACTACGAAAGTCTCTTTGGCGGCGGCAGTAGAGTCGGGCAGGTCGAGGAAGAGCGGAGGCGGTCGTGAGACGACCTTTTGGGACGCGGTGCGCGAGAGCTTGGGTGCCTTGCCGGGCTCCATCTTCAGCGTGATATCACCACCTACGATCTCTTCACGGGCGCTGCCGGGCGACGGAGTATCGACTTCGTGTTTTGTCATGGGCGACTGGGTCCTGGATCGCGTCTTGAGCCGGGGAGGGATGGCCAGAGGCGTGGGCGCGCGATCATCTACCTCGACCTTTACCTGACTGGTGTCCTTGCTCTCACCTGCACCGTCCGAGGTCGCAGCTTCCAACTTCATCTCGCGCAGCTCGGGCTCCAGTCGAGCCGTATTTTGGTCCGACTCGCTGTCCGGCATGTTGTGGAGGGTCGTGGGGTTGGTGGAAGGTGCTGAAGAAGAGGGTGGAGGATCGCGAGAATCTCAAAGAGAGGGACGCTAACGCTCAATGTCCAATATCACACATGCAGAACCAGGAGCCTATCTACCTCATAGTCCATGCGACGCGCATACACTCGACACCTCCAGGGCAGCTCCTTGTAGTTCGGAGTGAAAGGCGACAGACAGAGGCAAGAGACTTGGTCGCCTTGGGTGATGACTGAGCAAAGCTTTTTGCTTCCCTGGACACAAAGCCGTGTCGGACGAGACAGGCTTGCTTTGCGCCTACACCGTAATTGGTGCACCGAGCGACAAGGACTCTACGGGTGTATGTATGTGCCTGGCGTTGTCGCCGTCGCCATGTAGGTGCGCGGGATGGAGCCGTAGATGCAACCAAGCCTTCCGCGGAATCGAGCTCGCTTGTTCCGATGACGACAGGGAAGGCGATTCTTTTTAATCCACAATTTGTACGTGTGTGAGCCTGAACAGGCAGGATCGGTCAGCCGGCAGTGTCTTCGAGTGGTGGTGCTGCGCGCGACGCGATGCGCTGACTTTGGGATGATACTTTGGACATGCGAGCGAAAACTAGCGTTAGTCCATTGGCCCAGCCTCGGCCTCCGCAATCCATGGATGCAGGGCCCCTCTGGCCATATCTACCATTGGCGCACGCAAACATGTCAAGTGAATACAAGATAGAGGCAATGATGATGATATTGTTAGAAGAAGAAAATTGGATAGAGATGTGTGAGTTCCGGTGTTGGGTCACAGAGCTACTGTCCGTAAAGTGAACTCTTGGCGACTCGTGGACGGTCTAAGAAGTTGTCAGAACGGAAAAGTAAGTTGGTTATTATCGGCGACATAGGACGAGAATCTAATCTGAGTTGCAAAAGAGGGTTCTCACTTACACGAGAAAGTCCATTGAGCGTATCTCACATCAAGTTGCTGAGCCGTCAGGGCCGTGTACGCACTGGGAAAGCCCAGCGTGTTGCACGCATCTTTACCGGATGGGGAAACTAATATATCCTCATGTGCAACTGCAATAATAAATGCCGTAAAACACCCTGTGCCTGTCACTGCAGCCGCGGCTGATGGTGAACGAGTAGTGGACAATGTATCAGAATACCTTTGTGATCGGCGCATTATCCGCGAGTCACCGAGACGTGCGGTGTTCGCGGGCCGAGCAAAGACCCAGGGGACGAGACATGTTGAACAAGCAGTATGAGCAACACGGATCGGACACGACTCAGGGCAGCGTGTGAGTTGACCGATTACGCAAGCTGGAGCTGTTCAGTCATCGGGAAAGACAGGATGGCTGGTTGTTAGAGTCCGGCTGGCTCGTTCCTTTTTCACAGATCCAGATCGGGCGAGATTAGCGCGAACCCAATTGCCCGAAAAACGAACGGGTTTCTTCGCGATGCGAACTCGAAATGCGATGTACCATGTCCGGCGCCAGATTGATCATGTGTTGTGACCTCTGCAGCAGGGTGTTCAGCGGCTTGAAATGTCCGAGCCCTAGCGCTAGCATCATAGACTAACTAACTCCCCAAGATGGCTGGCGTTCGAAGTGTCAGCTACAGCACTGGTGCATGTGCTTGCTCTTGAGTTCCAACTTTCCGAAAGACTAAATGGTGGCAGATTGAACTAAGGCCGCCCATGGTGTGTTTTGGATCTTGGCCAAGGCTTCTCATTGGCGTACTCGAGCGAGCACAGTCCACAAGTTTACTAGTGCAGAACTCTGACTGAACGGCTACCTACTCTTCACAGCAGAACCCATGACGCCGGCACGACAGCTGACTTGGACGCACCGGCAAGATGTCGCCTATACGGCCCAGAGTGTCACTTGGTGAACGCCAGCGGGTCCAACTGCCTACTGAGA
Source organism: Alternaria postmessia (assembly GCF_024291825.1). Lineage (NCBI taxonomy): Eukaryota > Fungi > Ascomycota > Dothideomycetes > Pleosporales > Pleosporaceae > Alternaria > Alternaria postmessia. Next base: position 260,616 of record NW_026260085.1, on the reverse strand, counting down.
AAAGATACTTCGACCTAGCGAATGGCGATAAATTTCATTGGGGGCTATGCCGAATCGCGGGCCGCTCCCGATCTTGGACTGGTTTCAACTGGCTCCGCGTAGCCATACGGTGTGAAATGTGAAAAGACTGCGCAGGAGAGTGCTACGTGTCGATGCATGTGCGCACTTTGGTCGCTGGCCAGGTATAAGAAAGCCAGTATCAAGCTACGCAGCTGCGACGTTTGTGCCTCTCGATACACACCTCCCCAGCAGCAGTCCTGGAACAGACTACACTCATGGCACCGTTGTAGACAGGGATGACGACGCCGTCTTCCGCTGCCCCATCAGGCGCGACGCGCCTTCACGACGATCAGCGCTGAACCGTTCTTGCCAGATTGCGCGCAGGACACCAACGCTGGTACGCGCAGCGACATTTCAGCCTCCCCACGATTGCGCTTGCCGTCATGGCGACGAACATGGTACTGTCAAAACCCCGAAACAAAGGCGGCAAGCGTACATGAGAAAAAAGGAAGGCAGGGACTGGTTTGCAAGGGAAGGGCCGTTGGTCTCAGGCTAAACCCTCCACGGCTGGTGAGACACGGCTTGGCGTACTCTCTAGGCGATTGGCTCATCGGTTTGCGCAATCGTTTTCGAACATCCGCTGAGGCTTTCGAGATGGGGTAAAGCGCCGCCAGATCTATGTTACATACGTAGGCTTCGTTATCGATTTGCGACAAGTACTGATTTAGACAGATACCGTGCGGGAAGCCTTGGATGCTGCATTCTTGGTGTGGGGACTAGTCGCTTCCCATTCGTCTTTGAAGAAATCCGCTAATGTATAACATACCGGGTGGCTCTCCCCAGTAATCTCTCACGGGAAGCTGTCTCTCCTAATTATTTTGACCCAGCCTCATGTGGTCCCTTTTGACACAACCTTCTTGCCTGCTGGCATGAATACGACAACCAGAGCCCGCCGCAGGTTTCTTTGATTTTTGGTGCTCTTCTTCTACCGCTCGTTACTCTTTCGTTTCAGCACTCTCGTTTGTTCTGTTGGTAGACGCAGCTATACAACCGCGCGCGAGGGCGCGTTGCTCTTCGCGCCGGTCCACTTACTTTACGGCCTTGTGATCGATGCTCAATTAGTCTGGTTGCATACAGCAAGCTTTTGCCACTACTACTTCTTGGTCTCTGCCCTCGCGTATTTTGAGCCTGTCGAGGATCACGACATGGAGCCCTCGAGCTCGCGCGAGCCACCATGGGCAGAGCATGAAAAGGTACGTACCTCTGAAATACGGTAACACGTACATTCATCACATATGGGAAACTGATGTAACCAATCTAGGTCTATTTGCTTGCTGAAATACTAAAAGCAGCTCCAATACCATCTCATGTTCTCTTCGGAATCATACGCGACGCCAACATCCAGCCACGATGGAACGATATGGCTTTGCCTCCAGGTATGTGCTGTCTACTTGTATGCTCTCATAGCACACGCTCATCACACAACATTACACGTAACATTTGCAGTAGAGTAAACTAACGCGCTGCAGGCCGGTCTGTTCGTTCTAGTCAGATCGCATTCGACAGCCTCGCAGCGACCTACTCCGCGCCTGGGCAAGAGTATAGACGTCCCCAGCTACCTGCACCGATGCTATATCCAGGACCGGACATTACGAGAAAGCGACCACTTCAGCCAGAAGCTTCCACGCCTGTCGGCCGCTTACTACAACCTCGTCCCCCGCATTCGTTCCCGGGAGAATTCATGCCTGCAGGCCCTGCCTACACATCCACGATAAACCCATCTGGCGAGCCAGCGAACAAAAAGAAACGTGGAAGACCAACAAAAGCGGAGGCACAACAAAGAGCGCAAGAGGCTGCCGCGAGAGGAGAGGTATATCCACCACCTAGGAGGGGCAGGCAATCTATCACAGTACCACCTGGACCCTCACCACCCAGTTCGGACCCTCGGCCACACGATCGAACACCACCACCAACAGCGCCTTCGCAGCAGGCTCCCGCAATGACACCGCAACACCAAATCGGAGTGGAACACGGGTCAGAGTCCTCATCAGGCAAGAGAAGACGGACAAGGCCACAACCATTGGAACTAGAAAAACATCGCGCAACCAGCGAAATGGAGTCTCCGCTCGCATATGGATCAGGAGATCCTAGCCGCAGCCAACAATACTCAACATACACACCCATTTCTGCGCCCTTGCCATCTTCCACAGAATCCAGGGACAGAGATGTGCGTATGGAAGGGGTCGAAGAGACTCAACCACGAACCACGACACCTCACTCGTTTAAAGACACGGTCGGTATATGACAGCGTTTCTTTCGTCAACAAAAGCAACATACGGCGGTAATCCTGTTTTGAAAGCGTTCTGTCAACGACTTTACTTACGCACTCACGATGAACTATAGCCATGATACCATGGAGGTACGCTCTGCCGTTTACGCTTGCTACCACATTTGATGAGCACCAGTCATGCGCGCGCATCACTTATCATGTTCATGTTGTTATTGCTGTTCTGGGGCTGTTTGTGCCCCCAGACACACTATCTTTTTCCGTCAAGCTCAATTTCCTTGTCACAACCTGTTCATTCATTTCTTCATTGACTGCATGTCGACACTTTACGAAAGTCGAGATATGATGAGCCCTTACCTAATGTCTTACTATCGCTATCTTCACGACTAAAGAGTTTCATATCTCTTTCGGCAGTAAGGCGCTTATGCCAGCCATCTTGTTTTTTCCGCAACGTGTACGATAGATGGATTTCCGATCAGTTCCGCATCACGGCCTCTGTACAAAAAAGCACCTATTAGCAACAGCATCAATAGTAGACTTGGCCATGGCCAATCAGTACGCAGTCTTTCAACGCTTTGAGCGAGTATCTCTCGTACCACGTCGCACCTCTCTCCTGCATGTCAATGTACGTATCCTGGTGTCCATTCATCTAGCGAGTACTAGCATTTTACGACGTCAAGGTCCTGCAGGCTGACCAAGAAGGTAGCATAGAAGTGGTTGGGAGGGCCGAACCGGGCAGCGTAGGGCAACGCGAACCGCGGCGCGCGACACAAGCAACGGGTCCTGTTTCACCTATGAATACCCTACCAGTTCTCGGTACTACTATCGCCCGTTCTCGTATTTCATACACAAAGTCTGCGACGCAGGGGGGTACATTTCGCTACTCCGCGCAAGAATGTTCGGCAATCTGCATGTAAGCGCCCTCCAAAACATCCTCCGCACTTGACAATCAATCGCATCCATCAAAATCCGCAAATCTGGCCGGAAAGGAGGTTGGCAAAACTTCGGCATGAGTATTGGTTGAGAGACTTATGAGGAAATGACTCGAGTTGCAGCATTTGCGGCTACGCACTTGCGTTCTCTGCAGACATGCTACTGCTGCAGTACGAAAGGGGAGTCGACATGACGCCAACGCATGCACGCATCGACCAAGTCCCAACACCGAAATCCAAAGCAGACATTGCCTGCCCAACCAACTCAGCCTGTGGTAAACATTGCGGCTAAACGGTATGTAATTCCTAATAGTGAATTTCCACGATGATGGTGTTGCAAAACACGTCGTTCATACCCAAGACGCTCGGATCAGGAGATGTGATGACGGAACCTAATGACAATAAATCGCCGTATCAGATCTTACCAGGCTAACCCCACATCGCGCCTACCTGTACAAACCACAGCGGCGTTTATTCACCGGCCTAGCAAGAATGAAAACGAAAACGTTTACCGCCGTTCTAGACTTTGGAAACTTTACTTTGTCAAAACGAAACGGTGCAAACGACCTAAAACGGCCTGGCTGTTATACAGACGTTTTCTGACATTGCGCGCGAAACTAGAAACAGGTAGCTAAGCCAGCGCCAGCGTTTTGCTATTCGATATTGCCAATACATGTTATTCTCTGAGCCGTCTTTGGCGTGTTAGAGGAGGACGGTAGGTGAATATGATATCACGCATGGACCAAGCGTTCATGGTCTCGTTCTCTCCGGAGATCCGAGAGTCGTGAGTGGTCGATAGTGGGCTAAGTGACATGTTCGTTAGCTTGGGGCGGACTGAATGGGGTCGGAGAGGCTGGTCTGTCGCGCGTGCGATATCCGTTCCAAGGCGTGGGTCATGTCACTGTCAATGACATGCAAATTGAGCGCAAACCCATCTAGTTCACCTTGAACAAACTTCATTGATCCTCATGTCGAAGCGCCCCCGTCGTCGCTTCTCGCTTATCACTTGAAACATACACCATGGTACCCTGCTATCATAGACGCGCTCGTATATTACATCTGATCGTCATAATGTAAATCTTGTTATACCCTCCATCCCGGCCCACCTTTCCACCTTCTCCTTCCGGATGCTATAACCGATTGTTGCAAGGCTAAGCGGAGGAGAGATATCTCAATCTGACAACGCCCGTCGCGTGCTCCTTCTTTCTAGACTACCGCATGTCATCCGCTTAGTCTTTGCACCTCGGTTGCGGCATCCGAAATGCAGAACAGACAAGGTGCAGATTGTTTAGATGAACGATGCTTCGTACCTGCATATTGATGATGGATTCCTGCATTGGAATCATCTACTCCATTACTCTGTTGGGCAAGATGGGTGTATTGGGAGTATGCGCATGCATGGGGACATGTGGCGTTCAGCGGGTTTGATGCATATGTATCCAAGATGGGAGCTAGGGGTCTGGCAGATGTGGGGGAGAAGGGACGAAAAGAAGGCGAGGCTATAGCCGGCATTGTCATTGACAAAGGCAAAGTTTTGTTTGCTGCGGATCAATGCCATCTAGAACCGGAGTATGGGCATCCTTAGCTGAGATTGTTGCCCGGCTGCGCTAATGTGATTGTGGTGGTGGTAATTTGCTTTCGTGTCCAGATTGGGACACTTTAGGCGAGGAAGAGATGAGATAATGGAGGTAAATATAGTAGAAACTGTATAGGATGTCTAGGGGGAATTGTTTCCAATGGCTTACGTGCTTGATTGTCGCCTCGATCGTGAGGCCAGTAGGTAGGTAGTCGCTTATGACGAGTATTTCACGGCTGAAGTTGGGCATGCAGCATGGCTGGTATGCTGGATGATGAGTGAATTTTCCAGATACATGTCTTCTTTCTCCACGACTCGATATTACCACAAAGTAACAGTTGTATAGTATCTGTGCCACGCTACATCTGAATGATGGCAAAGATGTTCCGAGGCGAAGGCGGCGGATTAGCTCCCATGCAAACGACAAGAAGAACTGGCAATCCCAAACAATGGTATCAGTGTGATATATCGGCTATCAAAATATTGCGTCACTCGCGTTCCATGCAACCCAACAAAACAAGCTTAAGTACAAAGTCAAACGCCTGAGAAGAAAACAACCTTCAAAATGCTAGTGGTATCGAGAAGAGGTATTGGAGAAAGTAGTAATAGTCCGCCCGAACAGAACAGAAAACACATGTCAATGCCGAGGCTACTGCCATTTTTTTTTCTCTACCAACGCCAAACGTAGTCAGTCAAAACAGAAGCAATGGAGATGGATACCTCGCTACGGCGCCACACAGTCTTCGGCAGCGAGAAGCTATCTCGCCGCGTTAGAATCGGCTTTGCACTCATCGCAGGTCCAGTCTCGTGTTTTCGGGGTGAGTATTGGCGTTGATGTTTTGCTGTGTTGTTGTATGCATGCGAGATGGAAGATTCGACGTATACAGTCCTGTAACAATATTAGTTCACGATTTCACATGTGTTGTAGGTTTGCTGAGCTTACGATGTTGTTACATGCAATGAGGCCAGTTTTGCCTGGTTTTGCCGATGTATCTTTGTCGCAGTAACATAGATCGTATGGCGGCTCAGCGTCCTCGTCTTGAGGTGTTTTTGCTGACTCCAATGGTATATTTGGCGATGTTCCATCGCTCATGTCAACATCGCCATCATGATCTCCATTGGCAGGAGTAAGGTAGCCAGCTTCAGTTGTTACGGCTTTACCTTTGCCCTTATCTTTCCTTAGCTGATGACTCTTGTTCCCTTCAGGGGTCGCGTCAACACAAGAGGCGACCCAATCAAGGATTGGTTCGTTTTCATGGTCTGGGTCGGAGGCAGAACTCGAGACCATAGCATTGCGTTCGATATTCTGATCCTGCGTCGGCACAAGGCCCTGATCCGCCCCATTGTCAGTAGGGGCAACAGGGGTCTTTTGATATTGGATATCGAGATATGCTAGACGCTGAGAAAGCTCGTTGGCGTTCACGATATTCTCCAATGCTTCGTGCACCTCTTTCGATATAATGTCCTCCTCTAACAGCTCGTCCATCTTCTTCTTGAACTCGCAATAGACATCGTTGTCGTCCAGCAATTTTTGGCGGCATTGTCGCGCAAATCGAATAATGGACTCTTCCACGTGCATCTCTGATTGCAGATTCTCTTCGTGCATGAAGTCATCATAGATCTTCAAGAAACGCTTAGAAGCCTCTGATAATTTTGTTTTGTCGATCTCCACGTGTTTCCGGAAATACATCCACCCTTCGTCCAGTTCATCGTCGCTTTCACTGATGACCTCGCCGGGTTGTAGAGGTCTCTTGCTAACCAAACGGAAGAAGGTGATACCATTTGGCGCCTTTGGCACGACGAATCTCTTCTTCTCCCTTTGCGGTCTGGACTGCACTTGATCTGGAGGTTTCCGTGGTCTCGGTCCTGGCGCAACTTTCAAGCTATTCGTTGCTGGTTTCGCTTTTGCGTGTTTGGTAGGCTTTTCTATCCTGGCAGTTCTTTCGAACTCGTCGTCGCCTGCCAAGAATTTTCGTCTGTTGAAGGGCTGAGCTGGTGCGAGTACACGCACGTCGGCAGGCTCATCGGCAGTATCACTTGCACGTTGACCCGCTCTATAGTTGGCTACTTCGCTATCGAAGCGCCAGTGCTCAATCCCATGTTCGTCGACTTGTTCCAGGGTGACATGATAGTCAAAGTACTCGTGCCAGCTGATGAGGTGCATTTTGAGGTCTTCGATATCTGCTATCTTCTTTTTTGAGCAATGCGGGCACATGAGTTCAGATCGCTCAAGAGTGTCGTTGCCATAGACGAAAGTGAGCCTATATCGGGGTTCCTGATCGAGAGGTGGTGTCGGATATGAACTGGAAGATTCTATCGTATTTCGAAGATGCCGGTTGTGGCTTATCAAGACAGAGTCTCGTTTGAGCGGATTCCAATGCATGCTGACCTCTAGTCCCATGCCGAGCTGGTTTCCAGATGCTTTCAATGGTAAGATGACCCTCCCTTCTGGCACGTCGAAAATATTCCCATACGAAGTAGACAGGCGGGCTGATGAATCCGAGATTTTGAGGCCCATAAACTCGCACAAGTCCTTGAGATTGTTGTCATTGTCGAAATTCAGACTGAGCATTATTCTGTGTATGTCATTTTCGTCGATAATACTGGGATCGGTGTGCCAGTCTTCACGATAAATGATGATAGGCTCCATCTCGATTGATGCCTCCCGATCCGACCGCCTATCAGTGGCTCGCAGGATTGCCTCCTGTTCGGGCGGATTGTTACATGGCGGATCAGGAGATGATGAAACAACCGACGTCTTGATCGACGCAGTCAATCGCAACAAAGTCCGCGCCTTCTTTGCCAGGTCATTTCCACGACCACCACGAGGAGCTTGCTGACCGTTCTGTAAACGAATACTGTGCGCCTGAAGAACGAAGGACCCTGCTTCCCTTTCTACTAGGACCATCTCGTCCAGTAAATCCCAAGATGGAGGCCGCCAAGTGGCACGAAAATCGAATCCTGTCTTTTTGTCGTAATCCTCGTTGCGGGAAGAGTGCACTTGTTTTCTGTTCCGCTCTAAGAATGGGAGCCTTTTCTTCTTGTAAAGATAATCGTAAAAAAGTATATTTCCAGAAAATCTGTCTCGCCGTCCTAGCATGCTCTGCCGGCGCACACGCATGTTAGGGAACGTTCTGCTTGGACTTTGATCTACTTACAGAATTCCTCGGTTGCTCAGTTGCATCCTATAGCAACCGAGAACGAGTGGTGATGGCGCACATTAGTGGGGCCAATTGAGAGAATGAAGAGTTTTGCGGTTGCTCGCCGCTGTCCTGGGTGTCGGCAGTATGGCTTTGCAGATGGAAAGACGGATGAGAAAGTGAAGATGGCGGAAAGCAGGGTTGTCGTTGTTTCTAGCGGTCTGACGCCCCTGGGCCGCGCGCGACAATCCCACGATATAAGTCAACGCGCAACAATCATGCACTGTCCATTCAGCTTTGGAACTGCTGACAAAGGGTCGCGTCAGTTGTATTCTCGCTGTCGCTGTTTGTTGTGTCGGAGAGGTTTGTGGCGCACGATGGCAACCAGGAACGACGCGATGGCGCACAAGCGGATAGCGCTCAGCTGGCGAGAAGGCGAATGGCCTGTATCCGCAACATTCACTGTAGGCCAACGCGAACGCCTCGGACGCTCCACATGCTTGACGGCTGTGTGCGGGAGTTGTGTTGACAAGGGTCACGTGGACACGGGTGGTGCCGCTAAGCTGCATTGGCTTGGTGATCCTGGATGATCTCATTGATGGCCTCTTACCTCCGTGGTCCGCATGCATCGACAATTCACTGTCGCAACACTCGCCTCCAACTACCACTCTTTTGCCTCACATTTCGACCTGCTCCATGCACCTTCGCGACTGCCTTGCAGGGCTTAAGTGCCCCTTATAGGTCAGACCTAACACTAATCAGCCCCTCAAATTCAAGCTGGCCCTAGAAGTCATTGGACCCTACATCGTACGACATGGCTGTAACACTGAAGCGCAAACGCGGCGCTGTATCGTACAAGGAGCCAAGCAGTGACGATGACCTCTCTGAAAGCTCCGGTTATGAGCAAACCACCAGAAAGCGCACCGTCCCTACCCGCCGATCCACTCGCCGCCCGGCAGCCGACGACGAAGCCGCCAGCGAAAGCGAGCACTCTCCACCACCACAGCCCGCTTCTGTCAAGCTTCAACGGGAGTCACGAACCTCACGGAGACGAGGAGCGCCAAAGATTTCATACAAAGATGTCAGCACAGACGATGAAGACGAGGAGGATCCCGATGGCGACTTCGAGCTGGAAGAAGAGCAGGTCATGACGGTGAGGACACGGCCACGACCTGTCGCGGCACCAGTATCACGATCTGGGAAGACTGTAGGTATAAAGAGGAGTAGATCGCGACGTAAGGCGACCATAGGCGCACCATTGAAGCCGAACAACGAGGGTCAGGTCGAGCGCAAGACGACGATTCCCTCCGATGGGCACAAGCCGGTATGTCTGCTTCATCACATATATGTTCTAGCTCTAATACTCATGTCTAGGCCTGGGCTTCTCTGCCATATCACGTACTCCTCCAAATCTTTGTTTACGCTTCCCACCCGCTTCACGACGAGAACATGAAGCCCACCCCCGCGATATCATGGCTTGTACAGATGGCCAAGACGTGTTCAGCCTTTACAAAGCCGGCTCTGACGGCCCTATACCGAAACCCGCCCATATTCGCAATTAGGCAGACACGCAAAGACCTCGTTCATCACCTCATCACTCCTCCACCTGGGGCACACGATGATTATCGCGTCATGGTCAAGCGATTAGAGCTAGATGCGACGCAGATGACTGCTCTGACGGATCATGCCAACAGCGTGACCGATCTTGCGGCTCTGGTACGGTCACTGACCACACTGCGTGAGATTGACATCTTTGATCCCATGGATCGGCCTCCCTTTCGCCCACGACTTAGACGACTTCGGCGCTGGGTATATCCTGCTGAACTCTTCGACGCTCTTCGACAAACTAGTCTGCGTTTGAGAAGCTGGCGGTGGAACAGCACGTTCTGTAGCCAAGGACCTCTATGGATCAAGACGATTCATGCCGACCATGCTTTCCAGAGCCTTCGCGATCTAACATTGACTAAATTCCATCCTGAAGCCACTCGTGGGGATCCTGAAGAACATCAGGGCGAGCCAACAATAGAGGAGCTGCTAGCATCTGCGCTGGCTGTGCTTCCTAATCTTAAGACTCTATCCTTTGAGACTTGCGGCATAGTTAGTGGGCGCCTGCTTCCTTTGCTGCCCACGAACCTCACCAGCCTCAGCATCGTGAACTGTGGCGAGCTACTCTCCGATGCATTTTCGGATTTCCTGACCACCCATGGCTCTCAGCTTGAAGAACTGACCCTCAATCACAACCAGGCCCTGGATATGTCATTCCTAGTTGACTTGAAACGCTCTTGTCCCAAGCTTGAGGTTCTAAGGATGGACACAACCTACTATAGCTCTCTAGTCATGTCTGCTGACAACGAACCTCTCTACGAGACACTTCTTGGTGAGAGCGAAATGCCTACCTGGCCAACAACACTTCGAACCATTGATTTCCAGTATCTACGCAAGTGGAATTCAAAGTCTGCCGACAACTTCTTCAATTCGCTCATCAACTCCGCCGAAGAAATGCCCTGGCTGCAGGAGATCACCATTATCGCCATGGTGGATACCGACTGGCGCCAGAGAGCAGAGTTCCGGCAGAAGTGGAGTGCCAAGTTCAAGAAGGTCTATGCAAGAAGGTGGGAAGCACCTGATCCTAACCTCGCGTCTCTGAGGGCCTTCAGGGAATGGAAGGAACGTGGTGGTGAGGAAGAGAGGGTAGACTCGTTCATTGAGGGCATCTCAGAAGAAACGTCAAAACCCGAACCAGTTGTTGTAGACGACGGCAGTAGTAGTGACGACGATGCTCCACTGCTACAATCGCGCGCTCAGAAGCAAGATGAGCGATGGGGTTCGAAGCGTCTCCGCTCTCGCTCAAAAGCAGCGACCAGCTACGACGAGGAGTCAAACGAAGACTCTGCCTCTGAAGAAGATGTGTCAGATGAAGAGGAGCCATTCGTGCAAGGCCGGTGTCACACAGTAATCTTCCGCATCGATAACTTCCGTCCTCGCGAAGAGATCTTCAATGAAGCTGACTTTCTTGACGCGGAACCCAGCGGCGACGAAGAGTGGAACGGTAATGAGGATGACGACAACGATAACGGAGGCGGGTATGCGTGGTAACTAATGAGTGATTTTTTGGTGTTTCGGGTTTCAGACGCGGATGACGTCGTATGCAAACAGGAGTCAGTTTGGCATGTTTGCTCGGATCAAGACAGGAACTATGCATTAGGCAGGCGTTGATTTGGTTACTTATTCAGATATCCGTGTGTTAGTATTGGGCCTGAATCGGGCGCGGCAGAGAGGTTGGGCTCTGGCTTTTCTTGGTCGCCAGTAGCTGTCTCAGCCACATGTGGAATAAGGATGTTTTAGTCCATGTCCGAACGTGCCGTTGAGATGTGATTAGCTGTTTGTAGTAGCAATGTGGTCGCAGTAAGACGCAAGCCAGCTGAAAGAAACACATTCGCCTGCCGGACATGTGCGTCACTTTCCTGACTGCGCAAAGTGCACAGCCTCGCAGAGCGTCCCAGCATCCTGGCCAATCCCCACCATAACGCTAACAAGGACCACTCGCCCATTGCTGTTCGCACTCCTGTCATATAACCGCTGGCTGCGATGTATTGATATCCCCGGCCGCCTCTCCTCCCCTACTAACCAACTTTCTTATATCTCTTTCCCCTCTTCTATCGCATCCTCTCTCTTCCTTACCCCGCCATCGCCTCTCCACAAAACAACATGGCGGTACCCACACCTCCCATCCCGCCTGTGTCGCCGGACTCGGGCCCTACCGACCCTACCCTCCCCAAGCTTCCTGCTGGATGGATAGCGCAGTGGGATAACTCGTATGTTGAAGCCTACCATATGATGCTTTGGCCGCCCCGCCCTTGCACTCGTTGCCCCGCGACACGAAACTAACATACACGCCAGGTCACGAAAGTATTATTGTACGTAGCCTAGTCGGCTTGGTCGCGCCATATATACAACAACATCGCACATTCTAACCCTCCGCGACAGATGTCCAAATCAGCACCGGCGTCTCGCAATGGGAACTGCCCACCAGCGAAGCCCCCGTAGGCGGCTCCTCCAACCACAGCACCCCGGCGCAATCAACGAATCCATACAACGTACCCGGCACATCAGGTCCAGACGGCGCGGGCGATGGAACAAGAGGCATGGGCGACGGCCCGACTGGAGACAGGGCAGGCGGACTGGGTGTATGAGACACTCGACATACTTGGGCATCAATCGGGCATGCAGGCTGACAAAGGGCATACAGGGCTTTGCGATGAACGCGCTTATGGGAAACAAGCAGAGTGGTAGTGGAGGCCATGGCGGCGGCGGCTCGGGAAACCTCGTTGGCCAACTCGCGGGGAGTTTCTTGGGCAGTGGGAAACAACATGGCGGTTCTTCTGGCGGACACTCTGGTGGCGGTGGCGGTGCCGGCAACCTTGTTGGACAGCTTGCTAGCGGTCTGCTAGGTGGTGGGAAGCAGCACGGAAGTTCGTCTGGAGGTCAACATGGTGGCAGTTCTTCCGGAGGCGGGCTTGGAGGCATGCTTGGGAGCGTACTCGGTGGTGGTGGATCGGTACAATGCCCTCTACGTCATACGACTTGAGGAAATGCGCTGACAACATCTAGCACAACAAGCCAAACAACGGCGCTGGCGACTACGGCTACTCTGGTGCCTCTTCAGGCGGAACCTACACCGGCACCGCACCACCAACTTCCTACAACCACAGCGCTCAAGGCGGCCAATACGGCAGCGGTGCTCCGAGTCACGGACAACAATATGGCCAGGGTCAACCCCACGGCGGCTACGGCGGCTCACAACAACACACTCCCCAGCCACAGCACGGTGGCCAGCAACATGGCTATGGCTCGCAAGCTGGTTTCGGTGGTCAATCAGGATATGGTGGACCAGCACCAGGTTACGGTCAAGGACCACCACATGGGGGTCCACCAGGTGGCTATGGACAACAAGGTATGGACCAAATACGCGTGAGGGAAAGGATGCGCAAAACTGATATCTAGTGTAGCTGGCTACGGAGGCCCTGCTTATGGTGCACCAAGCGGTCCCTATGGCGGCCCTGGCAACTATGATCAACATCAGCACAACCAGTATGGTGGTGCTCCTACGCATGCTAACCAATATGGTGGTGGAGGCCAGCAGTATCCTCCTCCTCCTGGTCAGCACCAGGCTGGCTACGGTGGCCCTCCAGGTGGTCACCATACACCGCAGCCTGGTTGGCAGTAAACTCGTCGTATCCTGGTTTGCTGAGTCGTGCGCCGATACACGGACGAAGGATACACAAAACTTACGGTTGCGACAGAGTGAGGCCGCGATGCGAACAACAGGCGATGCTTGGTGGCTGAGGTTTTCGGAGGTTGCTAGAGATACCTTTCTGAACTGTGTAGATTCAATGACTTTGTTCTCTTCCTGTGTTCTCGCTGGTAGTGTCTGAGAGACCAATGCTGCGGTGACCTGATATAGGGTCACCCGTGGCTGCATAGATCTTGACCGCAGTGCTATGTGGGCTCGTAGCAGATGCCACACTAGCCCTCCCTGTGTCCTCTTGACTTTGAGTTTGTTCCACCCTGAGCGCATAACGCGAGAATCGCGCACTTCTGTCGCGTGTTGCTTATCGAGGATATGGCGTGTCGTCTAGTCGCTTCTACGCAGCCCACGATAATTGACGCGTATGACCTTGATCTGTACTGTACGACTTTAACCTCAGCGAGCGCAGCGCAATGCCATGCGCTTCAGAACAGCATCTCGCTGTCTTGGTGTACCATCATTTCCTCTCTGGAACCCCAAGTTTGTCGTTTGCCTAGATACTCCATCCTTCATCTTTACCCAAAGAGATCCATTCCATCACCACCCGTCGTTATTCCTCCAAGCACACCACCTTCTCCCACAACCCTCCAGGCCACCCCGACCTTGACACCCATTCCCCCTTCAACACCCGGTATGTCTTCCCCATCACACGTACCCACCCACCCACTCAGGCTGGCTCTGAACGCGCGTGCGTCCTGCCGTGGTATCCTCACCCAGACACTCCGTTCAGAGATCTTGAGCATGTCGATGGGTATCGCTGTGCCTGTGATACCGAGGTAGGACCGCAGTGAATGTGTGAGGAGGGAGGAGGCTAGGAGGGGTGAGAGGGATGTCGTCGTCGAGTCTGGGGAGGCTGTGGCTGGTGGTATGGCTGCGGTTCCGGGTGTGAGGAGGATGAGGTGGAAGTAGGACCATGCTGTTTTTCGGAAGGTAGACTGGTGGAGGATATGGACTTGTTTTTCTTGGGCGTTGTCTTTGCGTTTGCGCTTCTTGGTGTTGGAGGATGTTGGTGTGGTTAAGTCGAGCTCGGACGTGTCTACGTCTTTGGGCGTGGGCGCGGAAGATTTAGTGTCTGGGTTCGCAATCGCGGAGACTGTGGAGGAGGTTTCGGTAGGTATTGGTGCCATGGTGAGGGTTCGTGAGCGTGCGCGCAACAGAGAGACACAAGTGGGTAGATGTTAGAGCTCCGAGGCATCTGGCGCGAAAGTTTTGGCGGGGTTAATTAGCGCGTTTTCTTACCTCCGGAGGAATGTAACTGGCTGCGTGAGATACCTAGTCAACATTGTGCCCCAATGTTGACTAAGGAGACTCAAGTCAGTTGCTTATTAACTTCATTCGGTTCGAGCTCAGAATTTCTTACCTATCCTTCGTCACGATGAGAGATTTGCAAAAACAATGGAATTCATAGCATGAATTTCTCGCTCGGCGGTCATCGATTAGTCATCATCGAAACAACATCAGCCTTCCTAGCTCAGTGGTAGAGCGCGTCACTAGTAATGACGAGGTCGTCAGTTCAATTCTGGCGGAAGGCATTGTTTTTGTGGAGCGGACTCTGTTGACCCATCGAACGCGTTGCGCAATGAAGCGTTGCATAGCGTTGCATAGCGCAACACACCAATTTTTTGGCAACCCTGAGAATGAATTTTTTATGTGTAGACCGAATCAACAGGCTATCAAAACCCGTCCTAAAAGGCTCTGCAGACTTGCTGCAAGCGATCTATCGTAAACATGAATGGGCGGATGTTAGTGGGTATCAGAAAGGCGGGTATCTGGCCGAGTGGAAATGGGAGTTGGGCGAAAGGTTTCACGAGCACCAAGACTACTGTTCTTGGATTGGGACGTAAGTATAAAAGGGTTACAGCCGAGTGTATCTACTACTATACATGCCCACTCCTCGCCTCTGCCGCTTCCACCAAATTCACACTTGGCGGCTGCCAGATGAGGGCCAAAACTTGACCGATACACCCAGTACCCATAAGGGTATGCCCGATAACGGGACTTTTACACGATAATTGCCCAAGTTAATGGGACTTGTACACGAAAAATGCCCAATTGAATGGGACTGAACACAATAGGATAATGAGAAGGGAACTCGTAGCTCGAAAGCAGAGCTAACATCCAAAATCCATAATCGCAAGACGCAAAGAGAAAGCCGTATGAGGCTGGGGGTATCATATGCTGCTGCAAAGGACTTGCTATCCGCCAGGAAACGCCAGTGAAGTGACCTTTCTGACGTGTATAAGAACACGATACAGGTAGGGTATAAGAGTAAAGTCAAGAGAAAAGAATGTCGAGCTCCGTGGCTGTGATCGAGCGAAGCGGATGCTTACTGCTTGCTCTTGCCCTTGCCTTTCGAATTGCTGGGCTCGCCGTTGTTTTGAAGCTCGCTGTTGTTTTCAAGCTCGCCGTTGTTTTCAAGCTGACCGTGCTTTGGAAGGTAGCAGACCCAATCTAGCTTCAACGGCCCTTTCGGAAGGTTCTGGTTTACGCTTTCGAGGATTTGTTGAACTTGCGCAACGACCGTAATCACAGTGTCCATTATGCCGAACAAGTCGCGGTTCGGCTCAATGTATGCTCTGACTGTGGCATCGAACTCTTTTCGCAGTTCAGCATCCGCCTTCTGGACGTTACTGAGTTGGTCCCGGATCTCAGGCACAGCCGCTTCATAATCGCTCTTGATCTGTCTTAGCTGGTCGGAACATTCCTTGGTCTCTTTTTTGATAGTTGACGCGTTGTTGGACACAATAGCGAAGAGATTGCTGATGGTCTTCTTTATCTCAGCCTCCGCATCTGCGCGCGCCCGTCGCTCGTCGCTTACGCGAAAGCGCAAGTGTTCCAACTCTGTCACGCGTTCAATCTTGTCTTCTTCCAGTCGATTTTGTAGATCTTTAAGCGTATTAGCCTCTTCTGTAAGTTGGCGCTGGATCTCTGCAGTACTGGTGTTAACAATCTGCCCTTTAGAGGTAGCCGCCTGCTTGGTGTCTATAAGTCCTCGCAATTGCGGAGCAATACGTAGAAGACCGTGCAAGCTTTCTGCGTCACGACTCAACGCGATAAAGCTTCCGTGAGGGTCCGCTATCATTTTAGCCGCCTTGAGTTCTTTGATATCCTCAAGGATTTGTGTCAAATTCGGATACATCGTTGTGAACCACGCGACCATGCGCTTGTACATGTCGTCGGTATTTATATTCTCGTATCGGCTTTGTAAGTTGTTCAGCGCGAAAGTGATTCCTTGTAGTTGTTGATTCATTCCTTGTAGATGTTGATGCATTCTTTCAGCATCGACCTTTCTTGACAACGATGTTTGCAGAGCTGCGAAAGCTGTCCTAAGCGAAACTGCTTCCGCTACCATCCCTTCAAGCTGAGCTTGTTGTTGCTGCTGTCCCAAAGTATTTTGTTGTGTCGGCAAGTTCGCAACTTGTCGATTCAGATTGAAGAGGTCGTGGCTGTGCCTGTCTAACGTATTGCTAATGATCTGCGCTTGTTGTTCAACACTTGCCTTAAGTGGTGCGAAGTGTTCGCGGAAGAGATTAGGAACCATCTCTTGTATACTTAAGATGATAGCATCGTGATCTTCGAATTTCTCGTGGAGAGTCTCAAGGCCTTGCTGGGTAACGCTGAGAGCATTCATATCGAACTGCGCTGACGGGGCTGCAGCGGTGTCAGTGGGTGTGACTTCATGTTCGTGCCCCTTGCGCGATGCTCGGATCTCTTCCACGAGGCGGGTTTCGAGCTCCTCCAGATTCTTTGCAGCCTTTTGCTCAGTTACTAGCGTCCTAACTCTCTTTTCCACCGCCTTCTCCACAGTCTTGTCTAAAGCCCTGTCTTCAGTCTCAACCGTCTGTTCCACCGTCTCGAGCGGCCTAGCACTAGCAGAAGATGCCTCTATGCTATCAATCCGCTCCTCTTGGCGATCCATCCGGGAAGTTAGGCTATTCTTGCCTTCCACAGTTTTGCGGAGTCGTTGCAACGACTTGTCCAGCGAGTCGACTTTCGAGTCTAAGTCACCCGTCTCTGGGGTTTTTGCAACAGTAGACGAAGGGAAAACAGGCGTCCCGACTCTCTTAAAGTTGGGACCCTTAGGAGCCCTCTCCAGCTCATCAACACGAGGAGGCAGCTTGTCCAGCTCATCGACACGGACAGCCAGCCTGTCTACATTACGTGCAGACTTCTCCAGCTCACTAAGGCGAACAGGGAGTCTGGATAAATCAGCTTCGGTAAGCGTTGTTCGCAGGGCGGCAACTCTTTCTGATAAGGATTTTCCAGTATCCTTGTAGTCGCTTTTGATTCGCCCAATGTACTTAACGATGTCGTCTTGGTAATCAGAAAATTCCTTCTCAAACGATAAAAGGTCTTTGTTCATGCTCTTCATCTCTTCGCGAATTTCCTGCACCTTGTCAAGTAGTTTGTCGTCTGTGCGTCGCATTTCCTCCAGCTTGTCGTGTATCTTGTCCATGCCACTTGGAGAAAGGTCATCCACGTCATCTTCTAGTTTCTGCAAGTCATCTTCCAATTTCTGCAATTGTCTCTGTAGCTTATCGGCTTTGGAGTATGTCTTTGCATCATTTCCCTCGACAGTCTTGATTCTCTCGTGCAATACCGAAAGCTGGTTAGCAAGTTCCTGCTTATAATTCTCCTTGAAGCTCTTGAACTCTTGCAATCCAAGCTGGTGACTGCGAATCTCGGCCTTATTATTATTGAAATGCTCGGCAAGCTTGCGATCGGCCTCGTCTGTTTTTTCGCTCAAGGTTTTTAAGACGACGGAAGCTTTCTCTTCGACTTGGGCTGCGATGAGGTTATTAATTGTTACTTCAGATACCGCCTTAAGTTGCGCGTCCTTCCATGTCTTCAGTGCGCCAATATCGATCCCCTGTAGTTCCTTCGCAGTCTTCAACGTGGTGATGTCGTTCTCTAACCCGTGAACCTTTGCGAGTGTGCTGTCAAGCCTGCTTCTTATAGAGCTAAGCTCTGATTTGGCAGATACATTAAATTGGTCAGGTTCAGGCTTTGCAGCTTGCCGCGACTCCAGTGTAGCTAATCTTTCTGGCACAGCTGCAAGGTCTTGCAGCCCCTTTGTCAGATCAGGGAGCCCGGTAGCTGAATTTTCTAGTGCTTCCAAGCGTTCTGTTATAGGCTTGGCAGCTGCGTTTACAAGCTTGAAAGTCTCTGTCCTGTCCATTAGGCTAGGAACGCGGGCAGACACGGCCTCTACATCGTCCAGTCTGCGTTTCGTCTGATCATGTTTCTCCTCCATCTGCTTCTTGAGTTCGTTGAGCTCCTTCTCACGGTCACTGATGATTTGGTCACGTTCCTTCTTAAGGTACGCAATGTCCATTGCTTGGGTGGCGAGCTTAGCCTCGAGGGTCTTGCTGACGCCGGCGGTTATTTGATGTGCAATCGCTCTTCTCCTCTCTTTCAGTTTTCGTAAGGACTGCATGGTGATTGGAATGTTGTCCATAACAGGACTTTTTACCTCTACAGGTCGTCGCAGAGTGCTCAAGTCTGTTGTTGGTAGCATAGAAGGAGCAAGAGGGGCATGATGAGTAGGTGTCGATGCCCCACTCCCTATACTGCTCGGAGACTGAACCAGAGTACTCTGACGCCTTTGAGGGCCTTCTGGCCTATACTGGTCAGAAGCTAGCCTCGGACCGGTAGGTACATTTGCAATTCCAGCATAAGAGCTTTTCCTCGATGGTGGAGGGCTCGGTATTCTGGAGCCTGTAGATTTGGCGTACTAATCTAGTGTCAGCACTGGTGATTGAAGGAGTGAGGACTTAGCTGACCCTGTCTTGCAACACCGACCGCCAATCGGGCGGGCGACTCCTTTTATCTGGAGGGCTCTCGCCGTGAGACTGAGAATCTAAGGGCCTTTTGCCGATGCGCGAGCCCACTGGGTCGTTGAGCGCAGGCGAATACATGATCGGTGTTCGAGCATGCGGACTATGTGATACGTTAGTAGATGCATTACATAGAGCTTGGGTGTTGGGTGGTAATGTCGTTGTTGAACAGTCCGTCCTGACCTAGTGTGTTTCAGATGCCAAACGCTTGTAACTAGTGCAGGGCAGTCTGTTGGCTTGAGGACGGTGTTTAAGTAATACCAGTTCAGGTGCGTACTTTGAGTCTTCTACGCTAGTGAAGAATCGCAGTAGAGAAAAAGCAAGTGACAATGACGTGATGGATTGTGATGGAATGTGAGAGGAAATGAGAGCAAGTGAGAGAGCAAGTGAGAGAGCAAGTGAGAGAGCAAGTGAGAGAGCAAGTGAGAGAGCAAGTGAGAGAGCAAGTGAGAGAGCAAGTGAGGGCATGGTATACCTGTCTGTCTGCATACAGTCGCCGTTGGCATTGTCCCGGGAAGTGTTTGTCGAGATAGTAGGGACTTGAGGGCGACTAGCCATGTCGTCGTTGTGTGGTCGGCATGTAAAGTAAGGGTAGGGGACGAGCGCTGAAGCCGCTCCTGCGCACAACCAATACACGGATTGGGTGGCGGAAGCAGCAAGATTGATGAAGACAAAGCGGAAAGGGCAAGAGAGGGAGGTCCCAAGGGCTCAAATAGTCCTAAGGAACAAGGTCAACAGACTTTGGATGTCAATAGACTTTGTGGCTGCTTGTATTGCACGCCAGCAGGGAAGGGGCTAGGTTGGGGATGCGGTCTGGGGACAGTCGCGTCGACGCGCCCAATGCCACTACTTAGCAAACGGAAGACAGCGGGCCCGTGCGTCGTTACTGGAGCTTCCATCTTCGCGTTCGCGATTTATCGCTGTCGCATAACGCCGCGGAAATTACCCACGACAACACATCATCATGGCCATGGTAGGTGAGAGACGTGATTCCCGCGTCACCTGACTGACAAAGCGTAGCCCATCACCACCATCGCCGAGAGCAAGGAGCTCCGCGGCCTCAACCTCATCGCGGCGCATTCTCACATTCGCGGTCTCGGTGTCGACGATGACACGCTCGAGCCCAAGGTATCTTCGCAGGGCCTTGTCGGGCAGGAGAAGGCACGGAAGGCAGCTGCCGTGATACTCAAGATGGCACGAGATGGAAAGATTGCTGGTCGCGCAGTCCTGATTGCTGGCCCTCCCAGTACAGGAAAGACGGCCATCGCAATGGGCATGGCGCAGTCGCTGGGCCCCGATGTCCCCTTCACAATGCTTGCGTCGTCCGAAATCTTCTCGCTGGAGATGTCAAAGACCGAGGCGCTTACACAGGCCTTCCGGAAGTCGATTGGCGTGCGGATAACAGAGGAGAGCGAGGTCATCGAAGGCGAGGTTGTGGAGATACAGATTGACCGCAGTGTCACAGGCGTGAGTACGAGGTTAGTTGTGGCAAGGTAGCGATACTGACTCCAGTGCAGAGCAACAAGCAAGGAAAGCTTACCATCAAGACGACCGACATGGAGACTGTCTACGACATGGGCACCAAGATGATCGATGCAATGACCAAGGAGAAAGTCATGGCTGGTGACATTATCTCTATCGACAAGGCTTCGGGCAAGATCACTAAGCTCGGCCGCTCGTACACGCGCTCCAGAGACTACGATGCGATGGGCATCGACACCAAATTCGTCCAATGCCCAGAAGGCGAGCTGCAACAACGGCGCGAGGTAGTGCACACAGTCAGCCTGCACGAGATCGACGTGATAAACTCGAGGACTCAGGGCTTCCTAGCGCTCTTCTCTGGTGACACAGGCGAGATTCGCAGTGAAGTACGAGACCAGATCAATACCAAGGTCGCAGAGTGGAAGGAAGAGGGCAAGGCAACCATTGTGCCAGGTGTACTGTTCATCGACGAGGTTCACATGCTTGACATTGAATGCTTTTCCTTCGTCAATCGCGCGCTCGAGGACGAGCTCGCACCGATCGTCATCATGGCTAGCAACAGGGGAAACACACAAATACGGGGAACAGACTACAGGTCACCGCACGGATTGCCACTCGACTTCCTTGACCGCGTAGTCATTGTCAGCACCCACGCAT
Source organism: Alternaria postmessia (assembly GCF_024291825.1). NCBI lineage: Eukaryota > Fungi > Ascomycota > Dothideomycetes > Pleosporales > Pleosporaceae > Alternaria > Alternaria postmessia. The sequence continues at coordinate 239,397 of NW_026260085.1, read as the reverse complement.
ACTCCTCGGAAGAGATGCAGCAAATCATCTCGATAAGAGCGCAAGAGGAGGAGGTTGATGTCTCTCCGGATGCTTTGGCACTGCTTACCAAGATTGGCCAGGAGACCGGACTGCGATACGCAAGCAACCTAATCACGACTTCCGACCTGATACGCAAGAAGAGGAACGGGCCGGAGGTCACCATCGATGATGTGCAGCGAAGCTTTGCGCTCTTCTATGACCCCACAAGAAGTGTCAAGGTAAGTCTCCACGCACTAACCTGTTGGATATCACTAACGCGACAAACAGTTCGTCTCCGATTCCGAACAGCGTCTAATCGGCGATGCGGGCGCCGTCTCCTTTTCGATTCCCAACGGCGCCGAAGCGATGGACGTCTCATAGACAACCTTAACTCAATCTCAACGGCGTACAAGGATTTGGTCTGATGTCTGGTTCAGTGTGTTTGCATAGAGGGTAACCAGTGCCACGGCGTAGCAAAAAGTCTGGAAGTGTAATACCAAATACAAACAGCGTTATTTCTCATGGTACCAGCGGCCGTTTTACTAGTCCATGGCTGCGAGCATGAAGACGCAGGTGCAATCACACTAATAAGGCGCGATAAAAAGGAGACAGCCTTTCTATGTGGTTGTACGATGGTCTGTGCTATGTTAATCTACATCGCACGTGTCGTACATGTCTAGGGAACATAGATTGGCGAACCGCTCTTACGGACCAGCTATCCTCGTACTTGATAAGCGTGTACGCTGATGGCTGTGCAACGTCAAACATGGACGCGCAGGCGTAAAATTGCGCAGATACAAAGGGACGAACTCAGATCCAGGCGCGTAATTGTCATTCGATAAGGGTCGGATTTAAGGCCGAAAAACGATAGACTGCTGACGAGGCCTTGGTTATAGACATTCCCTAGTGAGACGTCCATTCCCGATTGGCGCAGATGCGCATGCGACTTCACTACTGGAGTACGTAGACCCAACGCCGCGACTCGAATCCTCGAAGCAGATATCAACAGTCGGAGCAAGACGAAGACGAAGATATTCATGTTGGGTTGTATTAAGATCTTCAAAGAATGACCCACAAGCCACAGCTGCTCCCTTCTGTGCCACACCAAAACGGCGCGCAACGGCCGGCAGCCGGCATCCGACTTCCGAAACCGCTCAGCATACAAATCTTGGAAAGCTTAACCACGCAACGCCGCGTGTCACTGGACAACGCTTCCTCCCAAGCCTCCACCAAATCCACGATACCCCGGGAAACCGGCACACCTGTAACTGACAAGGGGATAGTGAATGGCTATACGTAGGACAAGGCTGAGGAAGTGGATGATGTGGGCGGCACCAGGCACAGACTGGCAGCCTGTCGCGTGCGCGTCATGAAGTACTTTGACTCCCCTCCCGCACGCTCTGACCCCATGGGTGGCTTAGTTGTTCTTCCTTCTTTCTTATCTTATGTGTGAAGCGTCGCCTGCCATTGCTAGAGGTTCATTGACGTTATTCCCGCCTTCCTTCGCCCCACGCCTGTCGATCGTTCGACTTTGAAAGCACGCGATCTCCTTCCCGAAGCGCTGGTTACTTTCACTCCGTATTGCCTTGGTGTTTTTGATCGATCATAATAGTATCGTACGACAAGTGATACTTCCAGTCAACACCCTTTCGTCGTATTGTGTTTGAGACGACATACCTATCTAGAGAGCCCAGTGCAGGATTCCAAACTCAGCCATGCGCTTGTCGACTTGCGCAGCTGCGCTTGCATCCGCAGCACTCTTTGTTTCCACACTGGCCACACCCACACCAAGTCACAAGCTGCAAAGACAAAAAGTATGGGCGGATCGTATTGAAGAGAGGAAGAATGCAAAGAAGCCTGATACCAAATACTTCCACGAGCCTGGGTAAGCAATCTCCCAGCCTCGCAACTAGTCATTACCACCACAGGAGTTAACAAGCTTCCAGAGGCAGTCTTACTCTCGGCCACTATGACAAGCGTTATTTCAATGGCATCGTCTCAGATGAAGAGCGGACGGATACACAATCGCACATGGTCCGCGCTTATCTGAACTACTTCCGTGAGAACGAACTCGATACTTGGATAGCGCACGGAACATTGCTTGGATGGTGGTGGAATGGACAGGTGCGTTCCGCCTCCGGTGACTTGTGATAACCACTAACGCATGCATAGCGTCTGCCATGGGATTTTGACCTCGATACACAAGTGTCCCATTCCACGCTCATGCAGTTAGGTGCAGAACACAACCAGACGAAATACCATTATACCTCCTACGACGGCACCGTTCAGCGCGAATACCTCCTCGATGTCAACCCGTGGATCTGGGAGCGCGAGCGTGGAGATGGTATGAACATTATCGATGCGCGATGGATCGATGTGCGCAATGGGCTGTTCATCGACATTACCGGACTGAGCGAAACACATCCAGACGAAAACCCAGGACAGTGGAGTTGTAAGAATTATCACAGGTACGACACATCAGAACTGTATCCCATGCGGGAAACAATGTTCGAGGGCGTCCCGGCGAAGGTACCTTACAACTATGACAAGATACTCGTGGATGAGTACAAGGAGAAGGCTTTGCTGGAAACGGATTTTAATGGGTAAGTCGACCTTCATGTCTGCAAGGGAAGCCGTAACTAAATATGCATAGACACCGATGGGATGCCAACATCAAGGAATGGGTAAAGTCACCAGAGACACTGGCAAAGGAAGAACAAGAACGGAAGAAGAAAGAAGATGAGGAGAAGAAGAAGGTGGAGGAAGAATCCAAACTAGATGTGAAGAGAGTGGAAGAGTCCAAGCTGGAGTAGTATTCCAGCTGGCCGTAATGCTGGGGTGTGGTGCTTGATCGTCTCATGTTGGATTACGACATAGCTTGGGCATCGCCAGCGTATGTTTCTAGTACAAGATTTATTGATACCCGTTGCCGGTGGCGGTTGAGTAGTGCAAACAAGCAATTGCTGATCATGATATTAAGCGAGTCGTTTCGTTTGCGTTTTGATACCAAGATGCGCGAGCATGGAAGACCTTGGACGGGCCGATGATGGCGGTGATGAATAGTGAACAGCGCCTGGGCATCGGAGTTTAGTGATGACAAATTCCGATGGCGACCCGGGCGTCATCTCGTGGAAGCCTTGGAGAACGTCACCGAAACAACGATGGCTAAAGCTCAGCCACATGCTGCGAAGCTTTATATCTTGATCTACCACTAACCCACCACTTACACCGTATAGTAGATTATACTCAGGAACCTCGTATCGCCTCAACGCCCCTCTCGCCGTTTACTACAACAAGACTGCCATGACAGAAGCCGACGCATCCTCTGCGCCAACAACATCCGGCGACGACATTGAAATAACCCTCTCGCACCACGGCAAAGCAATCGCATTACCTTTTGCACAAGATGCCACCATTTCAGATCTTTCAGAGCGCGTCGCGACAGACTTCTCAATACCACCCTCGAACCAAAAGTTCCTCGTAGGCGGCAAAATCGGCCTCCAAAAACCCCCCTTCAAGAATCCATCTCTCCCGCTTACAGAGCTCGTCTCGAAGAAGATAACTCTCATGGGAAGCACATCAGAAGCTGTGTCGTCCCTCAATAACACCATAACCGCCGCCTCCGCCCCCCGCCGCCCCGGCCCCATAAAAGCCGCGACCCCAGCCCGAAATCGAGACTACAAAAAGATACAGGAGGAGGCGCAATATACATTCCACACTTTGCGGCCGTTGCCCTATCTGCCGAACCCGGACCGCTCCCTCCGCTTCCTCGAACGCCTCCGCGACGATGCCGGCATAAAAGCTGCCATGCGAACCCATAAGTTCAGCGTTCCTCTCCTCACAGAAATGGATCCCGCCATGCACACCACAATGGAGTCCCGCACACTGGGGCTAAACAGAAACCAAGGCGAGGTTATCGAGCTACGACTTAGGACGGATGCGTACGACGGATATAGGGATTACAAGACTATACGCAATACACTGTGTCATGAGCTTGCGCATAATGTTTGGGGGCCGCACGATAGGAATTTCTGGGAGCTGTGTAAGCAGATTGAACGGGAGGTTGCGAGGGATGATTGGAAGAGTGGAGGGAGAAGCGTGGGGGCTGAGGAGTTTTATAATCCTGATGATGATGGGGAGCAGGTGCATGATCATGGGGGGTGGACGGGTGGCGAGTTTACCCTGGGGAGTAGTGGGAAAGAGACCGTGGTTAGTAGTGCTGGGAGTGGAAGTGTACATGCTGGTGCGTTGAGTAGGAGGGAGGTGCTTGCTAGAGCTGCGGAGGAGAGGTTCAAGAAGACGAAGAAAGCGGAGGATGAGGCCAGTGGGAGCAGTCAGTCTTGAGCATGTGGTTTTGTTTAGAGTTGTGCATGCGCGTATACCCCGTCGAGTGCGTATGGTTGGGTAGATGTAGGTGCTACTACTTCGTTTCTTATATCGTATCTTGCTCTCAACATTCAAATCGCCTCGTGTTCGCTCGTCGCGTATCGGCTGTTCATTTCTTGCGATTTCTTCTTTTTTCGGCCAATAGCATAGCTGGTCGGCCCAAGATGTCGATCCGCAGGTTCGGATAGGAGGAAGCTATATAAGCTTTTACCCCATCTTCCCCAGCCCTTAGCGTGCCACCAGCCAAATCCACACCCGACGGTCTCCGCGTCTCCGTCACAACCTCACTTATAGCATCTATCTTGTTTGCAGTACTTCTGTTCTCTTTCTCAAGCACTGACACTTATATATCCATCTATACTATAGCATACTTCTTCGCTCAGCATCCATCATCCTCATGGGTTTCTTCGTCCCCCTGGCCCTCCTTATAGCAGCCGTTTGGTGCACTGTCGGCATCCTCCTTGCAAAATGGCTCAAGCAATCTGGTCACGCGCGGCCTTTTAAAGGAAGAACTTTCAGCAGCAGGGAGTTGTATGGTGGTGGTGTGGGGTATGGGAGAGTGGAGAATAGTTTTGGACAAGGAGCGGCGAGTGAGGGGAGAGGGCAAGAAGGCAGGGAGAGGGGGGTCGGTATTCCTCTGACAGGGGTAGGAAGGGTTAAGGGTGTTTGATTGGAGACGGAAGAGAAGGTGCTATGCGAGCATAGGCGATAGGTATGGTGCCTGGATGCTCATGTTGTGTTTCGGATGGCTGACACGCTACAGATGATCAACGTACAGTTCTGGCTCCTGTGGTGTCGTGACTGGATTGCTTAGAGAGGTAGTCGTTGTTGTCGCTGCATCTCCGATCAATTGGTTCCTATGTTTCGCATTCACTTCGGGTGTGTGGGTTTGTGCGTTTGTACATGGCCGATCACGCATTCATTTTCAACAACAACACCAATTTTACGTCATTCTCTTGGTTCTCCAGCCAACTAAGGCATTCAAATTTCTGCCTGGAAGATATCACAACACGCGCGTCGAGCCTGCACGTTCCTCCGATTACCACATCCTTTGTCTATTGCTCTTCTAGCCTGAATACTACCGGAATCAGACTTGCATTGCGCATATCAACAGCTTTGAAGTAACATCCTGCTTGATTGCTGCTGCTTTCCTATATACAACCTTTCCACCCATCGAAGTCGGTAGCTTGGTGCTTTACACCACTGTGTAATTCCAGTCTCCTGCAATTGCGACGTAAACAGACATCAGACACCAAATCGAGCACCGCTACCGCTAATCAACACACTGCATCCATCTAAAGGGTTACACAGCTCAGATTGAGTCGCGAGAGTCCTGCAACACTTACAACTTATCGTTGCCTGCTCTTCACTGCCACGCGAACTCCTAGAAATCGACTACAATATGCTCGGCCATCCCAACACCAACGCTGCTTCGCTCATCAGCCTGGATTTTACCTCAAAAATGGCGTCTGAGACGGCTAAGTTCACCTTGCTCACACAAACCACTACCACGATGTTGTTATCCAAACAAACTCAGGCGACGCAAGCCGCGCCTCCTCTATCCTCCATTGCGAGGACCCTGACCCAATACTTCTTCGGCGAAAGCACACTCCCTTTCTACCTCCAGCCATATGGACATCTACTGCTGGGTTTCACAGGAGGTGCAGCTGCAGCGACAGCTCTGTACAGCTTCTTACAACGTAACAAAGATGACCGCAAAAAGATTCAACTGGCCGTCTTCCATGTCGTGCGTGTTCTGCAAAATCTTCCCAACCTGGAAGAGCGCATGCAGACGCCAGAGAAGCTTCTTGCTATGATCAGCGAAGAGGTCAACTATATGATCGGCATTCATCTAACTCAATCGGAGGGCGATGCCACTATATCGCAGGTCAAGCGCAAGGTTGAGACGGATTTTAATGCACGTCTGCAGAAAGACGTTGTGAAGAAGCGGAGGATGGACAGTGCAGCGGTCGAAGACGAAGATGACGCACTGTTCGATCGTCCTGGGGAGGTTGATGTACAGGCTACTGAGGCGCATGTTGCTGTCGACGTACTAGGGGTTGTCCTTCAGTCGCCTTCCTCTTCAATTGAACGCAATGGAAACACGTCTCAGGAGCTGGACTTATCCCATGAGGAGGACCTGGACCTGGATATGAACATGCCTGATTACGACAGTCACTATCAAGCCCAGATGCCATTTTCGTACAAAAAGCCAGTAAATGAGCGGTCGCTACCCGCATCACCTGGTTCCGACTATGACTCGAACGAGTCTTCACCTGTTCTAGCTGCACGGCCTTCAAACCCAACCACTCGCCATAGTTATGGTGATGCGTATGAGAGAAATGACACGCTTGCTTTACAGCCATCAAGGCTTGCCTGTCCTCGTGGCAACGTCATCTCATATGAGGAAGACTCAGAGTCAACTCTCCAACCATCCAACTCCACACCTCGTCGCGACCAAGTGTCCTCATTCGAACACACAGACACGCCACGACCGAAGATCGCTCGGAAGGTCAACGATGGTTCTGGCAAAGACAATCACAACATCTACTCTTCTCCTGCTTTCCAAAAGAAAACCCCACCTGTTGATGAAGCGCCTTTGACATATATCATCACAAAGGATACTCCTGATCGTTATGAGAAGCCACGCGTACAAAATCGCCCCAAGACAGCCGTGAAGCCCCGAAGCACAACTTCACTCCATCGGCCACCTAGCACGATAGCCGTGAAGACGGAAGGCGCGGTTGACGGGACTTGGCTTTTCCCCATACGAGAAGGTCTATCACCACATGTGAGCCCTGCGGTGGACACCACACAGTATCGTGTTGCAGAGAGTCGCAAGCTTCACAAGAATCTTGAAGGAGAAAGAGAAGACCGCCGCCGCTTCAAGAAATGGATTCTAACAGATGTGGCAGTGCAGGAGTCTGATGAGGAGAAGATCTCGAACACGGTACGAAAGGAAGAGAAGCTCGAGCAACCAGCCCGAGGCGGAGTTGATGAGACTCTCCAGCAAGTTCTTGACTTGCACGCCACTGCGGAGGGCTTGACGAAGAGTTTTGCACAAGAGTATGCCCAAGAATCCGAGGAAGAGAAAGTGGATGTGGGTGACACTCTGCCCGATTTTATATCAATCCACTCAGATAGCGACGAGGATGGTGAGGGATTCATTGCATCCTCTCCACCCGGACCTGCAGACTCATCACCATTTCATGAAGACGTAGAACTACCGTCTAGTCCCTCTCCCTTACCCACCACAGCTGCTTCACCAGCATTCCGCCAAGCCTATTTACCGTCTGTAGCTAAGTCTTCTACACCGGATTCGGCGTCATCACACGACTTCCCAGTACTTGCTGCTGGCTCGTCACCCAAAAGGGTAATTAGAAGCGCGGCTCCAAGCCCACCAGAAATCCCTAGAGGTAGCCCTTCGAAAGCGACCCAGCCACTCGAGGCACCGCAGACACATGTAGAGTTCAAGACTCAGAGGGCGGGTCGTCCCAAGAACGTGACGAGGGCGCCTGCCAGGTCGAAGACTGCGCAGACGCCTGGAACACGGAAGAGCGCGAGGGTTGCAGCGCGGGCTCAGGCGGAGGGAAAGTAAATGTTGGATGTTTGGGAGGACTACAGGGTACGGGTTGAAGTGTTTACCAAGAGCTCAGACGCATTGGTATACTTTAGTTTGTCTTTTGGGCGTTGCCATTGCAATACCCTTTTGCGTTGTATTCCTCTAGCATGGCGAAATGATTTTAGCGTCTTTTATAAGGTAGGTAGATTCGCTCACGTCATACTGATGGGCTTCACGACGGGGATGCACATGCATATAACTTTGTAAAATACGATATGTTCATCATTTCAATCCAAATTTGGACATCTACTTCCCACCGTTCTCCAAATGCTCCCTAATCTCCTTCTCTTCATCTCTGGCCAACACACCCCCATTCGTCGGCTGCACGGCCACAACAGAGCTCCTCCTCCTCTCTGCATCGTGCGCCTGCTCTGTATCCGCATAATCAATGAGCAGCTCGCCCTTCTTTCCGTACCGATGTGGCAAGTCGTGCGCAATGCCAACGACGTTGAACGGACCCGTTGCCTTGTGGAAGATCTCGTCCATCTCCTCGAGGGAGCGGTACGCGGTTTCCGGGAAGAAGAAGTATACGGAGGGCACCATTGCGGCGTTAATAACGGCGAAGATGATGTAGGTCTGGTAGCCGATGTTTGCAAATGCAGGAGGAGTGATCATGACGACGAGGAAGTTGAATATCCAGTTGGCGGTGGTGGAAATGGCGTTTGCAGGCGCACGAATGGACAAGGGTGTAATCTCTGCGGGATACAACCATGTCATGCCTAGCCAGCCAATGGCGAAGAAGGAGTTGAAGACGAAGAGGAAGACGGTGGCGAGGAGACCCAAGCTCGTGTTACCAATGTTGCTGGTTGCACCTGCTAGGACAGCCATGGACATTGACATGCCGGCCGCACCGAACATCATCAAAGAGCGACGTCCAAACTTCTCGATTGTGAAAATGGCAATCCAACTCGCCATCCAGTATTCTGTGCCGTTACATGCGGACAAGAGGCGACTGAGGAAGGGCGAGAGACCGATGGAGTTTTCGAAAATGGTTGCGGCGTAGTAGGTGACTAGGTTGATACCCGAGATCTGTGGTCTTGGTCAGTTACTGCTGCATATCGCTTCTGAGCTGACAAAACTTACTTGTTGGAACATCTGGTTGACATACGCCAACACTGTGCGGTGGAAGTTGCGGTTCTTGTTCATCTTGAAACAATCTCGGAAACCACCGCGCGACATTTCCAGAGTGACGTCCTTGACAGCCTGGAACTCCTCTTGGATTCTCTTGTCATCCTGAGGCAGATCGCTCAATGCAGCCAATACCTCCAAAGCCTCCGCCTCTCGGCCCTTGAGCACCAGCCAACGTGGACTCTCAGGAAGACCGGGGATCATGACGAGAATGAACAGGGCCAGAATAATCTGGAAAGCAATCGGGAAGCGCCAGGCGATGCTGCTCGGTTCAAGGAAAGAGAACCCCAGATCGAGCCAGTAGCTAAGCATGACACCGAAGACAATCATCGATCCTTCAATCATGACCATTTGACCTCTGCGATGCGGTTTCGATGTTTCAGACTGCCATGTGGGAACTGTACTCGTGTTCATGCCGTTTCCGAAACCGGTGATCCATCGTCCGACAATAAGTTGTGCAAGACCGTAAGATGATGTTTGGAGGATGGCTCCTACGATCATGATGGCGCTGCCGATGAAGATTGTCTTCTTGCGTCCGAGCATGTTGCCGAGCCAGATGGTTGCTACGGCGCCGAAGAAGCAGCCGAGTGTGTAGGCACCGACCGTGATGGCCTGGATGGTTGCAGCATGGCTTGTTGAACTGCCTGGCGGTGGGTTGACGCTGTCGATTTCGGGAAAGTATCTGATGAATGAGCCCAGGGTGAGCAAACCACCCATTACACCTTGATCTATTCAAATGTTAGGTCGTGTATTGTTAGTGAATGGCGTAGGCGCTTACCATAACCGAAGAGTGCGAAATCTGTGCCTGCAATAATAGCAATGGCAATGTTGAGCTTAGTGCCCCGGAGGCCGTAGAACTTGCCCATGTTGTATAGTAATACCAGTAACCAGTACGCGTGTTGCGTTGTGACAGATCAAAGGGACGTCGCAAACAAACAACGACAGAGGCCAGCTCGCTTCCCAAACTCGTGGCGAGGTTTGCGATACGATGAGGTATGACAGCAGGCGCGACGACGCTCTCTTTAAGAAATGTCGCGTCTCTACTGCCACCAATGTAACAGTAGAGTCCGACCTCAGTCCCCCATCCTAGCAAATAACGCCGAACCGCGCTGCCCTACCGGCGTCATCCCCACAGTTTGCTTCGACGATGACGTTTGGTCTGGAGCCGCTGATGATCCCAACCCCGTGGAGTTTGGCGTGCGGAGAAAGACACACTACACGATCGCACGGGGATAACAGGGTGCGGCCATGTCATTGGTTGCCTTCACTCCGCATCAGCACTGTCCCCCCAGCACCGCACTCAAGTCACCCCAGTTGACTCGTTTGACTCGAATTGCCCACCGGGATTACTAGATTAGGCTGTCCCGGCGCATTATGATGTCGGCAATGGGAGGAAAAGTTCGCGAGGCGGTGTTTCGCGCCGCGGCGTTGTCCTTGCTAGCTCTGGGGTCAAGCATCGCGAAGCCCCGGGTTAGTCCGATGCTTCGGCGCACGTAAGAAATTGCTTGGGCGGCTTGCCAAAAAGCGTAGTCCCGCCTGTTAGCCCTCGTAGTGACAACTGCCTAAAGAACCTCGTGTCGAAGCAGCGGGAAGCCCTTATACCCAGGTACCTGGTGGTGTTGAGGTAGGTTTGCCGCTCACAGGTTGAAACAGCCTGCGGGATTATTGATCATCAGGGACAGGGTGCGCCAGCCACGCGACAAGACCAAGTTTTCTCGGATCGGAACAAGACTGTGGAGCCGATGGCTTGGAGGGAGGCTTCTTTGTGGAGAACGCGTGATTGAAGCTGCGCTGGATTGCATATGAGATCCTTCCAATACCTTCCTAACACGCACATGGAGTAACACTAACCGCAAGCAACCATGTGACATCGCGATTCTGTTTCAAATGCCGCGATATTTTCTATCAAATGCCGCTAACGTTATAGTGGGTGTCTCTTTCACATGCACCAGACTGGGGCGATGATGCAAGCAGTTCTCTACTTCACGATACACGCCCAAAACCTGTTCAATATAAAAGCGACGAAACAGCGACGCAGAGTCATGCCAAACCATTTTTCTTTATGTTGTGACTAGCAATTCCACCAGGAAAACTGCCCGGGCAACGCCTTGACACCTAAGGTTCCCAGGCCGTACGCTCGGTCTCCACCATCTCGTCAACCGCCGACCCTGCAAAACGAACCGGTCTGATCATCCCGTTCAGGTCGGAGGTTGAAGTCGTTGCCTTGGGCGTCTGTAGATACTGGTTGGATACAGCTCTGACAGGAATAGTGGCAAGCTGCGCCGAATCATCTCCGGCAGAAGATGGAGCAGCAGCAGCAGCGGCCGCAGTAGAGATCGTTCCACGTCCAATCATCTGTACTCGCTTTCTCTTCCATTCAGCTACGATCGTGTTTGCCCTAGTATCATTTCGCTTCCAACGAGCCATCTGTTTGACCCTTCTAGTGGCCATGCCAATACTAGCGGTCACTGGCTCGACCATGCCCATACCGACGTAACACTCGACCTCCCACACAGGCCTATACCTGTTGCCTAAAAGTCCCAGGGTTTCGTCATCTTGCTCCGTTGTATCATAGATTGGTCGCTTGAGAGGGTCAGTGGACGCTTCTACAAACTCACCATATTCTTCGTCGTCTGGCTTTGCAGTCTCGGTCTGATTAGCGTCTGATGTAGTAGAAGGTTCGTCCAACGGATTTACAGATGCCTCTAGCTCAATAGAAGGATTGGACTGTGAAGCAGAAGATGCATGATCATTACCCCAAGCGTTCTGTACAGATTCAGCTTCACTGACCGCATCCACGTCTAGCACATCAACCGCCAAAAGATCGGATTGAGTCGGTATCGTAATGTTCATGTCGGTTGATATGTCAGTTGATTAGAGACCTGCACGTGCAGAGACAGAGAAAGAAGTTCTTCTTGAATATCGTAGTATTCAATTTCACTTTGTGGGTCATCGTGAAAACAGGCAACATTGTGATTGTTGCGCCGTGGTCTCACGAGCCTCCGAAGTGATTCTACATGAAGCATCGAAGCATTGTATGAAGAAATGGTATCAGACCGAGAATCGCTAGAACGTGCGCCTCTGGCGCGAAGACGAAACGCTTTTCCTGAGGCATTGGAACGTGAACTCCACATCCCATCGATGAACGCCAATAGTGTAACCATACTAAAGGTATTATACGCGCATAGCTTCTCTCGCAGCAGGCTCTCTCTCCATCTCGTACTCGATCTCGCGTCTCGGGCCCTTTGAATCCTTTGATGGCTTCTTCTTGGGCTTTGGAGGCGGGCCAGCAGGACGCTTACGCTTGAGGTTCGCCAGCGTCTTCTTAAGAGCCTCTGTGTCTTCGTCTTCAGATGCCTCTTCGTCCTCGTCTTCTTCGCTACCACTTTCATCGTCTTCGTCACCTGAGCCTTCGTCTGGACTCTGGCCACCTATCCAGTCTTCGAAGTCCTCCAAGTCGTCGTCGGATTCGCCTTCTATGTCGCTCACATATTCGACTTCACCGACACCGTTCTCCATCTCGTATTCATTCTCTTCCTCTTCGTCTTCGATACCCTCATCCAGGTCCTCGTCGCCCTTGAGCTGGCCTTCTTTTTGTAGACCGTTCATAACACGCTTCCAGACGTTCGGTTCCACGTTGATCCTGCGTTCGAGTTAGCCTCGATCTCATATAATAAGTGAGTTAAGTCTTGGTGTTGTGACTGTGCTCATTAAAAAATTAGAGTGTTGTTGTTGTTTTTAGTCCTCATCGTAGGACTCAGGGTTAAAAAGCAAAAATAATCATGGCAGCTGTGGGGGAAGAACGGGTGTAAACTTACGGTCGATCACCATATGCGCCACTGCGCAGACGGTCAATGAGGACTCGCTCAATGGCGCGCTCAACCTTGGCAGCTGCAAGAGCCTTTCGCTCTCGACCTTCCTCTCGTCGGCGAACCTTGGGCGCCAGTCTAGGAACCAGGCGTTCTCCTAGGCGCTCTTCTTCCTTGGCCAACTTCCTTATTCTTATGTTGACCTGGGTCAGACGTGTCAAGCGCTGCTTGTTCTTGTGCTTGAGGAACTTGGGGAAATATGCAAGATGTTGGTCGACAAGCTCGAGGGCTTGGCCGTAGTTCTTGGGTAGCTTTATCTTTTCCCACCATTGCGACGGAAGATGGGCGCGTTCGATCGCTTTGATATACAGGTATAGATCTCCGGTCGCAGGATCTGAGCGAATCGTGGCATACCGTGAGTTGGCGAGAGGGCACGACTGCTTGGAGCAGTAACCCGATACGTTGTGTTCATTCCTGCAGAACGTCTGGTCCTTTGTGGTCTTGAGTTCTGAGTGCAAAAGGTTAGCGTTGATTGACGTATACATGCTGGTATGTGGGAATACTAACTGAAGCTGCAAAAGTCAGTTCCAATGACGGACCATACAAGGTCATCTGAAGCCATGGCGGCGTAAGAATTCTTTCAGCCTCGCTGCAAAACAAGTGAGATGCTTGGCGGCGGTAGTCCTGTGACTAGGGGCGAAAACAGCAAAAGGACTTTTGAGGGGAGTGAGGTTTTCGCTGTTGCGCGAAAGGAACAGGTGTTGTCGTGAGAAGGTAGACAGGCGACGATCTCAAGAAATTATTATCTTAGCGTGTGCACGGGCCACTGCGGAGGTGCAGCGGAGCTATCACGGCATCCTTAATTCCAACACAACCATGATGTAGAACCTCAGCTTGCGGAATGAGAGCCATTGTCTCATCCCTTCGTCGCAATGCTCTTAGTCAATTGAGAGCACTCAAGCTGCCGGTCTCCTGTCGTACGCGAACCACATGGCCGCAATGTGGACCCCACCATGCTGTTCAGCGCATCTTGAAAGCTCCCAAGGAGCGCCTATACCATACCAGCCATGAGGAACCAACCATCTATGCCCTATCTACTGCCAATGGACGCGCAGCCATAGCTGTAATTCGCGTTTCAGGGTCAGCATGTAGACAAGTCCGACTCGCGTCTCCACACACTATCGCAATGCTAACGCCTTTTAGATATATAAAGGACTATGTCCCTCCACGTCCTTCCCAAAGCCTCGATACGCGACCTTGCGCAAGTTGTATGCGCCTGGCTTACCTCCTTCACCTACAACGATACTAGACTCCGGTGCTCTGGTACTCTACTTCCCCGCACCCAACACAGTGACTGGAGAAGATGTCCTTGAACTGCACGTACATGGAGGTCCAGCCATTGTACGCGCAGTCTTGGCAGCCATACCAGAATGCGCAAAGGCATCGGAAGGTCTCGAGTCGATGCGCAAGCAAATTCGGTACGCAGAGCCTGGAGAGTTCACTAGACGCGCCTTCGCCAACAACCGGATGGACCTTCCCCAGATTGAGTCGCTGGGAGAAACACTGTCGGCTTCGACGGAACAGCAGCGCACTATCTCTGTAAGGGGTACCAACTCTTCGCTAGCCCTACGATATGAGCATTGGCGCATGTTGCTGCTGCAGGCACGAGGTGAGCTGGAGGCCTTGATTGACTTCTCGGAAGATCAGCACTTTGACGAATCACCCGCTGTCCTATGCGCCAATGTCGCAGCTCAAGTCCGCGCCCTGCAGGTGCAGATGGAGCTGCACATTGCGAACGCTGTTCGTGGAGAATTGTTGCGCAATGGTATCAGTGTTGCGCTCCTTGGGGCGCCCAACGCAGGCAAGAGCAGCTTGTTGAACCGTATTGTTGGAAGGGATGCCGCTATCGTTTCACAAGAAGCCGGAACAACACGGGATGTGGTTGAGATAGGGCTAGATCTTGGCGGATGGCTTGTCAAGATTGGAGACATGGCCGGTTTACGTCGGCCTGGTGTCGCAGGTGCGGATATCGTTGGGCCTGTGGAACAAGAAGGCATCAGGCGCGCGAAGCAACGAGCGCTGGAGTCAGACGTTCTGATCGTCGTCCAAGACGCCACAGCCGAGATGGATCCCGAGGTTATGGAGACGGCAAAGCAGTGTGTTGACATCGGCATCCAAGTCATTGTTGCTCTCAACAAATGCGATCAACTCCACACATTCCAACTCTCGCGGACGGCATGGGAGGAGAAGATCCGTTCTACACTGTGTCTTCCCAACGACCGTCTATGCTTCATTTCCTGCAGGTCACCCATGACACCTTCAGACACATGGAAGAGCGACAACATTTCAACATTCCTTACCACTTTGCAGGACACCTTCAAATTTATGACAGCCGCGTTGGTTCCCGACTCAGACCCTGACCCAAGCATCTGGCAAGAGTCATTAGGCGCGACTGAGCGTCAACGTCTTCTTCTCTCCGAATGTCTCAGCCACCTCTCCGCCTTCATCACGACCGTTGCCGACCCCTCGGCAGATTCAACCAGATCCGGTGAAGACAAATCAGGCGAGGCCGACGAGGTCGACATTGTAGTCGCCGCAGAGTGCCTTCGCTCTGCCGCCGACGCTTTGGCCCGCATCACTGGCCGGGGTGATAGCGGCGACGTTGAAGAAGTATTGGGGGTCGTTTTCGAAAAGTAAGTTACCCAATCCAATTTCTCGCGTATCCTCGTGTTGTGTCATGTTCTGGAAGCCCTCGTAAGGCGTTCTGTACTTTGGCCCCATCCAGGTCAGACGGCAGCCTCCGAAAGGGGGCTAAGCGGGCTTTGCTGGGGAAAGCCACAACGCTTATAGTACGGGCGCGTCTGTGCAGTATCGATTGTTGCACGGGGCGTAACTTTCCCCATGGTGCCTGCCGGCTTACGTGGAGCTGCGGTTGCAAAGAACACGTGACGAATATCTGGCTAACATCAAACTTCCTGTAGATTCTGTGTCGGCAAGTAGGGAACACGTTCTCCGATACCAGTGGCCATCTGTAAAATCTACTGCCATTACGATGATCTATTGTACTGCGTGGCAAGGGATATCGCCTGGACGTCAAAACTCTATCGTGGAAAGAGCAGCAGTCATTCATTCTACAACCAGACCAGCTGGTCTCTTGAAGACACCCAAAACTCCACAAAACACCTGATCTAGAGTCGAGAGATAATGATCTTGGTTGAAAAGAAGAGCAAAAAAAACGTGAAATCTACTACGCCTAAACACCAAATGACTCCGTCTCTAGATTCGATACCCTGTTGTGTTACCAATTCCGTTACCCAGTCGCTCAATGAAGAGCTTATCTCAACTTATCCAACGCCTCAGAATGCCGTATAACATACATATTTCCATGATTCCGTAATTCGTATTCATATGTCAAAAAACTCCGTCGCTTGCTGATGCCGAGTGAAGATAGGAAGATAAAGAAGAAGAGGCTGGCAAAGAAAACAAGAAAGAAAAGATGGTGGTACAAGACAGGAAAGGAGAAGTGATGGTACAGTGACGAAGGAAGTATGGAGACAAGAGAAGAAAGATATGACCGAACCCTAGGAAATAGACAATGGCCGCCATCGTTCAAGACGTCGCTTGCGAAGTGTTTGTGCGGCGGGTTGTGGGTAGTAGCGAGGCGGGATGGCGTGAGGCGTAGTCATACTGAACCACGCCGCCATGATGCTGATAGATGTTTCGGATTGCGGGAGCAGCCGCTGAGCTTAGTTGTAGCCTCCGCGGCCCATGTTGGAAGATTCTTCCTGAGGAGTTGGTGGTGACATTGTTCTTGTGTAGTCTGTTTGTTCGGCTTTGTTGTTTGTTGACTTGTGGGGTCTTTCAAAGTTGTGCTTGGTCTTTGACGTTGGTACAAATGCTCGGATCTTAGTTGTATCCACCGCGACCCATTGGGGTAGTGTCTTGAATGTTGTGTAGTTGAGGGTGTGTAGTCTCAGAATGAAACAATACTGATGACGACCAAGACAATGTGCGTAGAGGATATACAAGGAAGTCGCTGATGAAACAATGGGATAATGGTAGAAGACGGAAGGAGCAGGTGAGAATGGATGCTGGATGACTGAAACTTTGACTCAAAGGGAAGAAGCGACTCGACTTATATGAAACAAGAGGCCGACAAAGACACCAGAAAATGCAAGAAAGCAGACTAGGAAAGGTAAGAGGAAAAGGGCGTTCGGGTGTTGTGACTGAGTTGATCCGACTGTTCTTGCCTGCTTTCCAATGGTCCAGGCATCCAAACCGTCTTTATACCGCACAGTTCACCTACCTGTTCTCCTCTACACCACCAACCACAATGGCGGGAACTGGTGGCGGACGCACCCTGGTGCACGCCACGAACAAGGCATCTAGTCATCATTTTCCTGTTACTCGCCGGACGACTGCGCAGCATGCGAAGCGTTTTGCTTGGGTAGACAGGAATAAGTTTCAGGGTCTGTGGGTGGGTGCGTTGGTGCTAGGGTGCGTGGGAATGCGTGGCAGTGAGGGGGGTGGACCTGTGCCCACGGGTGGGAACTGGAGCCGCAATGCAATGCACGAGCTAGGGTGGATAAGATGGGCGTGCGCGGCTGATAGACATCCTTGTTGCTGATTACATGGAATCGTGCGGAATCGTGCAACAGCATCCCCCATTGGTGAGTCTATGGGTATACCGATTGCAAAGCAGAGAGAAATGCCGTCCCTCGTGGACATCTGGACAGTGACCGGACGAACGAGGTGTTGACGACGCAGCATTTCTGCCTACCACTACGTATCCTCCCATGCGTCATGACCACACGTCTTCTCTTCACCACTAACAACACCCCACGCTGTTACGATCGGAACGTGTGGAGCCCTCGCCAGCGTACTTTCTCGACAAGCGCGGGACGATTTGCCATTGGTTGGTTATTCGTAACGCACGATACAGTCATACAACATCATCGCGACAAGCATGTTTCCCTACACCAGATAGCGTACCTGCGCAGTGTCCAGACACCAAGAAATCGCATTAACCTTTGCGAGGCAATTCATCCTTTCCCGTAGCTCGCGCTTTTGGGCGACTTGCAGTTTTGAGTCAATTATCGCATCGTCCGATAGTTACTCATCCATCGCGTCACCATCTATCGACGATTGCTGTGCTGCGTCTCGCTTCGTCGGGGCCGTTTTCCATGGATACTCGGCGAGGGCAATACTGGGCGTGCGACACGAGTACTCGCAAGCCATGTGCAAAAGAGCGAACTACTTCTGGGCGACGTTGCAACGTGCCGTTCCAGATTTGGGAGGCCGCCCCATGGCCTTGGGTCGTCTGAAGCAGCGAATAGGGTTGCTTAAGTGGCCGAGAGAGCTGTTTCGAGACCACCGGGGGATACAGTGCATGGCGGAGCGTTTGAGCCTTACCCGCCCATATGCCCGCTGCTTCAAACTGGTGGACTCTGCTACCCATGCCCGACCGTTGGTGCCCGGACATTGGGAATGATCCTGGTTTAGGAACTTTCACACATGCACCAGTCGCGAGACGTGCAGTCCGATCGTGACGGAAATCCGGTACATCTAGCGCACAATGTCCAGCTGCGATGCACCCCAAGACCCACTTGTTGCGAGAATGCGCAGTCGCTATGCCTTAAATAGGCTTAGCTACCGTTGTCATACTCCAGCTTGGCCAGAAGCCTGTCCCAGAAGGTACATGAAGATGCAGGAACAGAGTTCACTTGCTGTTGTATGTGGGCTGAAGACGAGGGCTGTACGCACTAGGACTGTGAGGTCACATTACTAGTCCGCACCTGCGGGACGCACTCGCCTGCTCTTTATCGTGACTGGCTGTTCCGAATATGTCGACCTTCACTATTTGCACGCACGGGACAATGGGCATTCGCAACCATGTCGAAACTCGGACGGCGACATACGCCTCGAAGCTTGACAACGCCTCAATGCGCACTGTCCAGATACCGGTACGCCCTATCGTCACGTTCCCATACCGTTCAGAGCAAAAGAAGTAAGACTTGGCCAATACGACTTGCATAGACGCTCACGTTTGTTCGGCTTCCCGGTCAATTCGGCATCGGAAGAAGCGCCACGTTTTTTGTGACGGAAGGATGCCCACGAGCGAGCCAGCATCACGGCATCCCGACAAACTGGATAGAAGGATTTGCAGCAACACAACAGCGAAAACCCCTGAGGCTATCTATGGACTCCGATTACGATCGGTACCCAGCGCAATGGAAACAGGCGATGGACACTTTGTCAAACTAGGAAATTACGCGATACAGGAACACAAGGCTAACCGGCAGGCATATTCGATCGTACAGCGTAGGTGCAGTATCGCTGTCGACTGTGGAGCCAGGCGATTGGTGCGTTCCTCGAAAACGGAGAATGCGACGCACGCTGAAGGACGACGCCGGCAGTAGCTATCACAATACAATACGACGCATCCACACCACCAGCATTGCACACATCGCCGAGGTTCGTCTTTCACATGAAGGCACACACATCACCGACCCGAAAGCTCTACGCGCCCACCTCGCAGCATATCAACTTGGATCGACAAACGACTGCAAGAATATCTGCAGCTTCGCTTTCCTTATACACAGCCCCAAAAATAGGACCCCAAACCATACCGATCTGCCATCCTTCAAACAAGCGCGACAAGCGCTTGTAGGGCTGACTGAGCCATAACGTCAGCGCATTCACCCGATTTGGTATCTCCGCGTTGCTGTTCAGCTGAGCTCGCTCATTGGCCAGACTTGCAGTAGTACAGATGTATTTTGGGACATATGTCAGCTGCAAGATATCTGCCTATCTAGGACTTATTTGGCAAGATTCAAGTCAGATGAAGAGCCGATTGGGGTTATTTTGGGGTCTGAACATTACCCAACTGGGTAGTCACATGTGGATTAGGAAGCCATGTGTACTCGGTGTTTGGAATAATAGATCAGTCCATCAGCCTAGGTATAGGACCCACTAACGCCCTCGGACATAGATTTGTGACCGCGTCTGCCTACCTGGATCCGACGTAGCAATCATCTTCAGAAAGCTACATCCCCGACGGCTAGATACAATAGCCCGACGCACATCACTAGCCACACCACAGCCTCACCTACGATACCTTCCGCCACGTTACTCAGATTCTAGGCTACGAGGCTCGTCGCCGACCATGTTTGTCGTGCCCGAGACTGAAATGAGTACGCTTCCGCCTTCCGAGTAGTTGCACGATGACGCCTATGGGATCTGCAATGCCACAGCACGCGTGCCGCAAGGCTAGGGACGAGAAATATAGTTCCTTAGAACGTAGGACAACATCTATAATCTTGCCAGGTACCCTGTGTAGCATGCTACGTAGCTTACTGTTCTAGGTTTCATGCACTGCCTGACCGATATCAGTCGTCCGATACGCACGACAAGGCATCAGGGGTCATTGATGCAGTTTCGACTCATGGTCCGTATTCAGACCGCGAGTTAGACACTTTGCCAAGGTTTTTATCGATTTCTAATATATCGGTATTAGCAATCGTGATGTTGGCTCGGAGCGACCGACCCGCACTTGACATGCAGCCTCGTGCTCTCGGGTAAGGCTGACCGATCGGCATTCGATCTACAACTCTTCTACTGAATGCAGAACGAGGCTGACCACACCTCAATAACGTGGGATACGCGGGCAGCAGCTTTAGATTCACGACGACGACGTTGGTAATGCACGAATGTCAAGATACGTAATCTCTTTGATGCTTCTCGGAGAGACCGAGAACGAGTCGCGTTCGTCGCGGTATCATTCCCACGAATCGGAAATAAAGCTACAGTATACATAAGAGAACGCAATTTGTAGAACATTCATGTGGATGAATGAAGATGAAAGAGAAACTAGTCTAGTCATGATTCGTCAACCTGCCTTTACCCATTTCGAGCTGTCGGGAAACGTTCTACTTTCCTGTCCCGTTTGTCGGAAAACGACGCTCTACCTTGTTATCGAACTTGCCGGTCTTGCTCAGCAGCCTCCTTGCACTCTGGATCCTCGAAAGAAAAGACTTTGATTTATGCCGCTGGCTAGCATCAGAATCGAGACACATCTCAAGATATGTACGCAACTCGGATGTGTATTCAGCAAATCCTGGATGACGAGTTTGATACAAGAAGCCCGCAGCGAAGATATCTTTATAGGGACGGTTCGTCATACAATACATAAGCGAAACGATTAATCCAATCTGGTACATGTCAGCCGCTTCGGTTGGTAGAGCGCCTTCTGGAGGCTCATAATCACCAGATATAGCCGGCAGACTCCACCAGGGTTTGGGTTGCGCTGCCATTTCGCTGTCGGTGATGGAGCAGCCGAAATCTGCGAGTTTGATGCGTACTGGGTAGTCATATGGTGACTGCTTGGAACAACCATCGAACTCGTATGGTGAGGTTGGTATGGCGAGAGTACAAAATATATTGGATGGAATTATGTCACGGTGGGAAACAGCATCCCATGTACTAGGTAGAGCGTTGTCAGGTCCATGGTGGAAGTATTTCACTGCAGAAACGAGGGATTCGAAGACTTACCATACAAAATCTTCGGGTATGAGCTCTTCGTTTTGGTTGCAGCGCGTGATGGCATCTAATAGAGTTTTCTTGTCACAGTATTCCGTTACTAGGTAGGGTGTAGCGTGGCGCTCCGTAACTGTGCATGGTAGATGCGCGTCGAAGAAAGAGATTATGTTAGGATGGGATAGTGTTACACGGGGTTAGGCTATACTTCTCTAGGCTCGGTCCGTACTAAGGCGAGGTAGACTAAAGCGGTAGTCCGTGAGGTATCGTATGGAATGATCAGGTGGAAAAGAGTTATCGTTGTAACCAAAGGATAAACAATACCAATTCTATGATAGAATAACTAGTTGACAATCTGTGTGAGAGATGAACTATTTGAGTTGACCACAACGAGTGTAATAATGAAATCCGTCCATCCTATATACCCATTGCAATCTGTCCTTGCCATCATCGGTTTGACCTGCCATCACTGATGGTTGTCCCCACCTCTGATGGTTGCCTTCACTTACATGTCCTGCCATCACTGATGGCTTCGTCTTGGCGTGATGGCACGTCACGTGACCCTAGCCCCGCTATGGATCAGCGACCTTCCATCGTGGCTGTCCCGATGGTCTTCCCTCATGCGACCTGCACGAAAGGAAGCAACTCCTTGTTACCTTGTAACAGATAGGCGGCGTAGAATGCCAATCTCTCGACTCGAACGACCGGGATCCAGGGCTTCTGAGGTCAGGAGCTTCATAATACATTTGTCGCCATTCAGTTTATCGAGGACGAAGAGAATGCCCTGATTACACGAACCCTTGACTTCTGTAAGTTGAGACGTGATGACCCACCGACCATCAACGGTTTGTCCCACAGCGAACTTGTCGCCAGTACATTCCTTGTTCTGGAACTGTAGTAGCCACCTTTTAGCATTTTCACGATCATCCCATGTTTTTGGTGGTTTGTTGTTGAAAACCAGTCGTATGAAATTTGCGAGACCGGGAACATCTGCAGGATCGCCCTCCGAAACTATGAGGTCTGCATGATCAAAGAATTTAGCGACTTCATCATCATTATCGTTCGTTGGAAACTTATAGATCTTCCGAAAGTGACGAAGAGTAAGCTGATCGGGTTGGTCGAGCGAGGGGTCTTCTTTGATGTGGAATTCGGCAAGGCCTAGCATGGTTTCGCAGAATGCTGAAGATTCGTCTTCGTGAGCCGCCGCGCCGATGTCTTTTCGGTCGCACTCTTGGATGCCATCGCAATCTGTGGCGTTCCTGTCTATAGACATTCCTTCCAGGCGTCTTATCAGAAAGCGAATGTATTCACGTAGATGACTACTTGGTACACGGGCTTGTTCGAGGCAGATGGAATCTTCGCGGTGCTGCTGCCAGATCTTATACAAAATGCTTCTGAACACCGTTTATGTACTCTGATGTGTGTTGTTCATTCACTTAGATGAATACCAGTAACACAATGCCGAGTGTCGTTATGGTGAGCGTTCTAGCGTTCGATTTTGACCTGTGCTCGATCACCGTAGACTTTTGGTACATGTTGTCAAAGTGGTCTATAATAACACTACGTGCTGGGAGGATGTCTAATCACTCACGACCTCTTGTTCTATTTCTCTTCATTCATCATCAAGAAGAACGTTTATCATGCACCTTTTCGTCTGTATTCTTCAATATGATATCAAAGGTAATCACTACCAGAACAATGAATATTCGTAAGGATGTTGCAACTAAACCATTCGATGAGATCATAGCAGAAGTCGAAGACGGCATACCTCACCTAACAATGTTTGGCCAGGACGACCTTAAACCCGCACCAAAACGATCACGAAAAGCCCAGAGAGTTGTGATCATACAAATTGGTTATCCGGACGCCAAAGATCATGGTTCAGTTCGGGAATGTCTTCAACTATCCGATCGCCAGACTAGGCGATTTCGGCTGCGCAACGCGGCAATTGGAAACAGAGACGATAGCCCACGAGAATTATCATTGGTCAAAAGAAATGGCATTCGTAGATAAGGAGTGCGAACCACCAGAAGATTAGTATACCACAGAAGCCGCCGGCGTATACCAGATCAGGTTGCTTATGTGCTGTGTAATACAGAACACAGTGAGTCCCTCTAGTTTCGACGAAGAAGCGATACAGCCAGCGAAATTCGACACTTCAAACTCCTTGCACTACTTGCGTGAGCTACGCCACCTCATCGACAGGTACGTGGATGGAGATGAGCAACGAAGTCGGCCCATGGTGGACATGCAGTGGATAAGATGACGTGAGTTGACAGGCCGTTTGTCAAGGCCTAGAGAATGTGCAGAAGAGCACCATTGAAGCGATTATCTCGAAAAGACAACTCAGGTGCTTAACATCTCAGGGATGGTTTTCGACAGCAAGTACCCGATGAATGATTGCATCTTATCTTGCATAACCAAGTTCTAGCTCTCACCGCCTCAGACTTTGGACCTTGTACACCCCATCACCCCCTCTTGAATCTGGCCTTGCTTGCCTAATTCCACTTCTTCGACGATCAGAACGGTGTTCAGTAACTTCGGCGACCTTGTGTTTGCACCAAGACCGAACTACCACCGAGCCAAGGATGCACTGTTCGATAGGACATCATCCGTCGCAAGGTACACGATACTTCCAATCCGATGTGTACAACAAGTGTCTTGGAGTACGCGCGTATGTGGATAGATACGCGTCCATCAGCATAACTTCCGTGTGGGTCAGGCGGGCCGTGTGGGTCTACCCCCGGAGTCAGGCCAGCGGTCCGTCGAAGGATTAGATCCTACGTTGTTATGAAACCTAAAAACCAATGAATGACGATTCTGTTCTTCTCGATAATTTACTGGAGCACAGGGTGTTCAATAGCGACCGGCGTGTTCCGTCATTGTTGCGATGTCAGAAGTGGTGATCTCGAAAAACAGAACGTACAGAATCGCGACATTGGTTGGGCACCCAGAAGAAGGAAGGGTTAGAGCGACAACCATCTTTGTTAGATCTGAACATGCTCGGATACCGCCTCGCGGGGCCGCTGGGGCCACATGGAGATAGGATCGTGGTTGCGAGGGAGCATAGATTGCGCCAGCGATGCTTTCATAGGTGGCCTGAGAGGGGCCAGTAACTCTCAGCTCGAGTCATATCACTGGCTCCAGCGCGTGGTACTCCTTCGATTTCTGACGCGTAGAGGCGAATGCATACTCGTCGTTGCCGTCCGATGATCAAATCTCATCGGAAAGCTACCAACTCACTCCTTCCCCTAACATCCTTCTCTCCCAACGATTTCGCTCCGCGAAGACTGTATGCGGTACAGCGCTGCAGCCCCGTCAATTCTATCAACGAGACATAGCTTTTTTGGTTCCTGGAGGCCTTGTTGTCGGCGATCGCAATCATACGTACAAGAGCCTCCACAAGTAAGTGGAACACCGTCAGTATAGAGTCCGCCGCGAGGCTGGGGCTAAGGATCGACTACCCGCCGCTAGCGCCGCCACCCGTGCGGTACAACCTCGGGAACCATTGATAGCTCTCTATTCCTTCATTACTTGTTGCGATTCAGTCCGCAGCATCAAATTTGCCGTTGCTTGGTCTGTAACAAAAACACCCGGTATCTGTACAAGGTGGAGTGACTGCTGAATTCAATATATGTCCATAGCATTCTTCCACAGAATCATCTTCAATGATTATAGTGTTGCACAGGAGACACAAGTACATTGCCGCTGATGAGCAGTTACAGCCCCAATGTCGTACACAAGGATATGATGCTATCATTATCGTCATCTTGCTGGGACTTCCAAGATTAGGCGTTCTGTCTGTGACGCCTCGGTGTGGAATCTACCATCAAGCGAACACCATCATGGACGCGATCAGCAAATGTTGAACGTGAAGAAAGACTCTACAATAGCTAAAGGCCAAGATAACTGCAGCAGGATGACTTTCTTTGTCCTCTTTCCGGCAGTGACTTGTTGATCCGCGTGGTCCACTGTCACTTCAACTCCACCATTGGGTGCCTTACGATACTGGCAGCGACCTCCCGCACGGAAGACGCCTTAGGCCACCGAGTACTTGACCCTCCTTCAACGTAGTGCAACAACTTTGGGTGAGAGGCTCCGCTGCTGCTTGCCTGAAGACGTCGGAGTGCTGATCGCAAGCCTTCGCGTCGTGGAAGCAGCTGCGCTCTTGATTCTCGAAATTACACCAATACAGCATGACACGGCAGGCCTGCAAAATGTATAAGTATCAGCCTTTTCTCTCTTCGAATGCTCATCACCCAACACAACCTACAAACGTCCAACACATCATCACTCCACTTCCACTTCCACTCCAGACACTTTATCAGTATGTCTCTCCAGCCCCTCTGGCTCTTGCCTGTAGCTGATCCGATGTCTCAGAACTCCAAAATGCAGTTCACTCTTGCCTCCGTCATGATCATTGCTGCCGCTCTCGCACCGGCAGTCAGCGCTTTCTCCGTTACCGTAAGCGTCTTTTTCAGAATCTCGATAGCTCCTCTTCTTTGCGCATAACCTCTGCTGACTTGATATTCTCATCTAGAACTGTGAGACCGGACAATACAAGAACTACGGCGCAAACGGAAACAGTGGCTGCAAGGGTTTCACCACTGGTAACAGGGTTGCCTACGACAGCAACAAGGGTCTCACCCTAAGGGTCTTTGGATCGACCGACTGCCAGGGTGATGCTATCAAGGAGATCTGTAAGTCTCTATTTACCAAAGCGATACAAAACATAGGCTGACTCTGAAACTCCTTTGTAGCTCAGCAGAACACTTGTGTCGACGTTGGCTTCAACGGACTGTCCGTCGAGGTCTTCTAGATCTGGAGAAGCGTCTCTACTAGCGAGAATGAAGGGGAGTATCATGTTTCCAGATAGGGAAGAGACTCGGAGGCGACGCTATCCAACATAGCCTAGCCATCCACCGTGTATCTTAGCTATCCGGACTACTATAGAATGGTCATTCGTTCATTTACATATCCGCCCTAGTCTTTCCAGTGATCCCTTTCGACAGACGTTTCTTTGCTTCTACTTTGGCGTCCACAGCCTGGCTTTGATGCGGTGACTTCCGACAAGCAAACTGCGAAAAGAACTTACACCCGCGTTTGCAGCTAACAGTTGTTCCATCTCTGCACCACTCGTTGTGCGAAAGTGCTAGAACATTCTTGAGGTTGCGCTTTACTGATCAAGGACTCCACAAGTCATGCAACGCAGGTGGCGCACTCAGGCCAGAGCTGCACGGCGCGATTGTTATGCGACTGTTTAGACCGCCTGGTCAATGGATACCGCTATTCAATACAACACGCCATCGCAATAGCTAGTCGTTTGGTGTTGAGAGCTCGGGGTCTTGCGCTGGAGTGTTGTTTTGCGAGTGCATGCTAGCAGTCTAGACTTTCGTTGGCGTTCATTCGAGGCGACCACAGAAGCCGGTACATATGCCTAGGTGTCTCCGATGTCCGAATTGTGAATAAGGCATCTTGATGGAAGTCGTTGTAGCTGGCAGACACGTGACAATCGCATCATTATCGGGCCGATACTGTAGGTTCCTGAAGGATCTGTGACACGGGAATAACACTTAACGTTAACACACGGCGCTGCCCAGGGCCATTTCCTGACCCCACAAACAGCTCATTCATCGAATAGCCTAACTCGATCTCCAGGCACCCCAATAAAAGGCCGATCTAGACCTGTGTTTCGCCTACATCTGCCGAGGTATCGCTGCCGAGCCTAGCTTGTAGCGTACCTCGATGACGTTATTATGGATCGTTACCGGACGAGCCCGTGGTCGTCATTGTTTAGCAACCATTCCATATAACCGCTTAGAAATGCGAAAAAGTTGAAGCACTAACACATTACTTATAGACCTTTGTTGATCGCGCATTCAATCTCAGCATATTCTCCAACACACATCTTGCAAACCTTGATTTCATTTACTCACGACATCTCTTTTTTGTTAGATACCCATTCAAATTTCAGCAAACATGGCACCGCGACGATACGAAGCAGAGAAGGTAGACCCCGCGCCATTGGGCAAGCCTCTCGACTTTGCTTTCTCCAAGAA
This sequence comes from Alternaria postmessia, assembly GCF_024291825.1. NCBI lineage: Eukaryota > Fungi > Ascomycota > Dothideomycetes > Pleosporales > Pleosporaceae > Alternaria > Alternaria postmessia. The sequence continues at coordinate 211,858 of NW_026260085.1, read as the reverse complement.
GACTGCTCAGAACCGATTTCTCAAGGGTGCTATGACCGAGCGTCTATCATCATGGGATCCCCAAAACCTCGAAGCTCGTGGTGTCCCGTCCAAGAACCTAGTCAACGTTTACCGAAGATGGGGTGAGGGTGAATTTGGTGTCATCCTGACCGGTAACATCATGATCGAGTACGACCACCTAGAAGCTGCCGGCAACCCCATCATTCCCCGTGGCTCAAAGTACGAGGGTGAGCGGTTCGAGATGTTCAAGGAACTTGCAACTCAGTCGAAGAAGCACGGTTCTTTGATTGTTGGACAAGTCAGCCACCCTGGTCGTCAGGTAGCCGACAACATCCAGAAGAATCCCATCTCCGCATCCGATGTACAGTTGGAAGGCAACGTCATGGGCATGACCTTTGCTAAGCCCCGCGCCGCAACCGACGAGGACATCAAGAACGTCATCGAAGGTTTCGCTCACGCAGCCGAGTACCTAGAGAAGGCTGGATACGACGGTATTCAACTCCACGGTGCTCACGGCTACCTACTTGCGCAGTTCCTTTCCCCAACAACCAACAAGCGCACCGACAAGTACGGCGGATCCCTCGAGAACCGTGCCCGCATCGTCACCGAGATCGGCCAGGAAGTACGCAAGCGCACATCATCCAACTTCGTGCTTGGCATCAAGTTGAACTCTGTTGAGTTCCAAGACAAGGGTTTCGGCACCGAGGAGGCTGCGACTTTGTGCAAGTTGCTTGAGGACAACAGCTTCGACTTCGTCGAGCTGTCTGGTGGTACATACGAGAAGCTTGCTTTCGGTCACCAGCGCGAGTCAACTAAGAAGCGAGAAGCCTTCTTCCTCGAATTCGCCGAGAAGATCACACCTTCGCTCTCCAAAACCAAGACCTACATTACTGGTGGCTTGAAGAGTGCTGCCGCCATGGTGGACGCATTGAAAACTGTCGATGGTGTCGGACTTGCCCGCCCAGTGTGCTTGGAGCCCGAGTTGCCTCGCCAGATCATCAACGGCGAGGTTCATGCTGCGATCGACCAATTGACCGACGACAACGACTTCGGTATGACCAACGTCGCGGCTGGCACACAAATCAGGCAATTGGGCAAGGACCACCAGCCTATTGACCTGAGTGACGAGAAGAACTTTGAGGCGTTCAAGAAGGACATGGGTACTTGGGCTCAAGGCTTCTCAGACGACAAGACCGGAAGCAAGTACGGATACGCCGACATCGAGAGTGTTCAGCCCACTCCTTACGGCTCCGCTGCACCTGCCTCATAAACGTAGGTTGCATCAATAATGTGTAAATAAATAGATGAAATAGAAACGAACTGAACGACCAAGATCAATAAGTTGCTGTGTCCATTGCAAGTCAAACACCCAAGTCCACTACTAGCAATCCATTCAGGACTGCATCGCCTACTCCGGAGTCGGAGTGATAGGTCTTTCATGATACTCCTGTTCAAGAATCTCCCTAATAACCTCAACTCTCCATCTCTGCGTCTTCCTCCCCTCGTCTTTCTCACTCAACACAACCTCCCTCCTATCCTCCCTCTCGCCAACATCCAAGACTTTCAACACACCACTCGCTTCATTCCCAATCCACCACGTACCATCTTCCCACTGTCCGACACTCCAGTCCAGCGCATTTGCTGTATCAGTAGCGTCCGCCCGCCTCAGCACCGCTTTCGACGTGTCATCTTCGTAGACATCGAGTTGCCGGTTTGGCCCCAGCCACCATGTTCGGATGCGGTAGGTGTTGGAGGTGGAGGTCGTATCTCTTGATGGCTCGCTGGCTTGGGGAGGGAAATGAGGTGTACCTGAAGGGGTGAATGACCAGTATTGGCCAGAGTAGTACCCTTCGCGAGTTAGTTTGAGGAGACCGGTACTGTTTTGTCTGCCGGCATCATTTATGACGTCGAGGGTGGGGTTTGAGGGGTTCGAAGTGTTTGTTATGCGGTGGAAGTGGTGTGGAGAGAAGGGCGGTTGTGATGGGGTTGTCATTTTGGATGGCAGTGGAAGATGGTGATGAGAACAATGGTTGGTGACGAATTGAGAGAAAGTGAAGACATTTGGAGCATCGTGAGTTTTATGCTTGAAGTATGATGATAGCTAAAGATCTGTTGAGTGAACTTGGAACTTTCAGGTGGTCATTTGCTTAACAGATCGTATTTGCCGTCCTGTGGCGTTTAGCACGAGACATACAAAACGCATAGAACATTGCCCTATCACAAGGTTACAAACAAGCCAAGAAAACGACCGATTGGGGTATTGGATAAACTTTTCAGGCAGCCAGGGACAAGATCAGGGGAGTGCGTCGATCACTTGACCAGCTGACTGTCAGCCACTAGGCAAGGACCTCATTAGTGTCCCAATTGCGGCTGTTCATGTATTTTGTTGGGACATATGGGGATGTTCGTGACCCGACAGCATAATTGTTGAGGCCGTGACGAAACGAAAGAACAGGGAGAAGATAATGGAAGATGGTTGAGAATACATAAGATGACGTCATGCTCGATCATTGAATAGAATTATTTGTCTTCACAGTCAGACTGTGGCAGTTATTCTCGATAACACATGCCATGACTAGGCTCATCTCCAAAGACATTGCGATATGAATATAGTCGATATGTTCGCATGTATAATCTCAAGGAAACCCGCAGTACGACTCTTCGTAATCGAGAATCAATCCATTCCTACTAGTCTTCCGTCCCATCCTGGTTCTTGCCGTCATACAGGATCTTCCTTGGCTCTTTCTTCAGTCCATCCCACATCTCTTTACTGTAGTAACCAAAGCAAACATCACAATCCCCGCATTTCCCGCAGCCTTGAGGTTCCCTGCGGCCGGTATACACATTGAAGACCCAATCCTCCGGTCTCTCACCCCATGGTCCAGTCTTGAGGTCGTACTTGTCAGGCGCCTCAGGAAACTCGATCTGGTGGATTGGCTTGTTCCGATTTGTGAGTGTGTGGAGATCGACGCCACGCTTCCTTGCTGTTTCGATCGCGCGGCGGAACCAGATCTTATCCTTTTCCATGGGTTGAGATGGGCTCTTTATTCCACTCAAGTTTGCGCTGTGCTTCTCTACATCTTCCAAGTACATGGCTAGTGTGCAAGACTCGGGTCCGAGGGCAGCTATCACCGCATCTTCAAAGCCTTGTTCCTCAGTCGGTTCCCATTGAACGTAAAAGTTACCAAGCGACCCCCAAAGAACTATTACCTCGTACTGCTGCACACATTCGAAAAAAGTGCGTTCGGCAAGCGCTCCATCGCTTTCCCACTCTTCTCTATCGCATTTTATATTGTAGAGGGCTTCGAGTTCAAAATCTGCAATGTCCATGCAGACATGCTTCAAAGCTCTGTGATCGTTGAGCTCTTCCGGACGGAAGGCGCCGCAGCGATAGCCATGAATACTACCATTAGAGCCATAGCCGTAGAACATCAGGCTTTCGAGCGACTGTCCTTGACAGCTGCCTAGACTGCCGACCCAATTGTCGGCGTGTTCAAGTAATGCATCGCCGGCGCGAAAACAGGCTGTTTGGAGGGCTGACGGGGCGGCCACAAGAGCATTGAGAGGCTCGCTGTTTAGCTCGCCGCAATTGTCCAGGAAAAGATGTTTGATGCTGGAAGCTCCGGCTGGTACTAACACTTCCCAAGATACATCATCGTCACTGGTGTCCTCGAGGTCTTTGTAATATAACCTTTCCAGGTGAGGTAGACGCAGGAATTGTACCAGTATCCCTATGCTGTTCAGAGGCTCTGTGTTAGGATGGAAGGCATCGTCCATCCAGGTCCCTGAAGGTAGGCCGACCGCGGCTGATTGTAGGTTTTGTAGTCCCGGGCCCCAAGAAGTCTTCTTGTTATGAGAATCGTTTATGAAGGTGTCAAGCCATCCAAGACAAGAACATGTTTCGACCTCGTGACGTGCTGGCAAGACAAACTTGACATCTCGAAGTCTCGGACAATGAACAATAAGGAGGGCTTTTAGGTAAGTATCATGCCCGTCCAGGATTTGCGTACGTGCTTCATCGATACGCCGGGGTAGAAGACGACCCTGTCCCTGCTCCAGTCGCTCTAAATAATCGTCGATTTCGCCAGGTATGAATTCCCACGCTATCGGCGACTGCATACTCTGATCGACGGGTGTTTCAAAATCGAGCGTTTTCCACATGTCCCATCCTCTGCGGTCGTACCAGACTTCTAAGGATCGAACGTGCCATGCTAGAATAGGGTCACCGTATCCAAATGCGCTTCGAAGGAGAGTGGGAATCGTAGCGGGGTCAATATCAGACGCAACACCGTATTTCAGCTGGGCGTCGCGATGGCGCTTGAACACGTCCGTGGAACATGCGTATAAATGTTTGCAGGAACATGCGAAGTCGATATGGGATGCGGGGGGTATAAAATCGATTATACGATGAACGAGTTCAGTCGCAAGATTGGTGAGAAAACATGTATCGTCGGTATTGACTGTGTGCACGTCGCTCAGGTTGGATGGATGTGAAGGCAGTGAGGCGGTGAAAGGAGCTTTAGCTAGTTCGTCCATGTTGCAGTATGGAAGATCTACGCGAGTAAACCTATCTCGCTCGAAGACACGAGCATAGACATACTTTATACTGTCGTGAAAAGGTAACACGAAGCACGAGGCGTAGTCTGGAAGTGGTGCCCGTAGCTCGAAGTTCTAGGCGCCCTTCTGTTGCCTTCGGCTAATGGCATGCTAATTTCCGCCAGCGCTTCCAGCCGCGTTTTGTAGCTTGCACACGAGTAATGCGACCCTTATGAATGCCGGATTAGCAAGTTGTTGAAGCACGTCACCACAAGACCATGGAAGTACTTCTACGGTGGACAACGACGTGAAAGTGTGTTGAAAGTTGAGCTCTCGCGAGAAATGGTATCTAGTTCGTGACTCGTAAGCGTGGTGCGGGTACCAAGGTCAATTTGCTATGCGCTGTAGGAGCTGATGAAGTACTGAGTGAATGTCAGCGTGGTGGATGAGAGCATGAGAAGTGCAACGTACCGTCAAGACTGACTCGTCCTCGCCATTATCGTTGGGCAAGTACACGTAGAGAATGAGTGCATGCTCGTGACAGAAGCCTTTTGGAGTATTAGCATGCTGGTAGAAGTGGGCTTCGTGAAACTTACAAGCAATGACCCGTCCGCCCAGTCTGCCCACACTCATGACCTTGCCCCAATCCCGCCCGTCAATCCTCACTGTGGCCCACCCTTCTTCGCTACGCCCATCGGCCGACCCTAGCTGCTTCATACGCGTGCTTGGGTGTTCAGCAACGCCGTCCTCGCCGCCAGCGACGTGGCCAGGGTCTAGTTCCGGGTTGCTGAGATCGGTCCAGATGGAAGATATGTTCATGGCGTCAGATCTGATGCTTATCTTGAGGCATCCGTGCATATTGGCCGAGACATCTAGGCGGGTTCTCGCTGCGGTCGTCGCACTACTTGCTTTGGTGGTGTCTGCCAGCGCTAGTTTGGTGAACCTGTCGCTGATGCTTTTCAGTTGCATCAAGGGCGGCAGTATGATGTGCACGTCCGGCTCCCTGCAGACAGGCTCATGCAGATGGGCTACCGTATCCGGAGCAAGCACACGTATAGGTATCTCTTGCGTGATGATGGTCTCGCGGTTGCCTCCACCGAATTCGTTGTCGAAGGCGGCATCGAAGCCATCGTCATCGTCGTCGCCGTACTCATCGTCGTCGTCATCCTCATTGGTTGAAGTAGTAGGGAAGGCGCTATACGTGTTCGAGGACGGGGTAGTGGTGACGGTAAGAGCGAGCACGGGCAGGTTGTCCTTCTTGGTGAGGCGTATCTGGGCCGACGTGGCATTGAAGGCCGATTTGAGGGCGCGATTCAGCGACGCGAGCGGAACTTCGAGGTTGATGACATTATCTGCAGCCGACTGCACGCTGATGCTCTCAAAGATGGAGTCCTGCGCGGCGCGTTAACCTCCACACGGCCAAGACGAGACGATATGCTTACAATTGAGAGCACACTACACTTGGTTAGAACGAGCGACACCAAGATACGAAGCGTCTACTCACGCCCATACTTGTGTGCCCTGCTCTGGTATGATGGTGAAGCATACCTGCTCCTCGCTGAGCTTCACCCACGCGAGCGGGCCGAGCGAATTGAGCGACGCTGTAAGCTCTACACGGTGTCAGCTGCCATCTCACGTATGAGGCACGTGTACCTGCTCGTAAAGGTTGTAATGTTCTGTATTGACGCCTTGAAGCGCATCTTTGCGTTGTCGTCGCACAATGCAGACGGGATGTCGCGACGCGTCGAGAAATGTGGAGGGGAAAGCCGCCCAAGCGAACGTCATCGCTGCTGCTTCACCAACGCCATCATCAGCATCATCATCATCATCACGTCTTCTTCTATCATCGTCATCGCGGATTAGTACTTCGATATCGCATGCATTTCTCCAGGCCTAGAAACATAATATGTACATGGCATATTCTCAACCCGTCTATTCGCCACTATGTACGGCGATACAGCGATACAGCAACGTCTAGTTCATCTCTCGGCCATGGTCTCCCTAAACCGTCTGTCTCTGCACCGAGATACCAGTGCTTGATATTGTCGTCTTCGAATACATCTGCCCAAACATTAGCCGAAGTACACGAAGTAACACGCACGACTAACCTGTCCACTGGTTCCTTGTATCTCATATCTTCCTGCGCCTGAGATCGGAACGCTCACGCCGCTCTTGGTCGTCGCAGTCACCGCAGTGAATGATACCGTCCCGAAGTTTGGTGTGGCCACCAGCTGACCTGGAATTACTTGATATGCCTGGACGAACCAGTCTGCCGCAAGAGCAGTTAAAGCGGATGGGTCCACGCCGGAAGGGGCTGCGAATGTCTGTGTCGTTCTTTTGTTCTGTGTCTTATTCTCGATGGTCACTGTACCCCCAGCGGTAGCCATGTTGACAGTTACAGTGATTGAGTTACCGTTTGCAACAGGAACAGTCGAAGTGGTGTCTGTCACTGGACCAGGAAAGTACGCAGAGAAGCTCTTGAGGGTACTGTTATAAACAATACCACCAGCAAGGACGTTATCCTGCTCAAGTGTGTCACCAATGCCTACCCAGATCGAGAGTCGATTGGTGCCTGACAGGTTCGGCACTGTAAACTGTACATGTAGTTGGTACACAATCACATACAGCATGGGAGCAACTCACAGTCCCTGTGACGGTCGCAAACAAGTCGCCTGCTGGTGCTTTGAGAACAGCACCACCCCGATTCAAGTCAAACGCGGCAGATGCGGCCGACACGCAGCATGCCAGGAGAGCAGCGGTTCTCATGGCTAACTCAGAGCTGTCCAGTAAGGAGAAAAAATGTCGTGTAACAAGCTGTCCAATGAAAAAGAGATGGGAAGGCTTCTAAAGTCGAGCAGCAGAAGAATTCGGTATTCCAGAAGGATATCTGAGATCTCAGAGGCTCTAGCTGACAGCACCACATGGACTATATTACTTTCAAGGAAGCGTACCCGGTTGATCAAGTCTCCCACCTTGCGATCAGATCCATTCTACTCAAACAGCCTGTTCTTTTGACCTGCCGTTCGCCCAAGCCATGCAAGTACCCTCCTTTGTCGTCGTTCACTTTCCTCAGCTGGGCGCCCTGTAATGGTCCAATGAGCATGCGCAAATCATCTATAACGTGCCAAGAATCCCGTGCGAGTGGCATGCATTGATGAGGTACGGGGCCTGAACAATTAAAAGAATTGGGGATACTGGTACCCCACAACTTGGCGTGGCGGCAAATGGGATAGATTGAGGCTCGTGGAACCTTGTCTCAACGTCCACGAACATCATCCAGCCAAAATACCAAACAACCAGTCATCGCTTCCTTGCCACGTGGGGTGTCGTTGTACAAGTGGGGCGTTACATGTTCCGCTATCCATCGATGCAACTGCCGACGAGATGTCAAGACTTGCGATATTCGACAAATCTCGGAGATCAACATCACTGGAGCTGTCCGGGCTCGAGGAGGGGTCATTTCCAATCACAGTAGCTTTGTTGCCGACTAAATGCGTCACGTTCATCATCGTAATGAGACTGTGCGAATTGCCCCAGCCGATCACGAAGTGCACTCGATGCCACCAGAAGTACCATGACTGGCATGGTTGCCCGATACGATAGGAGGAATAGGCATGAGTGGATGATGAGCAATCGGGAATGACAATTAAGAGACGTTGATATGTATCGAACCCATCCATGCGATGCCAGCATGTATCCGCGTCCAACTCAAGGATCCATAATTGCCCTAGCTCCATCCCAACACGAGATAATGCCCATTTTGATTTCTACCAAGACCGGATTATGCCTTTGCGACACAGCATACCCGCTCGGCGTTACCACCCCTGATCCCGGTGACATCGTATGCATATCTCACGCGGCTGTATAAGACGTGCTATACTCTGCGCACAGCTGTACTTTCATTTTGCTATCTTCCCTTACAGCTCACCACTCTCTTCAACATGAAGGCGTTCACTGCTACCGCTCTGGCGCTTGCCGCACCTGCAACTGCACTGCTGCGCTTCCCATGCGCTCAGCTAGTCATCGACAGATTGGATCCGCTGGTCACACCTGGCCAGGCTCCATCTCCTCACTTACATCAAATTCTGGGGGGTAACTCTTTCAATGTTACCATGGACCCGGAAAAGGACATGCCAGGGGAGTCGACATGTACATCTTGCCAGTTCAGCGAGGACTTTTCCGTAAGCAATACTACTCACACCTCGACATGTCTGGGCCAATCTGACGAGCCCATAGAACTACTGGACAGCCGTGCTATACTTCAAAGCCCGAAACGGCACATACAAGCGCGTTCCTCAAATTCCCAACTCAGGCTTCAACGGCGTCAACGGAGGCATGACAGTATATTACATGCAAGATGGGCTTTACAACTTCCAGCAAACCTCCAAAGTCCAGGCCTTCCAGCCCGGCTTCCGCATGTTCATTGGCGACGTGAATGCCCGTACCAAGGAAGAAGCCGAGCGCTTCCGCCAATTGACATTCACTTGTCTAGACAACATCAATACGCGTGATCCGCAGACTCTTGATTTCCCCACCCAACCATGCAAGACGGGCATCATGACCGCAGTTCGCTTCCCCACGTACGTCATGCTCATCCATCTATCCGCCTTTGTGGTCCTACTAATACCCCACCTAGCTGCTGGGACGGAGTCAACCTTGATTCCCCAGATCATATGGTGAGACATGTCCCTTCACGAACTGAATATGAGACATATACTGACTTTGTATACCCACATCTTAGGCACACATGAGTTACCCCGAGTTCGGCTCCTTTGAATCTGGCGGTCCCTGTCCCGCCAGTCATCCCGTACGCATGGGTCAACTCTTCTACGAAGTCATCTGGGTACGAGACATCCCTAGACGAACTGTATCTGAGGGCATATACTGACTTCGTACACGTATCATTGTAGGACACAAGCAAGTTTAACAACAAGGCTGATTGGCCTGAGGATGGTAGTCAACCATTCGTCTGGAGTTTCGGCGATGGGTAAGCCCTCGTTACGATTCGTGCAAGAAAATGCGGCCACTAATGTTCGATGTTTGTCGATTAGGACGGGTTACGCGAACCACGGAGATTACCTGTTCGGCTGGCAAGGCGACGCGCTCCAACGTGCTCTTGACTCGCCTTGCTATCAGAACTGTCCTACGCTTAAGACGCAGAATGCTGCTGCGATGAACAAGTGCACGGTTCCGCGTGTCGTGAAAGAAGAGATTGATGCTTGGGTTAGTGAGCTACCCGGTGGCCACCAGGCGCAATATGTCAGGAAGCGGTGGGCTGAGTAAATTCGATACCCGTTCATGAAGTAGACAGCACCGAGACATTTCAGGTGGGAGTTAGGAAATTATAACTATTGACTATGACTGTAGGAGCTATCTGAGTTTGTAGAAACGATACGTGCAAGGCGCGCGTTCTTGGCGTCTTTTCTTGCCTTGCAGAACATAAAATGATGTGTGTAAGAAAGAGATGGTGATGATGATGGTATATGACTCCGGCCGAAAACGGCACCGCCGCGGTTTGAGACGCAAAATGGTCTTCAAGGAAAAAGTCGCTGTCGATAACAAAGGAAAATCCGTGATGGGAAGATTTCTCACGATGCGCGCGCGATCCACTCTCCAGAGTTGAGTCGCGAATGAGCCGGTCGAGCGCCAGCTTCTTGTCTATGGAGACTGCATTTCGCGCTGCCACGTATGCGTATCACAGTGACCTCGCTCGAGTCTGCTTCAGCCTGCATACTCGCGTCATCCCTTGCCCTTGGCGCTGGGCATGTGCATATGTCTTCAGCTCCATCTACCTCTACGTCGTCGTCTTCGAGGTATATTGTTGGTGCAACACTGCTTCCTCCATCTTCGCTCTTATCCTCGGATGAGCCTAGCTCCTTGTCCCAAGTCCCATGACTACCGTGTCTCTTCAGGCCTAAGCTCTTCACAATCTCCTCAAGTTCCACTGCGCTCACTCTGACTCTTCCACTCTTTTCTTTTTCAAAATCGGCTTCAGAGTCTTTGTGTGAGTCTCCACTGAGCTGTGACCAGTCACTCACTCTACGTGTGTGTGTGCTGACTGTTGACGCGGAGAAGCGTGACGATGGCCCTAGTTTCGTTGTCTTACGAGGAGGGCTGGACCGTGTCGACGGAGCCTCAATGTCAAAGTCGAGATTTGATTCGTCGTCGTGGAAACGCGATAAGCTGTGGTTGCCTTGTTGAAAGTGGGAGGGGAAATAGGCTGTGTCGGGCCTGTAGATGACTGTCTGACCTGAATAGCGGGAGTTGTAAGAATGGTTTGTTTCCTCTGGGTAAGTCTCGGAGTAGCTAGGAACTACCTCGTCGACATCGCCATGGAGTAGGTGAACGGTGCTACCGGCTACGGGGCCGGAGATGCCAACGGAACGTGGAGCGTCACGGGCAGCGTCAGCGGGACTGCGAATTGCTCTACCGAGAGGCAACAAGGTGCTAAGGTTAACAGCTATCATCGCGGTCAGGAACTCGCAAATTCCCCACGTGGTGAAGTTCAAGTCGAAGTTGTTACGATAGCCGACCTCGGCCCATGACGTGACGACCATCCAGGTTCTGATGATAGCTGCCGCGCATGCAAAGAGTCCCAAAGATACCACCGCAAGAAGATGTAGGGTAGATCCGAGCTTCAACGAAGAGCTCACGGCGATAGGGATCGTGAACAAGATCAATAGCAGACTTGATGCAGCATTGATGGCTGGACCACCCAGTCAGTACCATTTCTAGTATTCATGGACGGCGATACTTACGGTAGTTCGCCAGAGCCCAGTGCTTGGACTCGCTCTGCGACATGCACAATGCCCTAGCATCTGAAAGGTCCCAGGCCGCTACTAGAGGGACACATTGAGCGAGGAGTGATATGAACCACTCAACCGTGTGCCAAAATACTAGTACTGTGTTCATCAGCTTCTGCGTTAGATAATATCGTGGCTGTAGACCTACACATGAGTCCGATGAGAAGAATAGTGCGTGCCATCAGCAAGCACGAACGACTCCCGGCGTCAGCCAGAGGTAGAAGAGTAAAAGTAGCCGATAGCTTAACAGCACCCAGCCCTAAGATGACGAGTGAATTCAACGCCCACATCCATGGGCCCATCTGAACGGTCTTGCTGACCGGTAAGACATAGCCATCCTCCTGCTGTCCGATACCAAGCTCTACGACTCCAGTGAATGTGATGAAGATTCCTATTGTGCATAGCTGTTTTGAGTGTTAGCTAATATAGAACCTCTTCACTCCAAGTTTCGAACGTACAGCGGCCAGTACCATGAGCCCATCATCGATGGCGAACGAGCGAACGAGCCTTCCACGAGTGAAGACTCTTAGCGAATAAATCAACAGCCCGGTCAAGGCCAGCGTGACGACGATGGCAAGATGGAGCGGCCCCCTGTCGGGGACTTGCCAGGGCAGAGGAGTTCCGGAGGGTGAGACCGCGCTGGCATTGACATCCATTGTGTGAGGTGACGATAATGCTGTCCGGTGTCCTGTGTCCTCCGCGAATTCATGCAGAGTTGTCGACCAGGCCGTGGGGAGTTGCTTGAAACGGGTGAATGTCTGATGAGAAGTACACGGGTGAAACGAACGTATGGGCAGGAATAAAAGAGCGTGGTCGAGAGGAAATGGAGGAGACCAGGATGTTTAGAGGAGAGCGTCTTGTACGACGAATTGAGCATGGCGTTTCAGCCCGGGGTAGCACCGCAGACACAGGCGCATGGTTCACGGCTCCTCGCCGACGTCGCTATAGAGATAGCAATGCTGCATAGGCGTAGTGGGGAGCCAATCGTCGAGTTGTCATAGCCTGCAAGGTACACGAGCGGGGATGATTTTGTTTTGCCGTTGAACTAGTCCTTTCTTTGCAGGGGTCCAGTGTCTTCCATGGTACAGCACGGTTGCTCTAGTGAAGCTATCAGCACCTGGTACTGATTCTCAGGTACCCTTCCGGAGTCCTTCGGTGCGCGACTGCTTTTCTCAAGGCTGATCTTCTGTATCAGGGACATTTCAGGGCTCATGAAGGTCTCTCAGGGTCAAGACGGTGAGGGTCTTTTCCAGCGCGTCGGTATACCTACTCCCTTATTCGTACCATGTGTATCTGATAACGGAGAGATGCTCTGTAGATGCGATGTCGTCACGATGAGACGATAAAGCTATCCGGACAAGGCAGATGATTTGCTCCCTCTCCACATCATGCAGCCAAAATTGTCTTAGTAAAGATTGTGGCTTGAGTTTCGAGCAGTAGTAATTCAGGACTGCTGTACAGCTCAGAAAGAACAAACAGAGAAAAGGAAGTCTCAAAGTCTAATGTCCTTCAGGGATGGATTTGTGTTATGGGTTCGTGTGGATGGGTGGGGAATGGCGCATCCTCGCCTGCATACAACTGGTCGAGCGCACCATTGCTTTTGCTCGTGATCTTCAGATTGACGAACGGGTTTTGCGAATTCCAGCGCCACAACGATATGCGAGATGCAGGAGATCTGTTGGAACGCAAATCCATCGATGGAAGATCTGATACGAGCTGAAATGCGGAGGCTGTGCCAGGGCACGCGAGGAGGCGTATCACGACACAGATGTCGTTAGGACAGGCTCGTGGCTCAGTGATTACCCAGGTCTCGACTATGCATCCCACGCAACAGCTGGCGGATGGTCGTCAACGGGATGAAACGTGTTTCTCAAAAAGCATGCGTATGTCGGAGTGCAACGGATCTGTGGAGTCGAGCAGGTCTTGGATGTGCTTAGGTTGGTAGCGAGGATTCCGCTTTCAGTGGCGTGGAGAAATTGTGGCTCGCGCTTTAGCTATTCATGGAGATGATCAGGACGTTAGCGGCGCGGAAGTCGTGCTGTGCCGGTCTTGGCACGCTAGCTCGGTTCAACAACTGGCATTTAGTGCTCTGGAGCCATACCATCTTACACTGGTGTATACGCACAGCACAGCGCCTGCCAGAATCCATCCCAAGTATTTCCTTTCGGTCCCGCGAACTACAGAATCAGGTTTGATCAACTACACCGTCAGAGGAAGCCTGATGATTGCCACGACTAAATATAACCGGGGTGTTGTTGGGGCCATGTAGGATACGCACCAAGTCTTCCCCCCTACCGCACAGGCGCTCGACCATCGCATCAGAATACACTGGAAAGGGTACATCTGTATGTGGTACGAATTCTGTGGTGCGACCGTGGAGAAACACTCTGGTCGCGCAAATTCTGCGAGAATAGACGCGATGTATACGGAGCCGGCGCAACACGCGCTTTTTCCGGTCAAAGTCGTGAAGGCTGAGGTCAAAGGAAAACGTGTCGGTGAGCCGTGTTGAGATATTGAAGAGAGCGGTATTCTTTGCCGCTGCCCATCATCACTATTCGGGATTAATACAGGAGAGTACATGTCGGTCTGAGATGTTGAGAAATTGGAAGGAGCGGTGACCTTCGCCGTTGCTCGTTACCAATCGGGTATAACACGTACCATCTGACCTGCTTTCAATACTACGGCAACTACGGCAATTGCGGCTACTATCGCCATATCTCCAGTGTCTAGCCGAGACGTACGTGTGCCGGCACTCTTCAATGAAACGACTTGCCCAAGTTTGGGGCGCAACGCGTACGACTTCTATCTTCGAGCCATTGTCGCTGAAGACGCTGCAAGCAAGATCGATACAGCTCTTTGTACGAACAGGCCATACCATAAGACGCTGCTAGCATCTGGATCCGGGTTATAAGTTGCCCTTCCACTAGAACCCATGGATATTGTGCGATGGAGCTCTGGAGCAGACCTCTCGATAGTGAGGGCTCCCCGCACGTGTGATTCGAGAAAATGACAAGCCGAGCTGCAACGGTTCATAAGCGATGAGTATTGTTTGCGGAAGGAGGGTAAGCAATTACACATCCAGACCGCACTCAAGTTCTTTCCCATCACCTCCAATAGGTACAGTCGGGAGGGATACCGCGCAATAGGTCTGTGCATTTGTCACTCAGGACACCTTCAGGACTGTTTGTGCCAATTCCCAAGCTTAAGCATTGACGCCATTGAACTGATAGAAGCGACCTCTCTTTGCGGTATTTCATTAAAGGCAGTCAACGCAACCTTCGAGTGAGTACGTGCATCTAAAGAACTGCAAGAAAACTACGTTTGTCCTGCAAGGCGAGAAACATATACCAGTCTTCGTCCGATGCATATGCAAATTGAAACAAGATCTAGCCAGAAGAGTGAAAAAGGCCACACACACACATATCAACTAACTTTTCGCAGCAATCTTTGAGAATGCAGTAGCTTCTAAGATATAATCTTAGCGCTCGCAGATGCGACGTTCAAAGTAGTGTTCGATGTTTGTCCTTAGTCAAACCTCAAAAAGAGGTTCTTTCTCCTCTGCCGCACCATCCACCATCTCCGCCACAACAATATCATCCCCAGATCAGTACAACCGCAAAAAGAATAGCTAGAGCAGGTAATGCATCGGCCGGGAATCGAACCCGGGGCTAGCCGAAACTGTCCTGTGAAGGATGGCAACGGCTAATTTTACCACTAAACCACCGATGCGAAAGATGCTAAGCATGATAGAACTGATGACCTAACCAGGGGTCGCTGATAGGATGTTAGAAACTGTATTCGAACAGGTGGCAATTGAGTGCTACTTACAACCTGGAATCTCTTGATATCGAACTGAGTCGTAGTCAAGCGCCTTGCCATTGGGCCATTAGGCCAGTTGTTGCTTAGTAATGATGGAATGACCAGAAAATGGAAACAATATATCCCAAGTCTTTCGTGGTTCTGTCAGACTGGACGGTTGAGATTACATTCAGAAGGCCGCTTGGTGGGGCAGTGTTGCGGCAGACTTTTTCTTAGTGAGGTTTGCCGTGGTGGGGCATGCATATCGACCAGTCCAACCGGGAACATCACGTCCATTACGATAGCCTGCTGGCAAACAGCTTCGCTTGCAAGCACGTACAGACGCTCGCTGCTTCAGAGTATGCGTTCTTTGCCCTTTACCTCCAGCGCTTGGATTACTTACTTCCACACCGTGTGCAGCAATGCAAAACCGCGATGCCGAATTCGACCGCGAGTCTGAATCATAGGAGATACAATGCGAAGTATGCCTGACTGTGTTCTCGTTGATATGGTCTCCCTTCTAACATCCGAATGCTACAGGCCTGTCGCCAGAAGATAAGTGTGCAGGCTGTGACGTGCTCTAGCTTTGGTTTCCATCTTTGCTGGTTAAAGTGCTGTACTTTACATCTTTACACGCTTCGTTGACCTGTAAACATATTACACCAGCTATCCCTACGGGCTACTTTCTAAAAACTGATTGTGCTCAATCCCTTTATGCTTACGTTGTGAAATTTTGGAAGGCGCTACAAAATGGGTGGGCTTCATGAACACACTGAGGACAGTCAATAAAGACGTCAGTGTAGACTTGTAACGTCTTGATGACAATGTCAATTAAGATTCGGATCGTCTGTAATTCGTTGCGATATCGTGCTGTTTTATCTTTCTCTTAACACGTCGAGCTGTTCCAAGCAGATGTTTATCAGTTCAAGGATATTCCATGGTGCCTTTTAAAATCTTGATAGCTCTTGTGCTATTGTGATGGAGGTTGAAAAGATAACGGCGAAGTAGAAGCATTTAGTATGAGACGATCACGATTAGGCAGCTGCGCTGCCGTCTACGAACGAGAAGCGAAAGAAAAGTAGGCCCTCGCTTGCTTGCTGTTACGAAAGGCTTTATGCGATTGGTCGGCTTCGCAGCGAGCCGGGGCGAGCCACGGATAGAAATTCTAACGAATTGCTAGAGGTACACCTCCAGCAAGCAAACCACAATATCTACAATGGGTGAGGAATGCCCATTGGGTAGTTGGAACACGACCAAGGTCGTGATCCATAGTGGAAGCATTAGCGTGGTTCTAGCGCGACATCGTCTCGTGCATGCAGGTGCAACGTCTTACCCTCGCTTCCTTCTCGTAACCCCCTCATTGTCCAGATTCCATCAAAGTCTGGCTAAATGATCCGACAGCCCGGACCAGCAAGCAAACTACTTTCTACCTGAATGCAAATATACTCTTCGCGACAAGAAGACACGATGCACTACCCCAGGATAGGAAAGAGACAAGACTCATTGCAGCGACAAGACGCGCTTAGCATCTACCCCGGATCTGTTGTACAGCCCGATTGGCTTGTGGGCTATGATATTGGCTCGCTCCACTCTTGGTACATCCTTTGAATACACACAAACATATCGCCCATGGTTAGACAAGGCACCAAGCGGAACGTGATGGAAGAATGCACCCCGAAGCTGACGCAAGACACCTATATATTTGGCCTCATAAGCACGAGTTGAGCACCACACTGGCTTCAACTACTTAAGCAATCTGATATCCTCAGTATTACGAAGATGAAGTCTGCAGCTCTCCTTGCCGCAGTATGTGCGACCGCTGTGTTTGCGAAGCCAGAGCAGGTCGCGCCCAGGGCGCTATTTACTATTGAAGTCGCTCCTGGAGAGACTACCCAGATCACAGAAGAAGAGAGATGGGAACTTTCCGCTGTCAGTAACATACACCTTGCTAGGATTCACCTGATCTGACTTTCTCCTAGAGCGGCGGCTGCGGAAGCCATTTCTTCGACATCAGTGACTCCCATGTCGCACCTCTCGCAGTCAGAGCAGGACCACCCTACCCCAAAAAGTTCAAATACCAAGAAAACGTCAAGCGACTTTTCCCGAAACTCAGTTGGGATAACATCAAAAAGAACTTAGAGTACTACTCTACCTTTCACACGCGTTTTTTCGAAACCGAAACCGGCGCCGAGGCTGCGCAGTGGCTTCTTGGTCAGGTTCAAGATGTAGTATTGAAGTCTGGAAAGAAGGGTGTTACTGCCGAAGCATTCCCACACGCACGATGGCCGCAAAACTCTGTCGTTGCGCGTGTCCAAGGACGAAGCAACAGGACTGTAGTTGTGGGTGCTCATCTCGACTCTATCAACTCAGCAGACCGAATGAATGGACGTGCGCCAGGTGTTGATGATGACGGTAGCGGCTCGTTCCTTATCCTAGAAGCTCTCCGCGTATTGCTAAGCGACAAAGACTTCGGCCCAAGCAAGCTGCAAAACTCCATCGAGTTCCACTGGTACGCGGCGGAGGAGGGAGGACTGCGTGGTAGTCAAGACATCTTCACGCAATACGCGGCTGCCGGCAGGGATATCTGGGCCATGTTACAGCAGGATATGGTTGGATACACAAAGGGTACTATTAACGCTGGAAAGCCAGAGAGCTTTGGTCTTATCACCGATTTCACGGATCCGGCGCTTAACGAGTACATCACTCGCGTCATCAAGGAGGTGAGTGCATGCAAATCAAGATACAAGCCAGCAGATCTAACTTTGATATAGTACACCGACATCACATATGTGAACAGCACATGTGGATACGCGTGTTCCGATCATGGCTCTGCGATGAGGAGTGGCTTCCCCGCGTCGTTCGTCTTCGAATCTGCTTTTGAGTACCGAAACCCTTACATCCACACTGCCAATGACACCATGGAACACATGGATCCCGACCACGTAATTCAACATGGCCAGCTCGTCTTGGGATACATATATGAGCTTGGATTCAGTAAGCATGACCTGTAGGTAGTATCAGCGATGAATTAATGCACTTTCATCAAAATGTAATCAAAAGATGACTATTATGAACGCTAGACGATAGTAGCAGTTGAGGTGCCTGTCTCCTGTCGAGGCCTGAGAGTCCGCCTTCGTAGCTTCATCGTATGTTCTGCCTCCTCCATCGACATGATGAGATACGAACGATACCTCAACCGTGTAACCAGCAGACTACTCCGAGCCAAATCAGGTCCGCCGTGCCCATCCCACAGCCTGGTCCATCTTCGGTAGCCAGTGTCCTAGTACACACTCCTCATTGGGGTTATTTTGACACTTGAAATTCATTTCGATCATTTCTCTCGCGATGGACACGACACCAGGCATATGCTCGTCCTTTATGAGCAAAGGAGATTTGTGATCAAAGACCTCGCAGATCACACTTAGCGTATCTTTAATCTTCTCTTGAATGTCGGAGTCGAAGATGTGCTCGTAGCCGTACAGCTGCCTAGTTGCACACCATAGTTGTATGACGAACTGAGAAGCCTCGACGTCAGATGTGATCCGATCGAGCGTATTGGCGGTCTCGCGTTGACCAGGCATAAACTCCGGCTCACGACCGAAGTAAAAGAGGACTACATCAGGATGAACCGGACAGGTGTTGTGATGTTTGAGGTGATTGATGAGACAACTACCACAATATACTCCGTGGCAGGGATGAGATTCGCTTCTAATGCGGAGAAGTACTGCTAAGACAAGTATGTCAGTAATCAAGAAGCGTGAAGAAGGATTCGTTGGCTCCTACGTGAAAGAAAACCTCCGCAGAGATCGCAATCCACATTACTCTCGATGCATTCATCGAGGAAAGATTTGCGGTCCTTCAATGGCGCATCCATGTTTCTTGTCTTTGGTGTAAGGAGGGATTCGGAAGAGAAAGTTGACTCGTCTTCAGAAATATAGAACAGAGAAAAGAGTTGGTTGTACTTTTTTTGAGAAAGTGCTCAGACATATATACAGCTAGGAGAGTGAAGAAGCAGGTTGGTGAGTGGACTAACCTCGTGATAACGTGCCTAGATAAGAGGGTAGTCCTTGTTAAAGTGGTGTTATCAGTGGTGAAAGTGCCATGTTGATTTCGAGTGAATTTGAATTCTACCCAATGCGGTGGAAGTACCTCGTTTTCTTCGCAATATTTCAACTTCCACACCAACACTTCCCTCAAGCTGTACGTGTATCCTCCAACCTTCATCTTTTTGAGTGGAAAATAACAGCCATTTTCATAATGCACCTTCAATATCTCCAGTGCCAGCTTTCTAACACCAAGCAGTATTCGCTAAACACATGGGGGACCAAAGCGTGGTACTGGGCCATTGGAATCCAGCCAAAGTTAACGCCTTGCTCGATATCAGAATCGTAGGTAGTCTGTTCTCGTTTGTAGAGACCGTACAATGCCTTTCGAATGAGCTTGATAAAGGTTTTCGCCTCGATCCAGGCGTCGGGATGCTGATCCAACTGAAAGTCCTCGTTGGCGAGGGGTACCTGTCGCGCGCCCTCGAAGAATTCAGATTTGTCGAGTTTGAAGAAGGGCCACTGTTTGCCAAGAAGGCATTTGGGTAGTCCCTGTTCTAGATCGCAATCCCTGGCCAGTCTTCAAAAGCAATCAGTCCCAAATTTGTGATGACAGTTTGCGGGCCTCATGTATATATGATGACAGTTTCTGTCGAACGGTTGATGATCTACGTCGAACGGTTTCACACAAATGCCGCAGTTGGCAAGAACAAAGTCTTCGCTGAGAAAGTCGCTGCGCGAAAGAAGATCTGCGCCTGGTGCTGCCATTGTGTGGTTGTTGGGGATCTTGCTATCGTTGGGAAATGGGACGATGTTGTTGAAATTCAACGTTGACTTGACCAGCTGCGACCCTGGAAACAGTTGCTACCAAGCATGCTATAGTGATGAGAAAAAGCTGCCTATAATGTACGTCGTATTTTTTATAGTCGGAGGATGCTTCCCTACACGCATTCAATGTCGCGAATGTCCGGGCAATCCGAAAGTCCTGGTGGCTTCCGCCGGCTCTCCGCATTGGTGAAGTCCAGCGGTTGTGTTTACGCCTTTATGTCTCGGTGGGTGCAAAAGCAAGACCCACACGGATCCGCAGCCCACTCAGATGTTGAAAGCGGACACCAAGCCAAAAGAACGCTAGTCTAACACTAGCAGCCATGAATGCTTTCTACAACCACCGCCGCCTTGAATAACACCTGAATGACAGAACCGAGACAACAAGAAGAACAGTAATGTCTGGCTCCAAAAGCAAAGTTTTTTGGTGAGCGTGAACCTCAATGTGCGCGGTCTTCTCCCCGTAGGGACTTTGGGGTAAAGACATGACAGTCTTTAGCTCAACACCCAAAGGAATGTCGCTGGCAGGACTGGATGGATGCAACAATGACGAGCCTTTCCTCGAAGCCATAACTGATCGGTGGGTCGAAAGATTGGTTGACTGGTTCTGTTCGTGCATACCGTTGGAGGTCGAAGGAGCATCGAAAGAATCAACACCGCCGGAGGACTCAATATCCGGCGATGATGGATGTAGCAGTGTTGATTGCCGTCGCGGCTTCGGCATTTCGACATCGCCATGATCTGATAATGAAACAGTGCTGCATCTCTTTCGTGTTGCCGACACTTGACAGTCTGTCTCAAACCATCCTACGTCGTTGAAAGGGTCTACGATAGAGTCGATCGAGCTACGGCGTAAAAGCTCTTGCTTGAGATTCGGGCGCCAGCTCGGCCTGCGGTTCGATGGAGGTTGTTGGTAGGGATGGTCGCGTTTGCGTTCAACACGTTGTGTTCTTCGCACCCTGAGCGGCGTTACTGTGGTCTTCGGCGATAGTGGCGGTGAGGGAGGGTATGCGTCGGTGTCGGTTTCTATGTTGGCTGCATGCGATGCCTTGGTTTGGTAGTAAAAGGCCCTGAGTTCTTTCTCATAATAGCTAGGTGTTGTGGATAGACTGCCTTCTCCGCGCTTGGCTATTCCGCCTCTTCGTGCAAACGGCCTGGGGTTGCTGTAATCTCTGGATGAGTTTCGACAAACGAGGGCATCAGCGCACATTTTGGCAAGTTCAAGTTTTGTTATCGTGTAACCAGGCTGGGTCTGGGAAGTTTGAGTAGACAAAGCGTTGAGTGGTGTAGGTAGATGATCTTATGATCTTCTTACAACGGAAGTCAAGCATGTATATTGGATTGACAGCTACTTGTAAGGTCAAGAGAGGATGACTCGGATACATTGACCTAATTTATTGTATATGTCAACGTGGCTGGTCGCACGGTTGTTGTGAAGCGCGGGCATTATCGAAGATGGTTGGTGCCCTGCATGGACGACCGTTGGCACAGTAGACGCCAACATGCGCACACTGCAAGCTTGGGGCCTAAAGAACAAAGACTAGTAGATGCGAAAGGCAGCATGGCAGCTGAGATGGCTTGGATATCCTTTCACCGCTTCTTGCTCTGTGGACCAAATACCGATGTTTCTATGCTCGCTTGAATTGCCTCGATGGATTCTCCCTGCGTGCGATTACGACATCCGTGCCAAACCTATAGTCTGCGCGTGATTTTGCTTGTTTGTGATCGGGCAGTTGGCAGACCCTGCGTCTAATGTTGGCGCCCGGTGCAGGACGGACCGATCAGTGCGCCCGAATACTCTGCCCTGCATAGTTTGATTTCCGAATCAAGTTATAGGCAGTTTGCGCGGTGCCAATTTCATCACTGATTGCGTTCAGAATATCCAACGTGCGGATTGTGGTTGAGCTGGTGCTGTCGATTTCGTACGGTATCCGCACGCGATCAGAACACATCCATCTCCTGGGTAACACGCTTTCCGAACCAGTCAACCAGTTCGTCTCCACCACCTTCATTCTTACCACTAAAGAAGTCTGTCATGCGCATGTCGTTGCCATCGTCTTCCGTAGGCCATTCGATAGCGACGTCGGGTTTCTTCCCTTCTAGAAGCTCTTTGGCGGTTCCCCACGAAAAGCGAGTCTCGCTACCCCAGCCAAAAAGAGGGTCCATGTTCTGCTTCAGCCAGGTCTGTGTCCTTGGGTCCGACGGGTATCCGGAGCCCCAAGCCACCTTGACTTCAGCATCTTCGTTCGCCTCGGTAGCGCGATTCTGGTAGGGTTCGTAGCAGACGTCCAGGGCGGCGTCCCGGGTAACCTTGGCACACACTGATGCCGCACTGACACAAGGGTATAGACTATCGGCCTTCTTCGCGACTGTAATCCGTATTGTAGGCCATATCCTCTCTAGCTTCTTCTGGTAAATTTCTGGTTTGCCAATGGTGTCGATGTAGATCTCCTTGACATTCACTCCTTGAGCCAGCACCTCCTTGATCAGGTCTATGGTGGCATCCATTGCTTGGGCGTTGAGATTGTATACGTTGGGGGATAACATGTGCGCTGAGATGTCTTGAGCTGACATGACGCGTGTTGCCCATCCGCCGGCCTCGTAGAGATCTGAGCCCTTGGTGCAGAGCTTGCGCATTAAATCTGTGCGGACTTCAGGAGTCAGGACCTTGGAGTCATCGAAGTGGTGCGTTTCGGCGAGGAGAGAGTGATGCAGTTCGATGGGTAGATAGAAGAGTCCGTACACCATGGGTCCTGAACATGTTAGTGACTAGAAGGGCTCTCATAAGGCAGTCAAGTACCCAAGACAGGACCTCGTCCAGCTTCATCAACACCTAGCACGACTTCTGCGGACATGTCGTCTGCTATTCGTTTCGGTATTGGTGAGAAGTGCGAATACGACTTTCCGCCGAGAATGCCTGGCTTGGATATTGAAGGTGCCATGAAGACATCTGAGGGCGGTGTTTCCAGCTCAATTTCTTGGGTGTCCATCTGAACGTCTTCCTGTGGTTCTGCCATCCTTCTTGACGTATAGCTTTGGTGGTTTGATCGTAGGCGTAATGTGTTGTATGTCGTTGCAGAGCAATCGGAGGGGGGAGACGCGACGCGTTCTTCGGCGGCTTCGACGCGACGGAGGCGCTAGCGACGTGAATGGTACCGAAGCACGGCAGAAGAACGGCAGAGCCCACACACACCTCATGCGTACACGGCACGTTGCATGCCGTTTTCAACACTTTTCCCCGAAACCTACTGCAATGGGTAAGTTGGTGCCGGCAAGTCATGGTCGTGCTACCACACAAAGTGACTCGCTGCATGAGTCTCGCCGAAGCCAGTCACTTTTCCCCCGGGGTGGTTGCATGGATTGCGAGATGGGTGGTAGCACATTACAACACGACTACGGAACTGCTACATACGAGATCAATTGCGCCTATTTGACAGTGTTGTAGATCGCTTTGCTCGGACCACTTCGAACATTCTCTTGTACCCAATTCGGCAATCCTCTCAACAAACTGATTTTGTTTATACTGCTAGGCAGGAAGACCTGTCCGCCGCTGCAGCCCATGATCCTTCCAACAATCGCATCCGCGACGGCAGTCGGCTCAATAATTGCAGATCCCTGCTTCTTGAGCTCCTGTTCTACGGGTGCGAGAAGAGGCGTGCGAGCCCAATTGGGATGTATGGATGTTGTCAGTACGTTTGGGCTGTTGTAGTGGAGCTTGAGTTCCTGGTTGAGCGCTATCATGAATCAGCATGCTGCATCAAAGAGTAAAAGCAAACATCGTACCTTCATGGAAGCTGAGAATGGCCGCCTTCGTCGCACAGTAATCCGCCAGACCAGCGACACCAACGAAGCTTGCAGTACTTGCGACTGTCACGACATGGCCCTTGTTGTGACGAAGCATATCTGGCAGGAACGCTTTGGTGGTATACCAGTTGCTGAGCACATTTACATCGAAGATCTTCCGAAGATACACGTCGGATGTGGTAAGAATGGTGTGAGAAGCTAGGATACCGGCATTGTTGATGAGAATAGTCGGTGAACCCATCGTTTCCTTGATCTTTTCGGCGATGGAATAGACTTCGGATGGGTCGGTAACATCGCATTTGAAGAACTTCAGACCGGCATCTATCAGGCGCGTCAGTACCAGGCAATAGCTACCACAGTGAGTGATGGTCAGTCTTACAGCCCTGCAACCCGGAAGGCAATTGCTGAATATCCAGCACTGCTACCCTTATCCCTTTACTGATCAATCTCTTGACCACCAGCTCCCCGATTCCGCTACATCCTCCTGTGACGACTGCCACCTCCCGGCTCCAGTTCCACTTTGCCTTCTCACTTCGCAACCTGCCTGCATTTAGGGCAATGTGGTTGAGCTGCTTGTTAACAACTGATGCCGTCCCAGCTATCAGACACCACTTCAAGGCCTTCAGAATCCGTGCATATCTGTGAGGGTCTCGAAGAGCAGGGATTCGAGTTGTGAGTTGGCTACGAAGTTGTGTAGGCCCTTTTGTTAACGCCCATAGTAGGGTTGCCGTCACTAGAGGGTTGAGTGCAATATGACCGGCAGAAGTCGTAATGAGACTGAGAAGATTTTGCAATATTTTCGACATATCTAAGTTCACATCTGAGGTGCGCAAATGAAACCAGAGTGCGGGCTCTGAGCATTTCAAGAAGAACGTCACTTGTGTAACTTTCCTTAGTGTATATAGGGCGTTGCGGGTCCGTTTGCATCAAAAGAGGGGACTGAGCGACGCCAATAGAGTCTAATTGAGGGGACTCGCGCCGACGATGTCGAAGCCTCGGCTTCTCAGTGTCGAATGCCTACGTTTACTATACGAGCATCACTTTCTAGTGCGTCGAAAGCGGAGTCTTCATCAGTCTCAAATCGGACAGTGAAGACTATATACTTCAACGTGGGCATGCATCTCAGAGCGTTGGTATATGCCCCGATATATCGAAGTCAACCCCGGATTACACGCTAATCAATGGAGACCGTGACGTGCCACGCGATAACGTCCTGCTCATTCCCCAGAATTTTGAGGACTTTCCGAAGAATGCAACCACCTTGGTGACAATGCACATGGCCATTGTGCTGTTACTGGCACCCTGCGTCATTTTTCTGAAGCTGTTCTGCAAGAATACATCGGGGCGTGGCAAATGAGAATAGAAGGCGCAGCTGTCGGGTGCATTGCTTCTCGGGTGCAGAGGTCCGCATTGCCTGAACTAAGATCTGATTGGTTGGTATTCAAGCCAAGCAGCGCACGTGTTGCGGCTTCCTGCCACGAGCAACTCTATCAAGACATCGCAACGAAGGCTTGCCATCCGAAATCACTCGCGATAGATATCTTCGCATATGTTACTTTGTTTCCGCCGATGGTTGCATACAGGCGCACCGCTTTAGCCGGTCCCACGGAGTCCACCCTGCATCCCTTACTGATTGGCAGATGCAAGGCGCGTGCGGGGAAATGCCTGGTTCTCGATTCTGAAACGAGAGCGGTCAGGACCTACCTAACCGCATTGGCTGCGTTGGAAAACGAGGCGCCTCATTCGAGAGGATCGTCATTGTCGTAAAGAGAAGCATACATGGCGACCATGATGGATCAAACGACTGAGCAAGCGCTGGCTAGTACCGCCTGACCATCAAGCACATTAGTATCTCCAGGCGACAGATAACAGCTTTGTTATGGTAATGTCCAATTCATGCTTCTGCACGACATGTCTACCATGCTGGCGCGGCATGCGTAGCGGCATGCGTCGGTGTTTGAGATGATCTATGCCCCGCCAGTCCTTCGGCCGTGGAAGCTACACTGCCCCTCCTTGTACTGTATTGCGGTACTACTCGGTGCTGCAACCTTGACTGGTTCAGCGACTTTCTGGGCGAAAAGCTGCCGGATGACGTGAGGGTATTGCGCACCGCCCGCCGGCATCTCCATCCCACTCCAGGGGCCTGGAACACGCTGTAGAGAAGCATTCAGAACCACGTTTGCCGCGCATATCGAGCTAGAGTGGGTCGGATTAAATAACGGAAGACTGTGACAGCTGCGCAGAGGTGTGTGAAAGGCTGGGACGACGCGCAGAAGGCGGGATGCGATGTACGATTAGCTGTTGGTTCCGAGGCAATGACTACAAGGCATTCCCAATCCTCAAGATGAGGTCCGCCCTTGGTGCTAGGTGCTTTTGTAGAGTAGGTGTGCATGTACAGTAGAAGACTTGCGGGAGAACAGGAGGGTCCAAAACCTCAATTGGGCACAGTACGCGACAAGCAGATGCGCAATATGTGCGGAATCCCACCCAGCACTAGTTGAGCGCCACATCGTCCCCTGATCAGTGATGGACCCTGAGCTCTTGAGTTCAACGCTCCACTCCCGCTCCATCTGTAGACTTGCTCTTTCGGTGCCTGAAGTTTGAACCGTTGGCCAGCACATCCAGGCTTTCTCAGACTGTCCTTACCCACGACTCGTGCTGTGCATAGGCCGTCAAGTGCGCGTTGCTGCGACCCGCTTCATAGCGACTTCCGTTCCTGCCTACGTACCGAGCCTCCAACAACGATTCCGTCCCAACCCTGTAAGATCAAGAACAGCGAGCAGCGAGGGTAGTAAGGGCCTTTGCCCTGTGTACGAATTATCTGTATGTAACTGCGCTTTGCGTGTGCTGCGACAAGTGGCTGCCGCTCTCAGGTGAAACCACACCGCCCGCCAATCCCCCACACCAGCTTCCTGCCGAGTCGCGCTGACCGAACTGGCAGTGTATTTCTAGTGTTCTAGTCAGTATGGCCTACCAAGGCATGGGAGGAGGCAACGGCCTCAGATCTCCTCGCGAAGAGTCGTCGTTCCTTTCCCTGAATCGCGCCGCTCAGAACCAGAACGGCGACGGCCGCGCGACCCTGCAGCGCCGCTTCACGACCAACAACATTCCCACCATGAGTACACCACTGTCGCCAATCGGGCAGCAACGCAGACAGGCGGCAGAGCCGACCGAATTTACTACAGCGGTATGTGGGCACTCTCGTACAAGTAAGAGGCGGACGTCAAGTGTTGGCGCTCCGCGGCGCTATGCACATCGGTACTCAGCAGCTGTCGCAACCATGTCGGAGAGACGTGAAACGGAATCATTCAGCTCTGCTGCTTGCTGAAGTTGCTTTCTGTCAGCTGCATATATGTGTATTCGCGGTGAACAAGAGTTTGGGCTAACGACCAATGCCAACAGACGTACCACAAGCTGCAAGTTGTAAGTCTACTTCACTACGTCTTCTATCGCCTCTCACTCGGTGCCCCTCATTTCCCACTGCAAGTAAGATTGCAATGGCCAAGGTCGCCTGACCAGGCGACGACGCGCAAATAGGCCAACAACTGTCTCTCGCCTTTGTTCCTCCTACACCACAACAAAAGTTCGCCGTCTCTGCAAAAAGCCTCATTGCTACTACCACGCCTGTATATCCCACGGTCTCGATTCGAGACTCTCATTCCTTATCTACATTCTCATCTTTTCCCATTTGCGCTCATTTTACGTCAAGAGCGACACTGTTGCCTCACGACAAACCCTCTTGCCGGTCCGCGTGATCAGCTAACAGCTTGCTAGCTTGAGAGGAAACGGATCGAACACGAATATCTCAAAGAGGCGAAACGGCGCTTCGACGCTGAGATGGAGCTCCTCAACCTGCAAGCCCAGCACGGCGAAACTGACATCAACCGATTCTCAAACGATCACTACGGCGGACCTGCTCATAGCCAGCCCACCACACCGCCTGAGTACAGCGAGGTCAACGGCTTCCCGTCTGCACTATCGCGTCCGAACCGTTTCAGCATGTCCAGTATCAATCCGGCCATCACTACACGCAGCAGCCGCGCCAACTCTCAAGTCACTTCCCCTCCTGCCAACTTCCAGGGCAATGGCAATCTGCCTTCGCACTCGATGCCAGGATCTCGTCGTAACTCTGAGGAAGAGCACGATGACTTTGAGAACGACGACTTCACCCCTCTAAGTCCAGCTGCCCGCAAGTAAGTTCAGCTGCCACGACTTCACCTTATGCAGAGCTGACTGAATTAGGAACAACCGCATGTCGATGCCCGTTACTAGAATGGACTATGGCAACCGCGGCGGTCTCCCAGATGTGACCTCTCTTCTAGGTCACATCGACACCGCGGGTTTCTTGTTTGGTGATGACGCTGCTGCCTCTCAAGACCACAAGGCGTTCCTTCAGATGGGCAACACAAAGGACGACTTTCCCGTCCTGGTCCGCCGCGATGGTGCTGGTAATGGTACGAAACTCTCTGCGTCTTCCGCTGCACTTGATTTGGCCCTCTCACAATCCCCTGGCCCAGATGGCTCAGTCTACTGGTTGGAACGGATACCGTCACCGTCAGGCTCAACAGTCCCTTCCTGCTAACACATTCCGTAAAGCTTCCCAGATGGACGAATATGAGTCCGGCCGTCCCAACGGCAATGCCGAGAACACGCCTAAGAACAACCGTCGCTCGGTCGAGTTCAACTTCAGCCCCAAGAACAACGAGTCTAAGCGCTCTAGTTACACTGGTCCAACCAACGGTATGCCGAAGTTGACCCAGTCCTACTCTACCAACGATGTTCCGACCCTCAAGAACGGAGTCAACGGTGCCAACAGTATCGGTTTCACGCACTCACAGCAATTTCACAACCACAACGCTAGTCTGGGTCGTATTCCGTCAAACGTCCTATCCAACCGTAGCAGCCGAGATCTCTCACTTGGCAACCGCGAGCCTGAGTATCGTTCTCCGCAGTCAGGCCTGCACGCGAGTGCTGCTCCCTTCGGTCCAGCAATCACTTCAGGTGCTACCAACGGCAACAGTGGGCTTCCGTCGACTGTCGGTTCACCAACCATGTCGCAGTACTCTAGTGTTCAAGCCGCCAACCCAGGATACTATGGATATGGTATGAACATGCTCAACAGTGCTATGAACGGTCTCAATCTTGGAGCTGGAGCTGGCCCCGGACCTCAGTACGGTGGACCTCCTGCTTATGGCCCTAACGGCATGTACGGTGGTGGACAGCCACAGTACAACCCATACGCCACTTACGGACCAGGTGGTCGTGTGCAGGACAGCCAGGCTCGCGTCATCCAGAGCCGTCGTCTGCAGAACGATGCAAACAAGTACATGAACTACGATCTGAAGACTATGCCCCGTCACGAGATCTACAGTCTGTGCAAGGACCAGCACGGTTGTCGGTTCTTGCAGAAGAAGCTTGAGGAGCGCAATGCGGAGAACATTCAGATCATCTTTGACGAGACTGCCCCTCACGTTGTTGAACTCATGACTGACCCGTTCGGCAACTACCTTTGCCAGAAGTTGCTGGAGTACTGCAACGATGAGCAGCGCAACACTCTTGTTCGCAACGCTTCTCCCGCTATGGTTCAAATTGCATTCAACCAGCACGGCACTCGCGCCTTGCAGAAGATGATCGAGTTCATCTCCACCGACGAGCAGGTTTGTGATGATCGTCCAAGTTCCCCAACTTTTGAGCTAACCCTTTCTCAGACCCAGATGATCATCCGAGCATTGTCAGGACAAGTTGTTGATCTCATCCAGGATCTGAACGGCAACCACGTCATCCAGAAGTGTTTGAACCACCTCAAGTCTGTGGAGGCTCAGTTCATCTTTGATGCTGTAGGCGAGAACTGCATCACCGTTGGCACCCATCGCCATGGTTGCTGTGTTCTTCAGCGCTGCATTGACCATGCTGTTGGCTTCCAGAAGGTCGACCTCATTCGCAAGATTACGGCCCATAGTTTCCATCTTGTACAGGATCCTTTCGGCAACTACGTGGTTCAGTACATCCTGGATCTCAACGATGCTGCCTTCACAACACCCATGTGTCAAGGCTTCCAGGGCAAGATTTGCGAATTGTCCAAGCAGAAGTTCAGTTCCAACGTTATCGAGAAGTGCATCCGCTGCGCTGAGCCACACGTCAAGGGCATGATGATCGAGGAGTTGCTTGATGTCGAGCAGCTTGAGCAGCTCATGCGCGACTCATACGGCAATTATGTTATTCAGACTGCACTCGAGTTTGCCCCTGCTGAGCTTTGCGTGCACCTCATTGAGGCTATGCGTCCAATTCTGCCTTCGATCCGCCAGACTCCTTATGGTCGTCGCATCATGAGCAAGGTTGGAGAGCGCGAGACTCGCCTGACTGCGTACACGGGCGGGCGTACTTCTTCTGGTCAAGCCTCTCCTGGTGCTGCTCAGGGCTCTGAGCAAGGTGCAGTATTCAGTCAGGCCCTGCCACAGTATCAGCAAAACAGCGTCGCAGCTAGCTACCAAGGCGCCAGCGGTTCCTCTAGCTTCCAGACACCAATGTACACGGCCAACGCAAACTACGGCCCAAGCATCATTTCACCCCAGCCTCATCGTCAGCCTCACCGCCTGAGCAACCCCCACCACATGCACAACCCTATGCAGGACAACCGCCAGAATTACCAGGGTTACCAGAACCAGCATCAGTACGGTGTCGCTCAGACCAACGGCGGTAACGGCAGTTGGTTCTAGTTGAGCCAAGCGGTCGACGAGGTTATGACTTGACGAGCCACGGTCTGTCTAAAAACACATCACTACCCAACATTGTTACCAGTACATTACACTGGTGGTGGCGTTTGTGATGTTGATGGGTCGATCTTTCTTCTATCTATCGTTCTGTCTGTCGCATTGGGCGGATGGATCGATCTTGTATAGTACGACTACACGAGCATCATCGCGAAGCCCCGGCAGCATTCGGCATTCACACGGCGTACGGACATGATGGGCTACACGGCGTCTCTTCCTCTTTCACTGATTGTATTCTACCCCTTCATTTTGCCCCCATCGATTGCTTCCCATTCCATGACTTGTCTTCACGATACGGCACCTTGGTGCACTAAAAGGAACGTTTCAGCATGAGCACGAAAACGAACGAGCACGAGTACACTAGCACTGTCGCCGTATGGGCGGCCAACTTCCTCCTTTGCACCTTTGTAATGGCACTTGTCGTGAGCCTGGAGCTAGGTGGCAAGTCTAAGTAGACAATTGAACGATCATTATTCCAGAAGTTGCATAATATGGCGTGCGTGAAACGAGACACACTATACGAAGAGGTTCGTTGCTATTCAGTTGTAGTTTAACTTTACTGCCCAATGAATCGTGGCCGAGATTGCATCGATGTGACGAGGGGCTCAGAGCGGCTGCCATTTTGGTTGGACATGTGAGACTATGACGCGCTCCTTCCGCCTTCCGCATCCGGATCGACCACATGAAACAACCACCTTCCTCGTTGCTCCTAGGCACCTACAAACCACGCCCCGGTACGACCAACAAACCTTTTACGGCACCCGATAGCACTATATTGCGATAAGACGACTGCCCGACGTCTGCGACGCTACAATCCACGCTCTCCCGGCTCTTCGCAACCGTCAGCCGACTACGAGCCACGAACCGCGACTCCACAAACTCCACAGCACAAGACTGCGCTACTTGGCAAAACCAGACACAATGCGCTTCGCCATCTTCTCCTTCCTTGTTGCACTCCTCGCTACCTTGATCATGGCCGCCGCACCTCACCGCTCCGTCATCATCAGCTGGCCAAAGGACACACCCGACGAGATTGTGGAGCAGAGCAAGGAGGCCATTAGACAGGCCAAGGGTAAGATGGGCTTTCTACACGCGTGCACGATTGCAGGAGGCACGTACTAACAACAGTGCTTTAGGTGTCATTACCCACGAATACAACATCATCAAGGGCTTCGCTGCCCAGGCCCCTGCTTCCGCCCTCGAAATGGTGTCGACGTTGAGCGATGTGTACAAGTGCGAGATTGAGGAGGATGGCATTGTTACTACGCAGAACGACAAGGTGGGGATCTGAGGGGATGACGGAGAGAGGGAAGGAGAGAGAGCAAAGGGGATTCAAATTGACAAAGTCGTTTTTTGATCATTCGCCCTCACGATGTATGAATGGAGTTTGCAAGAATGTTAGTTGTAAAGTGTATTGGTGCTTTTGCTTTTGCGGTTGCCATGTACAGTAGAGTTTGTATTGATTTGATGGATGTCTTTTGAGATACTGATCAGATGGTGGAACCCTGCAGCGGCTCTTTCCCCGCGGATAGCAGCCCCAAGGGACGTGCATTCGTCTCAGCACAACGGCGGCTTTATGCGCGTCATGTCCCGTCTGTCTCGAGGCCATTAGTGAATGTCACGTTGATGCCCCTCACTGTACGACCCATTCACGACGTTAGGGCCCGGTACACGACGACTGACGACGTCGCCGCGGGAGTGTGCTGTATTTCGGCTTAGCGGTCGGATCACCCCCAACCTCACCGACGCGCGACACGTCCTCGAGCAAGGAACAGCCTGTGCTTGGTGGAGCACGTACTCTTCACCGCAACGCAAAAACGCGAACTCGAGATGCATGACTGCGACTCACTTTATTCCGACCGGATACTAGCATACACAAACCTACACGCGGGTACCAAGCCCCGCGATACACCACCATGGACGACTTCAAGCCCGAGCTGCTGAAGGCTCTCCTCGACTGGGTGCGTCTCTATATGCATCCCACTATAGGCTCGAGTGGTATAGCTGACACTTCGCGTCCAGGTCAACACCTTCGACCTCCCCCACAGAATCACATCACTCACCCAGCTCGAGGACGGCCAGATACTCTGGCAGATCCTCGCCGACATTGACGCCGACTACTTTAACGAGTCTCTGCCCAATTTCGAAGAAAACCACCGCCGCCAATCAGACAATTGGATACCGCGATGGCAGAACCTCAAATACATCGAACGCACAACCTCGACGTACATACGCGAAGAATGCGAGCAGCTGCCCGTCCTCACCAAACGCATGATACCAGACCTAAAAGCCGGCGCGCGGGACGGATCCACAATGCTTGTTGCAAAGCTCACCATGGCCGTGCTGCTGGCCGCATGCTTCTCGCCACGGAGCAATCAGCGCATGCTACAAGTCATGCCAAAGCTAGGCCAAAAGACGGCCGAGACCATTGCTGAAGCCATACAAGAGATGCAGGCCTTGGACCAGCGCATGTCAGAATTAGGCGTCGATGCCGAGTTGACTTCAGATCCAGTTCCCACAGGGTATAGAACGCCCACACGAGCCATGTCTGGGCAACCGCCGCCTGCAGGGAATGAATTGGAGCAGGAGGCACAGCTATTCGAGGCAAACAAGGATAGACAAGCACTAAAGGCCCAGGTTGGAAAGCTACTTGACGAGCTGAAGGTCTCAAGAGAACGGATAGCAAAGCTCGAGGAGGAAGTCGCCGAAGCAACTGCCTATCTCGACGTCCGAGCCGGCCAGGCACAACGAGCTCAATCAGACGATGTCGAAAACTTACGGAACGACCTGTTGCGCGACCGGCAATACATTGATCAGCTCGAACAAGACCTTGTGCACACGAGAGAAATTATGGAAAGCCAGAAGCGACGTCTTGATCGGTTAGAGGGCGAGGAAGGATCCAAGCAGGACCTGCGTGATCAGCTACAACTTGTCAAGGCGGAGCGTGATGAGCTGAGCCAGAAGGCCAAAGCTAACGAGAACCTGAAAAAGAAGATCGAGTCTCTCACCAAGGAAACCAAGCAGCTGGAGACGCTTCGGGAAGACTACCAACAGGCTCGCGAACGATTAGCCCAGCTTGAACAAGTCGAGGAGCGTAACGACATCCTGCAGAACATCATCAAGGAGAACGGCCAGACGCTTGCCAATGGCGAGCAGGCCATCTTTGAAGAAAAGGGCAAGCGTACACGAGTCGAGCATGAGAACTTGCTTCTCATGAAGCAATTGGAACAGACCCGCGAACTACAGTACAAGGCAGAAGACGCCAAACAGGAACTCGAAGAACGGATACGTGAACTAGAGTCATCGAATCACGCAGACCGTGGTGATAGCCTGGAGGACGAGCTCACACAAGACGAGCAAGATACTGAGGTGAAGCCAGTGTCTGATGGACGGGTGAGCGCAGACGCTATCGCTCTGCAACAAAGAGTGGATATCCTCAATGCTCGTTTGAAGTCGCTAGAAAGCGAAACTCTTAAGCAGATGCAGGAGAACCTCGGTTTGCGGTCTGACATGATGGCGGAAAAGGACGAAAACAGCCAGAAACCCTTCCTGGAACAGAATGAAAAGCTAACATCGGCTCAAACCGAGCTCGAGGAGCTCCGTCGCCGGTTGCGCGAGCAAGACCTACAAATGGCGGAACTTCGCAATGAGCTTAATAGGAGTACGTGTCGCGATAAATCTATGAGATTGTGCTAACTTTGCCAGAATCCGACATCGACGACGATACACGGTCAACTGCTATTCAAAAGGAACAAGAGCGCCTGCTAGTACTGCAAGAAAGGACCAACGACAGACTACGAGAGCTCGAACTTGCGAATGCAGAAAAGTCAGGTCTTCTTCGAGCAGCGCTGCTCGACCGCCAAAACCTCCCGCCAGAGCTTCTCGAGCTTAAGAGGGTCGAGACTATACGGCAGATGCGTGAACGAATAGAGTCTGTCATCAAAGCACCACCAGAAGTACAACCACAAACGCTAGATACCACGAGTACGGAGATTGCGGAGACGGTATTATCCGCCGAAGCAGCCCTAGAAAAGGCAAAGAAGGTAAGTGCCAGACAGGCATCTCATAGCAAGTCTTCTTCAGCATTCGATGCAGCGGTTTCGACAATGAAGAGACAGCTCGAACCATCGTTCACTGCAGCTACTCTTGTTTCGCCGACTTCGCCGTACAAGAATTATCTAAGCAAGGATAAATCTATGTCGGAAATGTCTACTTCAACAGCTGGGACGGGGCAAACCACGTGGGGCCGCATGGCGCAGCTAGTCTCGCCAAAGCGGAGGACCAAGTCGACGATTCAATCGTCGAATGACTGTGTGGCAAGTTTGTCCTCGGCCTGGCTGCCTGAGTATACGCATACTTTTCACATCGACTTTTAAAACCCCTTTTCTCCCATGTACTCTAATTTAATGCAATCACGCTTTTGCTAATAAGGACCCAGGACCTCCAAGACCAACTCACCACCTCTAGCAGCCTCCGCGAGCAGCTCGAAGTCGCGCGGAAGGAGACCTCTGAGAAGGGCTCGGTATGTCGCGTCCCCTCTATCTCGCGTTCAGCAGCCTGGCAACCATGGATATGGTAGTTTTGTGTTTTTTATTACAACAAATGCCAACAAACACAGGTCGAACTACAACAAGAAGTCGAAAACCTGCGACGCGAAAACGCCCTCGTAAAGAGCATGTGGTATGACATGAATCAACGCCTCCTTAGCAATACCGTTATCCTGCAAAGACGCAGCGAAGCACCCAAGGGCTGGCTCGGAAAGCAAAGAGCTGTTGTTGGTGGCGGAAGCGTCTTAGTACGTTAGCTCCCCTTGTTCCTTTGCACGGGCTCGTGTACCCTTCATCTAGCTAATGAGTCACAGGGCAGGAGGTAGCAGCAGCAGGAACAGGGACACGGTACTCGCCGTCGCCGAGCGGAGTCGCAACGGTAGGAGTGCCGCGTGCCCCAACGACGATGACGACAATGACTGGCTCCTCGGATAGCGTGCTCGTCTCTTTTCTCTTCATTACGCATTTTGTAGGCTCGGAGAATCGGGTTTGGTTCAGCATAGCGCAGGTTTGGTGGCATTTGTATTGCGTGAGGATGTATAGACGTATTGTCTTTTGTCACTTATACCCCCTTTTATTTATATGTGGTAGTAGTAGCTTCTAGCGAGAACCAAAAAAATAAAATGAAAGACAAAGATATATGAGAGCTCTGAAGTATTGTTTTCTTTTTCTTCCATTGCTGGGATCGACGTGCGTGACGAGGGACATGAATCTGTGGAAAAGTAAGGTCTGGACTTTGTACGACAAGGCCGGTTATGTTGTATATATATGTATTGTTTATTATGTCTTTTCTTTTCTATCGACATGTCTAATTCCACTCTTTAGAATCTCAAACTCGACGCCCCTCCCTTCCGACGGCGGAGCCCAAGGCGCAAACACAACCTTGAACCAGCGTCGCCACTTGGATATATGGTTTTCCTCCGCGTCGTTCCACTGATCCTGGCCGTTGACGGTATGGATCAGAGGTCCCCTGCTGGCGAAGACGGGTGTCTTTTTGAGGACGATGCGGCAGGCGAGTTGGTTTGTCCAGACGAGGCCGAGAGAGGGTGTTTTTTGCACGTGAGCTTGTTCGTATTGCGAGTCGCCCCAGCCGGTGAACCAGCGTTGTTGGTGGTCGAGAGCGAGGGGGTCGGGGGAGAGGACGAGGGTTTCAGCGGTTTGAGAGGCTGGCTCGATGGCGTGAGTCGTGTTGTCTGGATTGTCTCCTTGGCTGTTGTTTGATGTTGTACGGACAGTGCCTTGGCTGTTGGTAGATGCTGTTCGTGAAGCAGTATTAGAGGATACAGCAGACGGTGCCTTTATGAATCGGTCGGCAACCTGGTTGGCTACGACGATAGTTATGCCTTTTGTGCGCGCGAGTTCTCTTAGTAGTTCACCTAGCTGTACAAGCTGTGTGCCTCGTCTAGCCATAGCCGCAGCTCCATTTCCTGCGCCCTGCTTCTCAAACTCAGCGCGGTAGTTGGCGGCCACAGAATCCAAGATGACAAGGCCGATGTCATGCTTCTCGATGGCTACGGGTAGCTGGTAGCGCAGTATGTGCTCCTGTGATTCGAGATCTGGGGTCTGTATGCTCAACACGCGCGATAGTGAGGGCTTCTGGTCGGCGGGCAATGGAGCGAGGGCCGGGTGGGAGGATAGCAGCTGGGCGAGACGGGTCGTGGATAGTATTGCCTCGGTAGATATGTAGACTGCCGATTTGGCAAGACCTTGGGGAGGCGGTAATTGTGAGGCTAGCAGCAAGGTAAGGAGTAGTTGCGTTTTACCGGCACCACTAATGCAGTCAGTCAGTATAGTCTTGTTAAACAATACCCCATACTGACGTACCTCTCACCGGTGACCTCTACCAGGTACCCGCGCGGTATGCCTCCACCCAAGGCAGCGTCCAGCTCTTGATCCAAGGTGCTTATACAAGTCCAGCCATGTTCGGTCGTGTCCGGGTTACCCGATGCGGAAAGGAAGGAATTGCCGACTGCTTCCTCTCCGCCGAAACCCAGCTGGTGGTGTAGAGCAGCTATCACGGCATCTGCGAGTTTCCTCACCTCTGCCGCCGGCAGCTGGGCGCGTTTGGCAACGTCGGCCGCGTCAAGGGTAAGCAGGTCATTAGAGGTGATCAGGGCCTTGTCGAGCGAGGGCAGCAAATGGGTGTAGGGTTTCGCGTCGAAGTCAGGCAGCACCTGCAGCAGATCCGTCATGGGCCAAAGTGTCGCATTTGCGCGGCTCTGCGGATGGCACGCGCGAATCGGTTCCGGACTCGCCTTTTCGGTCAAATGTCACGGACGGAGAGGTTGGACAGACGTGGACCGTGGGGTGCTTGACGCGTGATGAAATGTGTTCGCGTATGTTCGAGAAGCTCTTGGCCGCTAGTTGGTTTAGTCCACAGAGGCATGCCATAGTGGGGGTCTTCCGTTTCTCCTATGGTCCGTGTCCTACGTCACACCCTGCTCCCCGCTTCTCCACACGTTGGCATACATCAGCCAACTCCCCCAATCCCAGCCCGCCCAGCACTAGGCCCAGACATCGACGCCTCAGGTTACCTACGTAGAGCTCGTGAGCAGTGACCGCATAGGCGCGCAGTATCCTCTCCTCCAAGTAGCTACACACTATAGTCCCATCCAACGCGAGTGCCTTGTAACCGTTGTTGTAGAACTGCCCAAGCATATTTCTCCGATTAACCGGACCACCTACGCGACGGTGGGTGTCCTTTATAAGTTCGCGCTACCGCCGACGCTTCCACTCGTCCGTAACATAGATAGCTGGTTTCTAACAGGCCCACTAGTACACCTCGGGAGCAGCCTTGCGCGCCTACCGTATCCTCACGACCGAGTCTCTCTGACATTTGCTGTGCTTCCACCGCGGCTCATCTTTTCCGGTCCTACATCCTTGTCTTGCTGCATCTTGGAGAGCACAATAACGCCCATTGGAGTACAGTAAGTTGTTGCGCAAGAGTGTACATTGACTACAGCAGCGACAGCAGCTTCGTTCAGCTTTCAGAACTGGACAAGACGTCAAACTATTCGCACCTCATTTAGGGCTTGACGCTACTGTGTAAGTTGCATTCTCCTTGCATGGGCCTTTCGTTGGTTCACCACATCGGGTCATTCACCTCTCTGGTCTGCCATGGTCCGCGTCACGTTCCGGGTCAGCGGTCGGCTACCTGAGCGGCATACTTGCATCACCTTGTCTGTTTATTACAAAGCCTATCGCGCGTTTCACATGCCCAGTTGTCGTGTGGACCCGCCCTAGACATACTTTACCCATTCGTCTCGAGTCTTATAAGAAGCTTCCCTTCCCAAGTACCTTGATGCCTCTTCGCGAACTTTGAGTACCCATGCCGGCCTACTGTCTTCAGGACTGTCACTATTTCTATCGCAGTGCCTTGCGGCATCTCAACATTGCCACCTCCATCTCTCCTCTCTACGCGTAACTGACATACTCGTCATGGCAGTCCGCACTTTTACCCAACCGTCGTCCCTTGAGGACACACTAGTCAAAGCATCCAAGATGTCTGGCTCAGAAGGCAACGATACCACTCGCTCGTTAGAGAACGCAAAGAACAGCACACAGTCTCACTCTGCAGAGGCACAGGCACCGTTAGCGAGCCATACCAACCCAAACTCGAGACCAGGCATTACCTTCGCACACGAAGACAGTCTTCCGAAGCTTCCCATCCCAGAGCTAGACAGTTCGTGCAAGAAATACATCGCTGCTCTCAAACCCTTGCAATCACCAAAGGAACACAGTGACACGGTTCATTCCGTAGAGGACTTCCTCAAGACAGATGGACCAGTGCTTCAGGAAAAGCTGAAGAAATACGCTAGCGGAAAGAACAACTACATCGAGCAGTTCTGTAAGTACATGCCTTGTATTTCAGACGACAGGAGTGAGCAGTATTAGAGGTGGTTCCGTGATTGATACTTGAAAGTGTCATTCATATCCATGCATCATACGCTGACCTATTGCTAGGGTATGATTCATATCTGAATTTTGACAACCCGGTGGTACTTAATCTAAACCCATTTTTCTTACTGGAGGATGATCCCACCCCAGCTCGCAACAACCAGGTCACTCGCGCAGCCTCATTAGTGGTCTCGGCACTGTCGTTCGTCAGAGCTGTTCGTCTAGAAGAACTACCGCCTGACACCATCCGCGGCCAACCGTTGTGCATGTACCAATACTCAAGACTGTTTGGTACTGCTAGGATACCCACCGAACATGGATGCCAGATCGGTCAAGACCCTACGTCCAAGCATATCGTCGTCATG
The DNA here is from genome assembly GCF_024291825.1 of Alternaria postmessia. NCBI lineage: Eukaryota > Fungi > Ascomycota > Dothideomycetes > Pleosporales > Pleosporaceae > Alternaria > Alternaria postmessia. Next base: position 172,470 of record NW_026260085.1, on the reverse strand, counting down.
TGCTATGGCCAGTTCTATTGGTTCGATGTTCTGGATGATAACAACGACCTGATCATGACAGAAAAGGATATTGCGCTCAACCTCCAAGTCATTGTAGAGGACGCACAGGAGATACCGATTCAGGATGCTGCCAAAGGAGCACTAGGTGTGCTCAGTACGGAGAATCGAAAGGTCTGGGCAGGTCTCCGCGATGTATTGCACAGGGAAGAAGGTTCAAACAACTCTGACTGTCTCAACATCGTCGACTCGGCACTTTTCGTCTTATGTCTGGATTACACCGAGCCACAAACAGGTGCCGATCTCTGTATGAATATGCTTTGCGGTACGAGCAAGATTGAGCGCGGGGTTCAGGTGGGAACATGCACCAATCGCTGGTATGACAAGCTGCAAATCATCGTTTGCAAAAACGGAAGTGCTGGAATCAACTTCGAACACACCGGTGTCGACGGTCATACAGTGCTAAGGTTTGCATCCGACGTATATACAGATACAATCCTCCGATTTGCCAGGACTATCAACGGTAGTGCACCAAGTCTGTGGGCTTCTTCGAGCCCTGATCCCGCGAAGCGCGACCCAGATAGCTTCGGCGACGTACAAACAACACCCCATAAGCTTGAGTGGGACATGTTGCCGGAACTTAGCACAGCACTTCGTTTTGCCGAGACGCGCCTGGCAGATCTTATCCAACAGAACGAGTTTGCAACTCTAGAATTTCCTCACTATGGAAAGAACTTCATGACTTCGATGGGTTTCTCTCCTGATGCTTTTGTTCAGATGGCCTTCCAGGCAGCGTACTATGGTTTATATGGACGGATAGAGTGCGTATATGAGCCCGCCATGACCAAGATCTACTACCATGGACGTACGGAAGCCATCCGGTCCGTAACGGAAGAGTCAGTCGATTTTCTGACAACATTCTGGGGCGAGAACCCAGCAACGCAAAAGATCGAGGCACTCCGAAAGGCTTGCCAGAAGCACACTGAGAACACAAAGATCTGTTCCAAAGCCCAAGGTCCAGACCGACATCTTTACGCCCTATACTGCATTTGGCAGCGTGCCATCGACGAGTCAAACGACACAGCTAGCAGTGATGGCTGGGACTCTACGCGACCATCTAGCGCTGATGCATCGGGTGTAGGATCACCCAACCGCAACTCGGTACTATCAGAGAACGACTCCATCTCCAGCTCACCACCACCAGCGCCAATGCAACACTCAATGCCCGCCCTCTTCGCCGACAGTGGCTGGGACAAGATCAACCAAACCATTCTCTCCACCTCAAATTGCGGCAACCCTTCTCTCCGTCAATTTGGTTTCGGCCCAACATCCGCCGACGGATTCGGCATCGGTTACATCATCAAAGACGGCAGCATCTCCATTTGCGCCTCATCCAAGCACCGCCAAACTTCGCGCTACATTGACGCGCTCGAATCTTACTTCTTGGAGATCCGCAAACTCCTCCGTCAAATCAAACGCCGCGGTACCTCGGCCGATAAAACCGCAACCCGTGCCCGCGAAGCAGAAGACAGACCCCTAGCCAGCCGTCTCAAGAGCAGAGGCAGAATCATTCTAGGAGACGGCGGCAAGCAACAGACGCCCGCAGAGAGTATAGTAGACGATGACGACGACGACGGTCTTGGTGGATGTAGGACTCCCCCTTCCCCTCCTTCCCTTCTTTCCCTTGATGAAGTCTCGAGCCATGCTTCTTGTTCCTCTTCCCCTTCTACGCCTCCTTTCCCAAGAATAGGCGGTTTACCGCCTACGCCTCCTCACTCTCCTCCTTTTAAACCCATGACGCCTGTTTTGATGAGTTCACCGCATAAGCCTATTCCAGTTGTCAAGACAGTCAAGGCGAGGAAGGTGCCGCAGTCGGCGCGGAAACCAATCTTTTATTCGTCTTAGTGTTTTTTTCTTTTCTCTTTACTTCATTTCATCGTCTATCATTTTCTCAACACGAGTCATTGTCGAGAGCATGGGCAGCATTGCAAGAGACTTCATTCCCCATCACCACTTCGTTTCTACCCACAAACTCCCTTCCATATGTTTCATTTTGGCTGATTCATGGTTTTCTTCCGCGATTATAGATGGCTTCTTCGATGCGGGAATGCTTCGTCAGGCACTCAACGCAAATCGAGCGCAGAACGAACCCGTCGAGCGCGACGTGATACGCAGGAATATTGGGCGGAGGTTGAGGTTGGCTGAGTACTGAGGTACCGAGGGCTGAGTAACTTTGGCTTCGTGAGAAGAAGGGAAGCAGGGAAGCAGAGAGACGAGGGCTGGGCTGGTCCTGTCGGGATTAAAGTACTAGATAGGAGAACGCGGCACAGCGGAGGTTTGGAAGTGAAGTGGATATATATGTAATGGATGTGAAAGTACATGTAGGAGTATAAAGTCCAGCGCAACGTCACATTCATTCGTGCCGAAACTTGAGGTATGCTCAATGTGCCGCCACGATCGCAATCCTGCTCGTGGCTTCAGCAACAATATGCCTGTCAAGTTATAATTCCCGATATTAGAAATAACTTCTTGTGGCTCAGCATCCTCGGTACCGCTTTACAGGGATAAGGCTGCCACGTCAACTTGTAGGCGCTTAGAAGCGTGGCGCAGCTATGGAACACTCCTACCTCGTTCACCGGAGGTCATCAACGATGTTATTACTGCCTTCTTTTCTCTTCATAAAAGGCGCTCTGGTACAGTTGTACATCTCGCAATTCAATACTTGCTTGGCTGACCTTTTTTTCGTGCTACGAGGCATCGCGATCATTTATGCTTCAGCCCTTCTACTTATACATTCGTCTCTCTTTGGAGAGCTTAATGTTGTAATTTATTCTACCAACCTAGGGCACTCTTCAAAATGAATTCCGGAGCTTTGCTAGAAAGCAAACAGAGCGCGACAGGCAGTACTGTCAACTCCTCCCAGAGCAATCAGAACCTACCACTGTGGTTGGCCGCAAAGAATGGGAAGGAGGATGAAGTAGAGTCACAGCTCAGTACGAACGAATGGAAAGAGTTACGGCTCGGTACGAATGAATGGAACAAAACCGCGAAAGACTCAGAGGGCAGGACAGCGCTGTGGTGGGCCGTGTGGCACGGACAAGCGAGGATAGCCGGGATGCTGCTTGCGACGCGGAAATTCGACGTGAACGAAAGACCTTATGGTTACTATGGGCTGTTACATGCAGCTGTACTGTTCAAGCACATCGATGTAACTAAACTCCTGCTCGACCAAGATGGCCTAGACGTCAACAGCAAAGACACCTATGGCCTTGATAACCTGAATCAGCAGACACCGCTACATTTGGCCGCGGATCGAGGCCTGGAAGAGATGGCGAAATTACTGCTTGCACATCCTGGCATCGACGTGAATTCTCAAAATAAAAGTGGTGAAACTCCACTACATGCAGCCGCGAAGAAGGGTTATAAAGAGATCTTGGTGTTATTACTTGCACGAGCCGAGATCACTTTAGCCCCACGCAATAAGAATGGTTCAGCCCCACTCCACCTGGCCGCGGAAAACGGGCATGAAGAGCTGGTAGACGCATTACTAGGTACACCAAAACTGGAGACCATGTCAGATGTTGGCAAAGACGAGTACGGTGGCTCACCATTACATGCAGCTGCAAAGAATGGCCACAGGGGTGTCGTGAAGCTGTTACTTGCACATGGCACTGATCCAGATTTACGAGACCCAAGGGGTGCAACTCCACTGCATCTGGCTGCGATTGATGGATATGAAGACTGTGTCATTGCGCTTATGGATCGTGCAGATGTGAACGTAAAAGACCAAAATCTTCGCACTCCTCTACATGAAGCCGTGCAGGAACAACATCACAAAGTGGTGGAGCACTTGCTCAAAAAGTCTAGAGTTCTCGTACATGTTCCAGACAAGGATCTAAGTACACCGCTACACCTAGCCCTGCTCATGGGATACGAAAGTATTGCAAGGCAACTCCTAAAAGCTTCCGGCTTCGGCGAGACCCCAAAGGGTACACACAACAGAGCTCTCCTGTCTTGTGCCACTCAAACAGGCAACGCCGTGATGCTAAAGCTGTTGTTTAAACGTCTCGAACCCAGTGTTATTACCGCAGAAATTAATGCCCTCGACGAAAACGAACAAACGTTGTTATGGTCGGCTGCTAAACGCCGAGATAACAATGTGATGGAATTACTCTCTAAGAAGGATGAGGTGACGTTGCATTTACTAGTTCAGAGAGGGGAAGCGTCTTTAGTGACAGTTCTATTAGAGGCTGGCTACAATGTCGATACCAAAGACAACCTCGGTCGCTCGGCCCTGCACGTTGCAACGATACTTGGACACTTCGACATAGCGGAGAGCCTCGTATCCTTTGGAGCGAGTGTCGACTGCAAAGATGGGCGAGGCAACACAGCATTACGTCTAGCGATACAACGAAAGCGCTGCGATTTTATTAACATGCTTCTTGAGAGTTCTGCAGACATGACGGGAGTCAGAAAACATGAGTGGCTTGATGCGTATGGTCAAACAATGCCAGATGCTGTATACCTGGAGAAAGAGTTGAGTGGGAAGAAGACTATACGTTCCATCAAAGCAGCAGCTATTCCAGATACAATCAGGCAGATGCATAACGCACCAAAGACAGGGCGTCGTCTCATGTAAGTCAAACGGGGGATTTGAATTGAGATAATAAGCTTACAAAGTCATACAAGGCTGCTGGCCAACGAATTGCCATGGAAAAATGGCCAATTACATCCCTCCATAGTACCGATACGGCCGAACATGCTAGAGACGTCCGTACCAAGTCTCTCCAAAAGTGGCAATGTTCGTTTCTCCGTCGCAATTTGGTTTCCTGCTGGCTTCGACAAGGCGAATGGAAATTTCTTCAAGGTACCCGATCGAGGCACGTGTAGAATCGCATGGAGTACATCATCATCAACCTCAAACGTAGATGATGAATTAAGGTGCAGACCAACGGATTACTTCAGCATGCTTCCTAGCGGCAACATTCCAAAGGACGGACTCGATTTCTTCGCACAATTCCTATCCCACCTGCGAGAGGTGTGGCTAGAAATCTGTGATCTAGCTGAGCAACATTTGGCTGAATGTGTAAGTGAGGCTCTTACAATGACTCTATCGCATTATCTCATTTCTATCATGTCTAATTTAATCTACAGCGCATCAGTCAACTCGAAGAAAGAGGCAGTAACCGTGAGCTCATACTGAGGCTCGCGCAAAACGCGCGAACATGGGCTGATCTTCGCAAAATTCTGAAGGAACAAACAAGAACTGCCCACGAGTTTGCTTCCGACTACTCCTTTCGCTACAATGGAAACCAGGGCTCCGATGAGGTGGATATGTTGCTATCTGATTTCACGACTACAATAGGTGGGCGGCTTGACGGGCTCGATCAGACCGTAAGAGATCTGTTACAGCTGGTACGTTCCCTCGACGGATCTCCAAATGACCATTCCCCTTAGCTCATTTTGCAAAGGAATTCGCCTGGGTGTCGATACACGATGTTCATAGGTCGATCAGTATTGCTACAAGCACGAAACGCCTGAGCTGGATAACGGTATGAGATCCTCGCTGTTGTAGCAACTAGACGAGACTGCTTACACTTACAGTTCATCTTTCTTCCCGCAATGTTTACATCAGTGAGTCAATGCGGACCTGCGCGAACTTGTTTTAGACTAACGATGTTGTTATCAGAGCCTGTTTGGCATGAACGTCAATATCTTGAAAGACAACCCAGACTGGCGCTGGTTCTTCCTCGCTGGAAGCATTTGTCTGGTCTCCACCATATGCGCTTGGCTGATCTTCAAGTACTGTCCGGTCAATTAGCTGTTCAACGCCCTCTGATCACACTAACAAACCCAATAGATTGAATCGTGGATAGAGAGAGAGGTGGGACAAAAGATACGGCGGGTTGCGAACGTTTCCGTACAAGTTGCCTCTGAACGAAAAGGATCAAATGAGCCGAAGAGGCTACCTATCTGAGTGGGCAACGACCGCAGAGCAGAGGGAAGTAGAATGCATCATCACATTGTCCTTTTAAAATGTCTAGAGTTATATCATCCACCAAAGAGAGACTCCACCCTAGGAACACCTTCGCTAGCCCTTGCCTTGAAAAAATCTTTGATGCATGCCTTCACCAGCCTGATATCCATAACCCTAGATACCCCCCTGTTCACCAAAAGAAGCCCGATGCAAAGAAGATGTTGTTACAAAAAGAGCAAACGTCCTTTTTGCTCTCAAAATAGAGCAGGAGAGAGTTTAGTCGGTGATCCTCCAGCTCTCGAACCACTTGAGGTGTTTCCATTGGCTGCTAGGTCCAACCATACCGAAGGAGATGGCCCTGAACAGCCAGTACAGGAAGATGGTAGCAAGGTACAGTACAGCAAAGATGCCCCACTGTACCTGCTTGTTCAACTTCCTTGTGGTGAAGTCCAAGCAGAAGCCCATAACGATGATGGCAAACCACAAAGCGGGGTAGTAGTGGTGCACATATGTGACACGGCCCATGGCGACGAATGGTGCGTAGTGGAGAGCCCAGCCAATGATGGGATAGATACCTGCGTAGTGGAACAAGTCGATTTCCGATTGCTTCAGGTCATTGAATCCACGTTGCCAGCGGACGACGTAAAAGAGGAGAAGAAGACCGAAAATGCCTAGCGAGGCAGTGCTGCCCCAGTAGACCAAGGGGTTACCTAGGAGGAAATACTTGACGACTGTGGTTATGTTAGTAACGGAACGAGGGCAAAGTGAGGTGCATGCTTACTGTCATCGTTCCAGCCGCACATGCGGAGACCGACATGGAGGATGGGCCATTGCCAGAAACTGGAGGCGAGGTCGTCTTGCTTGTCGGGGTCAGGGACAAGTGCGTTGTTAGATGTCATCATAGCAACATTAAGATGGATAAAGTCCTGGAGGAAGGGAGACTTGTAGTCACCAGGGTTGCCTGGCGGCAGTTTCTCGTTGGTGTGGCTTTCGATGTTCCAATGAGTGTAAACATCGCGAGGGTTGTTCTTCTTGACACAGGTTGTCTCGATCTGCTTGAAACCCCACTGAGGTAGGTTGACATTGCCAGCGCGGAGGTAGCAGCCCAGATCCTTGTGCTTCAGACGGAAAGCGGTAGTAAGCGTCCGGAGCTTGGAGTAGTCCCTCGAAGCAGCGTCGCGTACGACCTCAACAACCCAATGGTCCTTGGTGTCACCAACAGTTGTGTTGCCGTAGCAAGAAACTTCCCAATCACTCTTTGTAACAGGGGCAGCGACTTGGTGCGAGTGGAGGTTACGGCCAGTCTGGGCGTGGATCAGACGAATAACGTCACCGTTGCCAGGGTAGCGGAGCTCCTCTTCAGGATTGTATTCGACCTCGTGGCGGTTGGGGTAGAAGAACCAGTCGTTGTTGGCATCCTTGTGGTGGTAGCAAGTGATCTGCTGCTGGGTAGAGCCCTCGGGGTATGTCTGGACGTGAGAGTGGAGCAGTCCACCTCCGTATCCCATGTTCTTCAACGTGGTGCGGGAACCGTATGCGATTTCGAGAGGGCTGTTCTTGCCAACCTCAGTTCCTCGCAGGTTGGCTTGGAAGAGAGAGCTCATTTGCGCATCGCCGGGACCGCTGTTTTCGAGGATGATGAAGTGGAGGTAGAAGGAGAACATGTAGACGGCGAGGGGGATGAGGATCAGACTGAAAACGCGGAAAGCGAGATGCGTGGCTAGCTCGATCTGTACACGTTAGTTTGATAGCAGGCGATGGGTAATCTCACGTACCTTGGGCATCTTCAGGTCACCGAATTTGCGCCAGAGGTCTTCAATGGTGTACAATCCAACGAGAGCTGTGACGAAGAATCCAACCCACTTGACGCTGCATACACAACCAATTGAAACTCCGGTAAGCATCAGCCACAGACCCCACTCAGGAGAGAATGGGTCATGTTGCTGGCGGTGGAACTTGGACCAGCAGAAGACGGTAGTGAAGGTGAAGCATAGTAGCATAGAGTCAAGGAGGATAAAACGGCTGATAGTGGTGTACGAGTTCTCGCAGAGAACGGCCAGGGTGACGAACCATACGGTCGGACGGCGGAAGTTCAATTCTTTGGCGGTAAAGTAGGCCAGGGGAACGCAAACAGCACCAAAAGCCGAGTTGAAGAGGCGCATGAAGGTGTAGTTCAGCTCCGGGGGGTACGTTTCTCCGGACTTGAACTCGAACGAGCCATTGTATCCTGCGAGGTATCCGGACAAACCGACGAGCATCTTTCCGAGCGGTGGGTGGACATCGAAGTAGAACTCGCGCTTGAGGTAGTGTGAACCGAACTTGCCAAAGCTGCACCAAGTCAGAACTAGTCATGTGTGCGTCGGAGTTGATGGACTTACTGGGCTTCGTCCCAAGTGACGATTGGCGAGAGGCCAATCTTGTACATGCGTGTGAAGAAGGCGAAGAAGGTGAATATAAGAGGTGCCCAGATGAATTCGTAGTCGTCCAGGAAGGAGATGATGCTGAAAGGCTGCGGTTTGGTTAGCAACGAGTCCCTGCAGCCACCAGAATATTGACAGCTCTGATGCGGCTTGTACAAGATGGCGTACCTTGTCCTTTGACTTCTCCCTCTCTTGTGCCAGTGCAGCGATTGGCGCTGCGGCCTGTGATGGCGCGGCTACATTTCTCCTCCGCAGCTCCTCTGCTTGTGCATCGGCGCCCGTCGTGTGCGCAGTCGATGCCATGGTGATGGGCGGTGGCTGTTTCCCTGGTTGTCTCCAGATATTATCGCGAAGTCGTGAAGAAGGTGGAAGGGATTCGTGGCTTGAGGCTGGATTTGGTAGTAAACGGTTGGTCGGTACCACGGAGCTTGAGCGACTACGCGATGCAGTCGGTCGGTCGGTCGCAACACAACTCGAGAGAAGGGAATCAATTAAAAGTGGCCGTGGGCCGTAGAAGAAAAGCCCAAAGCAAGTGAAGGCATAAAAGGGAAGTTCACGGGGTGGGAGCAATGGAAGAATCTCCTGCGCTGCGAGATCGAGGAGGTGGGCTGTTCCCGAATTAGACTACAGTACGAGCAAAGGAAGCTAGAGCCCGGCCGCCGCATCAGGGCACGGGAGAAGCGACACCTGTTCACATCCATCACGTGAAGCCCACTATTCCATTCATCTGGCCCCAATCGCGCTTCCGAGGTGCCGTTGCAATGGTAATCTGCCTAGAGTAGTGGGTGGCTAAGCCGGGGAGGGGGGACCATCATTATGCACGTCACCAAAGCCTATTCCCTACATCATGCTATGCTGAGAAAAACATGGTAATTTCGTCTTGTGGAAGACGCCTTCCTCTAACCTACTCAACACACAAACAACAAACGCCCAAAATATGCCTCGCATACTCTACCAACCCAAAAACTTCGCTCGATGAGCCATTGGCCCGTGATATTGGAACATGCGCATCGCCTGTCTAGATGATGCAGATATACGTAGGAAATGCAAAATTGTCAACGTACACACCGTGTGTGCTCTAGTCCTCGTCTTGTCCGACCTGCTTGTACTTTCCGCTCGAGCTGTCGCCTTCGCCATTGCCCTTTGTCCTCTTGACCATGTTGCTGATCCAGCCACCAAGACCGTCGCCGTTCTCGGTATCCGCCTTGGCCATGTTCTTGTTGCCGCTCTCGATGTCAGGGGGGTCGATGTTGAGTCCAGGGATCGCGTCATCTTGCGCACGGCGTCCGCCTCGGATATCAAGCGAGGGCACAGGAGAGCCGCGACCTTCTCCGCTGAAGAGAGATTCGGCTTGCGCGAGAGTTTCCGGAGTGGGCATGACTGAAGTAGCGTCTCCGAATAGGGAGTTCATGTCTTCCAGACGGACGTTCGCAGTTTCGGGGTAGATGAAGTACACTAGATACAGTCAGTAAGTCGCTTTAGCCCACATTTTCCATCAAACTTACCAATGACAAAACTGGCTGCGCAGAAGAATGCGTGAATAAGGTACAATCGCCACTGGATGTGCTCCTGCAGAATCGGTGTCATTTCTCCAACCAGCCAGTTGAAAGCCCAGTTAGTCGCGGTACTCAGACTGGCACCCTTGGCACGAATGCTGAGTGGCAGGATCTCCGGTGGGTACAACCACGGAATAGGACCCCATGAGTATCCGAATGCGGCGTTGTAGATCATGACAAATATGACGACCATGTTGGGTGTCCAGGAAGCTTGCAGGAATTGGAAGTACGAAATGGCGGAGAGCGAAATCATCATCATAAGCGCTCCAGACAACAGAATCTTCCTGCGGCCTAGAGTGTCCACAATGTACCATGGCGGAATGGTGGATAGCAGGTACGTGATGGCGTTGATACCTGTCATCAGAATAGCTTGGCGACCGTACCAACCAGCCTCTTCGAAGACAAGCGGTGCATAGTACGAGATGACGTTGATGCCGTTGAGTTGCGCGAGGGCTTGGGCGGACATAGCAATGAAGACGCGTTTGGAGTATCGCTTGAACATGTCGGGGTATGATCGTTCACCTTCTTGACGCTGGAGCAGCACGTTCATCTTGATCTCTCGGTATTCATCTCGTGCTTTGGGGTTGTGAATATCGCCCTTTCCGTACAAATTGGCAATAACTACAATGCCCTCCTCGTCGTGATCGTTGTCCAAGAGCCATCTGTATGTGTCAGCAGATTCCAGGGGTTGAGATCATGGTACAAACCTTGGAGACTCGCAAATGAGCAAGCTTCCTGCGGCCAAAAGAAGACCCATGATGCACTGCATAAAGAGCGGGACTCTCCATGACCAGTCGCTTTTGATATAAGTGCAGAAGTAGTCAACCCACACACTGACTGCGTAGCCTGTGATATTGCCAGTGAACTCAATGCAGCCCATCTTTCCTCGGTTGTGGGGAGGCGAGATCTCGGACTGGTATACAGGGACGATGGTGGAGAGCGATCCGACACCAAGACCAGCAATGACTCGTCCAAGAAGCATCATGGGAATGCCCGTCGCGCAGGTCTGAAGAGCACCGCCTACGACGAAGATGAGGGAGCCGTACAAGATGGTCTTCCGTCTTCCAATCACATCACCAATGCGGCCCACGACTAGTGATGAGATGAAGGCACCGACTTCGAGGATAGCTACCATGGAACCGAGTTCGACGGCGGAAGGCTGGTTGAAGTAGTCCTTGAAGTAGATACCGCTGTCAGGCTGTTAGATACGGTCAAGGGCGGAGGGGTTCGCGACGGCGTACGTGATGATACCGGACATGACTCCCTGGTCATAACCAAACAGGAAGACGCCTAATGATACAAAGACACTTGTGAAGTAGCTGTTGCATTGCTGTTAGCTTGAGCACCCAGAGTTGGAATCTGTGCTGCATACATCAGCTTCTTGCCGTGTAACCCGTGGATACGGGAGGGCCCATCGTTGGGTGCCATGATTTTGGCTAGTATCTTCTCTGCCTTTGAGATTGTTCGTGGTCCCGGGTCGGGTATCTCAATGTCTTCCAGGCGAAGGCCGTGGGAGCCCTTCTCGTGCAGGTCCTGGGAGGCAAAGCGAGCTCGCTTTTGCTTTTTGCCTGGCCTCGATGAGTTGCCGGCTTCGAGGTTGATGCGGAGCGGATCTTCCCGGTCAGCTAGCTGGTCGACGAGGTCACCAGTGTCGCTCCAGACGGAAAGGTCGGAGTCGGAGGACGGTGTGTCAAACGAGGACCGCGCGCTGTCCTTATCGTGGTCGTCGAGCAGATAAGCGGAATCGTGGTCTCGCGGACGGGCAGAGGACGAAAGGTTGTGGAGCGGGATGTTGGCAGGCCTCCTGTTGCTGTTCGAGTAGGAAGGAATGGTGAAGGTGGCAGGCTGTTAGGGAGCAGCCCGACTCCAAGGTGGTGGGTGGATGGGAGAAGGAACGAAAAGGCGGCTCGCTGGGGGCACGTCACAGGGTCAAGCAGCCGAGACGAGGGATGTGGTAAAGCTAGCGCAAGAGCGGTGAGAAACTCGGTCACATTGGGCTACAGTGGAAAAAGACAGTGGGCACGATAGCGCTTCGTGATCAGAGATGCTGGAGCTGCAGTGCATGCGAACGAATGTAGGTCCCTGTCCGGGCTGCGCTGCCGGGGGCACTTGGCGGGAAATGGTGCTTCTTCCTGCTCGGTCCGAACATGCTGCGATTGGAGCTGCTGTCGAGTGCGCGGCGTGTCATGCACGATGATGTACACGCACAGGACCGCCTTTGTTTGTTATCTTGACTGAGCCTGATGGACATGTACGCATCGCCATGTTCTCGCCATCGCAATCGCCTGCCGTTGACAACATGGCTTGACAGCTACCCTTAGATCCCGCGGTGCAGCACAAGACTCCGGCACAGTAGCTCACGAGGCTCACACTACGCCTTGAAGGGGCCGACTAAAAGTGCACCACCAACCTTCCGCCATGTACGGGGCCTTCCTGGAGTGGAGGCGGGTCACGTTGGGGTCTTGGTCTCGACGATTGGAGCCCCGCGTGGAGACTGACTGCAAAGCGGAAAGATAGCCGCGATCAACTTCGCACAACGCATGCGGTGTGTGGATATTCGTGTAGTAGTATTCGTGTAGTGAGAAGGATGCAGTCTTGACTAAGCCGCAACAAGAAGCACGAGGCTACAGGACGACGTGTGGGCGGAGACGCAGGGCCACATGGTGCAGTTCTCGTGATGATCAAATAGCAGGGCACCGACACGTTCTCGCATGCTTCGCTTCGCGCGTAAAACGTGGGCTCGTGGAGACTGCCAAAATAGGTGCTTTTCTTCAGTGTATACTATGTATAACGCGGCTGCTTTTGATGATGATGGATTAGACTTGTTTTTGATCGCAGACGCTCGTGCTCGAAGCATTTAATATACCCAACGCGTTCACGCGTTTCTAATCTCCCCCAAACCTATCGTCGAGTTACTATAGTTACTAGCGTTGAAACAGAAAACCGTCAAGGCCCATCCAATCGACACAGTAGACGCCGGAGGCCCTCCTGACGTTTACAAGCTGCAGCTTCGCTTCAAGGACGAAACACGCAGCTCTCGCGGCCCCCAGGCCAACCTGGATACAAACACGGCGGTCAACGATCGAGGTCAGCAGTGGCTGGAATAGAGTTGTGTATTAGAGTTGTGTATCACAGGAAGGGTCGGGAGTCGAGCAACGCAACGACGCAGCAAGGGCAAGTCAATACAGTGAATGACTCCATTGTACCACCGGTAGAGTCGTTGTGCGTCATGCTGGATTTGACACATCAAGGCCCATGGCGCTCTGCCGCTGGATGCACATTGATCTACGGGCCTCCTTTCTCAAACGTACTAGCGCCGTCTATGCGCTACCTCTGATTGGGCACATCTGAGATTAACGTGTTTGTTCGGCATCGTGGTTCCTCGTTTCTTGCTTCTGACGAGGGCCGGAGGAGATTCGCTTTGTGTGTTTCTAGAACTGTCACCGGGCATCCCTCACTATAATCGCTGTCGCAAAACCCAATTCAGGCCATCCATCGCAGGGGGTTGGCTTAGCGGAGAGAGACGATTTGGGACCAGTGAGATTGTGCAGCCACACAATCACCCGCCCGCACGCCCTGGTAACCAGACATCGAAAGCTGGAAGGCTTGGCTTCGTGCATTGTTTCAAGGAAGCTCCCCCAGCCACAACCACATACGCTGCAGCGCATCATCTCTCTCCGCCGCAATCACCTCTCGATTCGCTTTCACCTCCACTTCCTATCGTGGTTGCGCCAATCTCCCTCGCTATCTATCGCAGCGCTCACAGCCTGATAACGATCGCTCCCCACAACAAAGGGCACCTGAAGGCAAGGCTGAGGCTCCGCTGCCCGAAACGAAAAAGACATGTCAAGATACGGCAAGTTCGATGACTTTTGTCGGGACTCTGGAAACAGCTGGTCAACTCTGCCGGGTAAAACAAACTCACGATACCTATCTTGTTGTCTATACTAACGCGCGACAGTTTGTTATGTATGTTGCGATCGCTGCACCCCTTTGCCCGCCCATTGTTCGTCGACGCGACGCTAACCCATGCTCCACAGCTCTTCAACCCAGCTTCGACAATAGACAACAACGGATGGCAAGATGGCTGCACCCTGCAAGGCTTCCCTGTGGGTGGAGGTGACCGGCTGCACAATTTGGGTACGAAGCATATGCGCATTGTGACGATGTTTTGCTCACACCACCAGGATCCATAATCATCTGCGGCATTGCAATCCTCACCACCCTGTTCCTGCTATGGAGATCGCAAAGAAAGAAGGCTGCTGTAGGACGAAGGTGCGCAGTCATCCACGCGCATTGAGATTGCACGGCTAACAGCTCGCAGAGAAATGCAGCTCTTCCTCCTCGGCTACATCGTCATATCCATCTGCGAAATCTTTACTATTGGCGGATTCCCCCTCAACAGCACTGTGCGCATTGTATGTACTCAGTCCTGCATGTCGGAATGCAGAGTCTAATCTCACTACAGGTCTTTGTCGCTATCCACATCGCTGCCATCACCGCCACGTCCTGGATCCTCATGCTCAACGGCGCCGTTGGCTACCAACTACTTGACGACGGCACGGCAGTATCCATCGGTCTCCTCTTAATCTCGTCACTTGTCATCTTCATCGGAACCGGTTATATCGCCCTCGATACTGGACTCAACTGGACGGGTTACTGGGAGGACACTCGCTTTGTACCAAACCAAGCCTACGCGCTGTACACCCTCTACCAACTCGTACCACTAGTCTTCATCGTCATCTTCTTCTGTCTGGAGGCCTTCCTGGTGCTGCGCATTCTCGGCGAGCGCAAGCCAATGCGTAAGGAATTATCAAATCTTGTATACAGCTCGTACTAACTCGTCCCAGTATATCTGCTTGCCGCTGCTCTCCTCTTCGCCATTGGCCAAATCTTCCAATATGTCATCAGCGTCCACATCTGCAACGGCACCGACGGCAAGATCAACGGAGGTCTCTTCTCAACCCTCTTCACCCTCCTATCAGTAGTAATGATTTGGGTGTTCTGGTCGAGCATCACCGAAGACGACTGGCCTATGCCAACCGTCGCTGGTTCAGGCGCGTATAATTAAGAGTCGACCATCAGGGGTTGACTGGTAATCTCGGGGCTGTACAGGCAGCGGCGGCGTAATGTTCTTATGATGGCTTTTGCCCGACATAGCGTATACCATTTTGGGGCTCCTTGGACGCATTTGATGCGTCATGCTGACTTGTGCTACGATATATATAATGTTTGCTGAATGGAATCTATCTGATATTCAAGACCTGTCTTCACATGCAAAACATGAACATGAAAACGTGAGAGCGCGTCGAGCCTATCACGTGTGAGACACGCTTCCGCCCATGTGGATCCAAGATCGTCAAGTGAACTCACCACCATCCAAACACTCGGTGCCTGCCACAATTTAGTGAAACTGTAGCTGACGATGAGGAAGCTTGGACTGACATCTTCCGTTGTATCTGCCACCATCCAACGTCACATATGAAGCTTATTACATCATAACATCGGTCTTTCTTGCGGCACACGACCCTGCTTTGACGGACACGCCCGAGACCGAATCGTGCGCATCGTCCATTTGAAGTCCACACGTACAGCCTCGCATCCCAGCACGACGGTCACAGCTGCGATCGCTCGCCATCCAACGACCGCCGGACCTGCAGACCCACGCGCATACAATGGCCGATTCGGATTACGATTTCGATGACGAGAGTTCAGCCGACGAGTACGTTGGTGCGAAGAGCGGTACTTCAAGCACACGCGCACAATCTTCGGCGCCTGGCAAGAGGCGGAAAGTAGAGGCGCCTGTGAAGGAACCGCCAAAGCGGCAGGCATGGGAAACAGAATACTCGCGGACGGTCCAGAAGACGATAGAACCGGCAGACGATGGCACACTAGGACAGAGCGTACAAGAACGGGAAGAAGAGAGGAAGCGCAAAAGGTTACGGAAAGATACAAAGCCTTTCCAGCGAGGTATCATACGTCACGTCGTCCTGGTGCTTGATCTGTCAGAGGCCATGATGGAAAAAGACATGCGGCCCAACCGATACATCACGATGATCAACTACACACAAGACTACATCCGCGAGTTTTTCGAACAAAACCCTATATCGCAGATGAGCGTACTGGGTATGCACGATGGTGTCTGCATACGAGTCTCGGAGCTCTCGGGCAACCCAGCAGAACACGTTGCAGCGATACAAGGCCTGAGAAGCAAAGATGACGGCAAAGAGCCCAAGGGCGCGCCCAGTTTGCAGAACGCATTGGAACTGGCAAGAGCAACATTATACCACACACCAAGCCACGGCACGCGAGAGGTCATTGTTGTCTTTGGGAGCTTGTTGAGTTTAGATCCGGGTGATATACACCAAACAGTCAAAGCCTGCGTACGAGACCGAATACGTGTCAGCGTAATTGGTATGGGCGCGCGCCTCAAGATCTGCACAGAAATTGTCACTCGGACAAACGCTGGTGATGAATCCGAGTACACAATCGCAACCGATCAGGAAATGCTCAAGGAGCTCCTCCTCGCCACTACAACACCCCCCGTAATCCGTACAACAGCACCGGCAGTCGCAGCACCAGCCGCTCCGCAAGCCCCAGATCCTTCCTCCGCCGCAGCACTCATGATGATGGGTTTCCCATCCCGTGTAGTAGAAGACCAACTAACCATGTGCGCATGCCACGGCAACCTCACAATGGGAGGTTACACCTGTTCTCGCTGCAGCGCAAAAGTCTGCTCCTTACCTATCACCTGCCCCTCCTGCCAACTCACCTTGCTCCTCTCCACCCATCTCGCGCGATCTTACCACCATCTTTTCCCCCTCCGCAACTGGTCCACAGTATCCTGGTCGCGCGCCCGCGAAAAGGGAAGTAAGCAGTGTGTGGGCTGTCTAGCTTCCTTTAGTGATCCGCCAAGCAGCAATAATGAAAGAAGTGAGGCGGAACAAGACGGCGAGGTCAACAAAGAGAAGAGGGACGAAGAGGATAGCGAAGAGCAGAAGGCGTCTGAGAGCGGGAGGTATGAATGCAGGGCTTGTGAAAGTCACTTTTGTATCGATTGTGATATGTTTGCGCATATGGTCCTGCATAATTGTCCTGGGTGTTTGGGGAGGTTGGATCCGGGGGCTGTTGTGCAGGCGAGTAACGGAAATGGGGATGTCGAGATGACAGGGTGAGAGATACTCCGTCTTCTTTGGGGAACACGGGTCTGGCACAGAAGGTATAGATGTCTAGATGTCTAGTAATGAAAGATGGAACGTAGAGCGGATACCCGGTGCGCTACGAACAAAGCGCATATTGTACAGAAAAGACGACGCTGTCAAGATTATCCTTTCCTTATGTCTTTTGTATTGCAGATCCGAGATGTTGGACATTTCATCAATCTCGTAACAATCCATTGTCGGGTACAACGCGTTCATGCTCTCGTTTCGACAATCTTCACACAAAAAGATCCCGTCGATTGCACTTCGGGAAACGGACATCTCCACATCCCAATGCCGAACGTCGACCCCGCGACGCGAACGTGGGGCAAATCGCCCGAACTCCACAACGCGCCTCTTGCATCAACACTCTTGACTGCTTCATAAGCTTTTTCCTTATCCCTGACTCTATGTTCGCTAGCTCTCTTGTACGCTGCACACGTACTACTGCTACATCATCTAGATTGACTTCTTTCGTTCCAAGGTCACAGTCGTTGTTATTGCCATTCCGAGTGAACTATCTCAGTACAACGACAAGAGCGATGTCGGCATTTGAGCGATTGATCCGTTTCGAGGATAAAGATGGGAAGACAGTGTATGGAAATTTGGAAAAGGAAGTTCCGACAAAGGAGATTGAGGGGAGCAGTGTAGAAGTTCTGGAAGGAGATGTCAAGAGTGGGTTTAAGAAGACAGGTCAGAAGACCACTGTCGGAAAGGTATGTATTCGCATGTCCATTGAGGAGAAAATTAGAGCTCTTGGGAAAATCTGACGGGAAAACAACATAGCTACTATGTCCTCTCCCAACAACAAACATTATCCTCTGCGTCGGTCTCAACTACCGCCGCCACGCGGAAGAATGCAATCTCCAGATCCCTTCCAACCCAGCCATCTTCACTAAACCATCTGACGCCCTCGCTGGTCCCCTAGAAGACATCCCCATCCACCCCTCCTGCCAATCCCAACTCGACTACGAAGGCGAACTAACCCTCGTCGTCTCCAAGGACTGCAAAAACATCGCAGCAAAAGACTATGCCGACTACCTCCTCGGCTACACAATCTCCAACGATGTCTCTGCGCGGAACTACCAGTTACCCGCTTCTGTATCCGGCGGCCAGTTTGGATATGCAAAGTCTTTTGATAAGTTTGCGCCGGTAGGACCGTGTATTGTTTCGCCAAAGTTGATTCCCGATCCGCAGAAACTGAAGTACTGGACCAAAGTCAATGGGGAGAAGAGGCAGGAAACTGGCACTGATGATATGATCTTCAAGGTGGGTGAGGTGTTGGAGCATTTGAGTCGGGGGACTACGTTGAGGGCTGGAACTGTCATTCTGACGGTAAGTTGAAACTGTATGAATTGCAAGTGAGACATGTACTGACTTTGTGTTTTCACTTCTACAGGGCACACCGAGTGGAGTGGGACTGTTCATGGAACCGAAGGGTTTCTTGAAAGATGGAGATGAGGTGGAGGTGTACGTCGAGGGAATCGGGAGTATCGTTAACAAGATGAAGTTTGAGTAAATGAAGAAGTGGCGAGTTATATCAGCAAGTGTAAACTTGCTGTAAAGCATACGACTTCTGCTGCGCATTGTACTCACAAAGAAAATTCATACTTCTATCTGTTTGGTGTAACTACAATCCTCACGGACCTGACAGACCAATATTGCCACCATGTTTGTAATCTTCCACTAAAGTAAGAACCAGTCAAGGGCTAAGCTCATTCAGGGAAAAAAAAAATGATAGCCCACACTACATCGCGAACTTCCATACAGAATCAGAAAGCCGCAATGTATACTGTTGATGTATCCGAACCTCCTCCAGTTGCCAGCCAAAAACCTCAGCCACACGCGGCAGCCATACACCCTCGAGGTTTCTAACCCACCTACATGGCATGCCACCAATGCTCGCATCTTCGAAAACATCTTGTGTTTCAGCCTGCTCTCTAATCATATCTTTGGCGACTTCTCTCAGGTTGACTAGATGAGTAGGATCGATGCGGAAAATGAGTCCGAAATTATCTGCAAAATATTGTCCGGCTCTGTGTATTTGAGCCTCGATGTTGCCATTATAGATTATAAATTGGGGATTTACCTGACGCATCTGATGCCAGATGTGGATGACGATGGTTCGCGATGAGACTGGGTTCGTACACATGTCTAGTGAGTAATAGTACGAGCTGTCTGAATAATATCCCGCCGCGAAGACGGGAAAATCTGGAGGTTTTATGAAGAGAGCTCTACGACAATTGGGGCAGGTGTTTAATTGCTCTCCATTAGTGTAGGTCCATCGAGTGAGACAGGATAGGCCGAAGATGTGTTGGCATTTTGTGCGTACTGCTATGTGATGTCCTCTATCAAAGGCCCCGTGACAGATATCGCAAGTCCCGTTCAAATCGATATAGGAGCTGCCAATATCGGCGAGGAACCGGACTCTGGTAGGAAGTGGTGTTGGTGATGACATGGTTATGGTAGTAGACTGTGTCGGTTGACGAGGTCCAGGTTGAATTTACAACAGGGTGGGTAAAGCATATATTAAGCAGGTCTTGAGTTTGCTGTAGTATATTGTTTGGGCATGGATGTTGTTCTTCTTGTAAGTCATGAGTGAGTTTGTGTAAGCAGTGAGACACAGTCAAAGTGGACAGATGCGGAATCCTTGGATGGAGAGTTGTCTAAACCTGAATGCCTAAAGGTCTGTACAAAGAAGAGAATATCACTGTGGTTTGCAGCAGACGTGCCAAGTGTGTATCTTTCTCCCTAATCACACTGACTGATGTTTGTAGTTGGTGCTGAGACGCAGAGGGCGTGCGTCATGCCCACGAGACGCTAGTGCCCACGCTAATTTCGCAGTTACGTTGATGGCAGGCGACCAAGTGCCCAAACCATCAACTTTGAAACAGCACAACGAAAGAACCCAAATCCATCTCCCTTTTCAGACACGCGACCTACGTGTAGAAGTCACGCGAATCACCAACGCAACCAAAACAAATCACAACAATGGCCTCGGAAGTAGTCAACAAGCTGCAGAACCTGGTCACAGGGGAGTCGAAGAGCGCTCGCAAGAAGAAGGCCAAGCAAGAAGGGGCTACGGCAGTACCAGCAGCGCCTGAGCAGACCAACTCTGAGGCTGGTGCAGGCGGCTCCAACCCCGCCGGCAAGGCCAATGGATCCGACAGCGACAACTCGTACCTCCGCGAGGTCCAGAAGTAAGTCGCAGCCGCATTGTGGTTCAGACACCATGATTGCTACAACATATCAAGGACTCACTTACTAAGACGCGCTCGCGTAGGAACATCCGTAACATCAACAAGAAGCTGGTAAGATGACAGTCCCGTCCAGCCTTTACCCCACCTACCCTGGCTTACACCGTGTCTGCAGAGCGCAACCCAGAAGGTCGACTCGATAATCGCAGCGAACCCCGGCGTTTCTCTCGACGACCTCCTCGCCTCCAAGAAGATCAACGCCGACCAAAAAGCCCAAGCCGAGAGGAAACCCAGCCTTCAGGCTCAGCTTGCGCAGTACGAAGAACAATACACCAACTACAAGAAGTACGGTGATGAGCTCGAGGCCAAGTTCGCGCGCGAGAAGGAGGTCCTGTCCAAGTCACACTTGTCGGAGCTGGAGACATTGAGGGGTACCATCAAGGCCGAGGCACAACTCGAGCAGCAGAAGATTGTCAAGGACAAGTTGCTGACACTGTCCCGCTTCTTGAGGGCCGCGGCTGCTCGTCGTCAACTTGAGGACGATGACTCTGACCTCACCAAGGCTTTCGAGGGCGCTCTCCTCCAGGTCTACGGAGGAGATGCCGGCGCTGTCATGGCCGCAGAGAAGCTGATCGAGGGTGCGGAAGAGGGAGTACCATCTACTGAGGGTGTGGTACTAACCGTTACCTGTAAGTTCCAAAGCACATTGAGTGCGTCGCTTTAGACTGACTTTCTCTAGACTCCCAAGTCAAGCAAGCAGCACTCGACGAGGCTCCATTCGCCGCTGAAGAGGCTTGGGTCGACGACGTTGCGCAGTCCCAAGCAGCTGCCCCAGAGACTGAAGCTGTGTCCGACCCAACTATCGCCAACGCTACTCTCACTGAGATGGAAGCCGGCGCGAAGCCTCTTAACGAAACCACAAATGACGCCTCAGCTGCACCGGCAGCTTCCGGTATCGGAATGGAGTCTGCCAACGCTGCTGCAGAGGCTCAATGGGACAAGCAACCCACTGGCGGTGATGACCCGCTCACCGAATCCTTCGAGATGGTACCACGAGACCCCGCTGAGACTGAAACACCACACGCCGGTGCTGCCGTAACCAGCACCCAGAGCTGGGCCGACGATACCCCCGAGCCAAGCGCGGCACCTGCCGCTCCCACTCCCGCTGACGATGGCTTCTCTCAAGTTCAGCACAACCGCGGCGGCCGGGGACGAGGTGGACACCCAGGTGGTGAGCGAGGTGGATACCGTGGCAGGGGTCGAGGCGGTCCTCGGGGCGATTTCCGCGGTGGTCGCGGACGCGGTGGCCGTGGAGACTTCAGGGGTGGGCGCGGCGGTTTCCGCGGCGCTCCCCGTGGAGGAGAATCGTCATAGAGTCGATCAACACTTCCTGCAAAACGACCAGCACTTTTGGGGAACACTGATTGTGTAAGCAATCTTTGACACTCTATCTGGAGCATCTGAGCAGATGAAATAATGAAAGAGCTGGCAAGCCTATTGTGTTTAGTAGCATAGCATCGGTGCATAGGATCAACATTTTCTCGGGTATGGGACGCTGTACTATATTCTGGGTATGATCTGGCGCTTAATGAATGGCTTGTACAACATCAATTCTTCTCACTTTGAGTGATTGTCTTCGTGGTCTGTGTTGCGTCACTGTCGTGGAGAGATGGACGTTGTGCTAGAGCCCAGACAAGACAAGGGATGACGATGACTGAGCGGCTGCCCCTGGCAGTAGCCGCGTGTCGATCCGGGGAATTTTCATGGGGGGACGCGCTGGCTCGTCATGTTTTCCGATTGGCGAGTGGAGTACGAAGTGTCGGTGTGGAGGTGCAACGCTCACGCTTTCCCAGTATCATGACCATACCAAGAAAGACATGGATTGTCATGCCTCAGCATACGCACTTCTCTTTCTGAAGCATCCATGGCTAGGTTCTCCCCGGTTTGTCTGAGCTATTGCTTTGCTTCCATGACTCGTACTGATAAGACTTTCAAACTTGACATCTGTATCTAGCAGGTTGTCCTACTCTACGAAAGCAGCCTTAGTATCAATCTGAGCACCTTGACTTGTGAGGCGAGTCGCACCAAGGTTGTGAAGATACCCCGACTTCACTATCGCACTGAGCTGTCCACACGTTGCACTTCACGCCACCGTCAATCGACAGTGACGTACGGCACTGTAACAGTGGATTCATATGACTCTAGAAGCCGTATGATCATAGGAATCCTTCTCCCGCTCGATACCAGTTGTCTCGACTTCCCACGTTGTTAGTGAGGCGCGGCCCTATTCACCCATATGGCGGCGTGATGCACGAACTAGCGGGTCTCTGCAGCCGTTTGAACAGCGCCAGTCAAAAAAGCTTAGCCCCACAGATTCAGGAACTATGTTTCACATACGACCTACTTTGGACTTTTCTTCCCCTGTGGCTGTGTTGCAGAACTGCATGCCGAAGGGATAGACTGTCCAGTTTTTGAAGTAAGACAGAAAAACGAGAAGCTAGTGGTATGCTCAGTGAGTTTTGTGACTATATTCATCTCGACTTGTTGTGTCGGCGATCGCATGGTGGACAGGTGGGAAGCAAGGGGAGGATCTGATAAGATGAGATCTGTAGATGTGGCCTTGGATGACGTGCATGCCAGTTACGGCGCACAACACCTAGCGCGTCTTGCGCGTAGCAGCAAACGCAGAATGAATGCACCCTGAGCTACAGGCGCACGACTCATAGGATATGACTATTGTGGGCTCAGAACATGCGCAGCCTATTACAGCTGGAGACGTTTTAGCAGATGCTGTCCAGGTGTTGTCGCAACTGCCCATTATCAGCCGATGAGTGACAGGGGTGGTTGCGCTTAACGCCTAGCGCAGACCCACGACCTGCAACCTCCTCACCCTCGCCTTCGCACCTCCCCCAGCGTCATCTAGCGACTACTACCCCCGACGCCGGCAATAGCTCATATTGACAACACTACAAGCCTTGTGGACCTCCTGCGCTGTCGGGAAAATTGTTGCGATACCAATAGATCAACGCGCGCCCGCCCTGGCGGAGAAGCGACGCATGGCAACAGCTCCACAGCCCCTCTGAGACCACTACGACTCGAGTAACAACTACGTTCACTATGGAGGCACCCCCAGATGTCGTGCCTTCCGTCGAGGCACCGCTCGTTACGCCCGATGACTCCACTACCAAACCGGCTCTAACGCCGCCCACGAGCGAAGACAACGACAAGCGATTTGAGAGGATGTCGTCCGAACTCTCAGAACTTGACAGCGATGACGGGGAAGACATCGAACCCGATCATTACTTTGAAGGAGGAAAAATACCAGTGTTCAAGCCGGTAAGTCCCCAAGAGGCATGCGAGTACTTATTCTGTGACGAGAAGCATGCGCGCAAATGTTGTTATGAATATGACGCGCCGGAAATAATATACAGAATACTAATTGCTGCTTGAATAGACCATGGACCAGTTCCGCAACTTCAAGCGCTTCATCGATAAAATTGACAAACATGGAATGAAGTCCGGCATCGTTAAAGTTATTCCACCAGCAGAATGGTAAGTATTGAATAAGTTCCGGTTGCATAGCCTTTCCAACTTATCCGATAACAGGCGCGAATCCCTTCCCGATCTCACCGAAGCCGTCAAGAGTATCAAAGTCAAGAACCCGATTACGCAAGAATTCGCTGGACAGCACGGCATATACACGCAAGCCAACATTGAGAAACAACGGTCATACAATCTGCCGGAATGGAGAGCCGTAACGGATGAGCCACATCACCAGCCTCCGGCCAAGAGAGGCGAACGTCGGAAAGCTGCTGCGGAAGCCCCATCTCGTACCCGTTCGTCTCGCGCGGCGCCCGCAAACCGCGATGCCTCGCCTGCTCCTAAGCGCGGACCCGGTCGACCATCGCGCAGACGCCAGGTGAAGAAGGAGCCAGTCGAGGATGAGGACGATGACGAGGAGGAGCTTGAAGTTCCGCCCACACCCACTTCGCCCGGAAAGGAAGAGAAGAAGACGCCTGCGAGGAGGATCAAGAAGGAAGCGCGCGATACACCACCTGCTAGGGCGCGCGGTCGGCAAGCTAAGACCGCTGACGAGAAGAAGTCTGTTTCTTCTCGACGCCTGAACAACCGTGGCGCAGTGGCCGACTACATCGACGAGGCTGCCTTTGAGGACTTTGATTACCACCTGCCTGGCCTGGAGGAGTACACTGTCGAACGATGCAAAGAACTCGAGGACAATTACTGGAAGACGATCAACTATGGTTCGCCCATGTACGGAGCTGATATGCCTGGCTCGTTGTTTGACGACTCGACCACCTCTTGGAACGTTGCAAAGCTGCCCAACCTTCTGGACGTCCTTGGAACCAAAGTGCCCGGTGTTAACACAGCCTATCTCTATCTAGGTATGTGGAAAGCCACTTTCGCCTGGCATCTGGAAGATGTAGATCTCTACAGTATCAACTACATACACTTTGGTGCTCCCAAGCAATGGTATAGCATATCCCAAGAGGATGCTCGACGCTTCGAAGCTGCCATGAAGACCATCTGGCCGAACGACGCGAAACATTGCTCGCAATTCCTTCGTCACAAGACCTACCTGATCTCTCCCCAGCGCTTGGAGAGGGACTTCAATATCAAGGTCAACCGTCTGGTACATTACGAGGGTGAATTCGTCATTACGTATCCTTATGGTTACCATTCGGGTTACAATATCGGTTACAACTGCGCAGAGTCGGTCAACTTCGCAAACGAGTCATGGCTGAGCTATGGACGAATCGCGAAGAAGTGCATGTGCGAATCTGACAGCGTATGGGTCGACGTGAACGAAATCGAACGCAAGCTCAGAGGCGAGCCAACACCAGAGTACTACGAAGAGACTGACGACGAAGAAGACGACGACGACGGTGCGGATCGTTTACCCAGCCCTCCAGCCAGTGTTGCCGGCAAGACCAAAGCAAAGCCAGGACGCAAGTCAGCCGGCAGCAAAAGAAAGCGTGGTAAGGAGGATCCCAAGGAGACGTCGAGACCCAAGAAGCTCAAGCGCATTCGCATCCGTATCAGGATTCCAGGTCGGGGTATGCCTTGCATTCTCTGTCCTAACGATGTCGAGTTCGATGACCTGCTGCCGACAGACACAGGCATGCAGGCTCACCGAATCTGCGCGGACTACACGCCTGAAACCTACATTGTCAACAAAGGCGATGTCGAAACTGTGTGCAATGTGGCCAATATTGGCAAGGATCGCT
The DNA here is from genome assembly GCF_024291825.1 of Alternaria postmessia. Taxonomy (NCBI): domain Eukaryota; kingdom Fungi; phylum Ascomycota; class Dothideomycetes; order Pleosporales; family Pleosporaceae; genus Alternaria; species Alternaria postmessia. Next base: position 146,878 of record NW_026260085.1, on the reverse strand, counting down.
TGGAACTGAAGTGCAACTACTGCCGATCCAAGCGCGGCGCTGTCTTCCAATGTTCGCAAAAGAAATGTACCAGGGCTTTCCATGCTACGTGTGCAGTAGCAGCTGGTGTCCAGGTCGACCTTGGTCCTATGCCCACTTTTGATGAAGAGGGTACGGAATACTTTTACGATGGCTATGACTTCCGATGCCGCTTCCACCGACCGAAAAAGCGGAACAACAAGACCGTCGATGTGGATGCACTGGAGAAGGACAAGTTTGTCTTAGCCTATGGCAAAACACTGAAACCCAAGGATGTCATCCAGTTCCAGTATGTGGGCGGTGAGATGTACCAAATCTACGGTGCACAGGTTGTGGAGAACAGACCTGGCGAGCAGGCTGTACTGGTGGATGTATTACCTGACGGGTATGTAGTGCACATCGCTGATCGTTTTAGCTTGCTAACAGTGTACAGTGATCGCGTCGAAGTTGAATGGAAGTACATACTCAAGCTTCACCCCGACGAATCGCAGCGGCCGAAACCGTCTGCAAACGCCAAGCCGCTTCCTGAACATCTCAAGGAGAGTGATGCATCTCTTGACATCGCAAATCGCACCGATGGTGTACCTGAGATGGGCGACCCTTTCCACGACCCTAACTCTGAACACAAGTGGGCTGAATGGCACACTGCTCCTGAAGTTACTCGGAAGCTGGCAAAGGTCGACCTGAGCAAGGAGGACCGCCTTTGGTATTACCTCGGGAAGCCTTCTACTGAGGCTAGACCCCAGTATACTGAGAATCCTGCGAAGCCAAGGAACAACCCTAAGAGCAACTTCCTCGACACCGTGAAGCCACCCCCACCCCCAGTACCAGCTTTCCACCGGACTTCGTACCCTGCCTCATATCCGATTAAGCCTGCTCCAATCGCGGTGCCTCCTCGTACGCCGATGCAATATACAACGCAAGATGGCCGGCCGTACGCCTACAAGCCGAAAGAGTCAGCGTCGGGGGCCTGGAGATCGCCGGTGTACAACCCTGACACTCGCAAGAATCCCAATTCGCCGGTAGCACATCAGCCCAACGTTAGCTACGATCACCGCATGCCACAAGGCCAGTACGGACCACAGTCATACCAAGGCTACCACTCCCATCGACCGCCGCAATCTTCGCAACAGCAAGCTCAGTATCAACCATATATACCGCCACCAAACGGCTCTACTCCCTCATGGAAAGCACAGCCGACGACATCCGGGCCCTTGCTCAATGGAATCGACAAGTATGCACAGCCAGCATCGCAAAGCAACGCCCTGCCACCATACCCGTACTCTAACAGCCCTCATGGCCAGTTACCGCCCTCGCCATACTCGCCGGTCGTGGGACAGAATGCTGCTCAGTTGTATGGCCAGCCAAGCGGTCAGACCCAGGCGTCGCAGCATGGTCGCTCCTCGATCTCCAGCATGCCGAGCAACCCTACTGGGACTCCCAAACCTCCAATGTACGCCGTCACACCCTCCTCTAACATTATTTACGCTGCCCAATCCCCCACTGAGTACTTGAATTACGTCATGAACTTCCCCTACCTCCGAAACTGTTATCTGCGAAGGACAAAAACTTACATATCACCCTATAGTCTGGACGGTGGGATCACACCTGAATGGATGCCAAAGCCGCCCATGTCGAGGGGTAGCGGTACACCTACTTCCATTGCACCAAGGCCTATTGCACCACATGGAGCTGCGCCTTCTCCCGTGTACGGTGGACCGCCGCCAACGGGCCTCCCTGCACCAAGGCCATCAGCACAGTTCCAGTCTCCGGACGCTTTCCAGCGCGAGATGAACAGGACGACTTCAACCCCCGAAGCACCAAAGTGGGAGCAGATGCTTAAGCAGCTCGCTACGTCAACAGGCTCCACAGCCACGCCTTCCATGACTGCGCGCTCGCCACAGGCACCACAACCACGCTACCCGCCCACGGGCTCCCGGTCTAGCATGTCGAACGACTTACCCAGGAGTATGCAGGTGTCTCCGGCTCAAGCCTCGCGTCTACCGCCACCACGTGAGCCACAGCGACCGACACCTAGCCCCATCAGCGATGATGGCAAAAGTGGTCTTGTAGCTGTACCGAGAGAAGAGAAACCTGTTCTGCCTCCTCTGCAGCCTGCATCGGCGTCGAACGTGCATGGGGCGGAGACGTGGAGGTACTCCTCTTAGGGGATGCGATGTGCATATATGGGGGCGTTTTGGTGAAACTAAATGTATTGTTATGACCATGTATGATTATCGCCAGGGTAGCTAAGGCGTTCTTGATGGGAAAACGGCATGGTTTGCCACGGTTTCTCTTTAGTACAACACGATCCGGACGGAATATGATAATGTTTCTCGCTGAAGTTTTGTTCATGAATGTTCAGCTTTGTGCAGTCTGAAGAATGCCATGTGTTTGCTTGCCTTGTAATCCGGGTGAACACGTTATATAGAGAAGGATGATATGTGAAGTCGTCCATCTCGTATCTCGTCATGCTAAATGTGCTGTAGTAGGTGTTTGCATACAACCGACCAATTAGTTGAAATGCAAAAAACAATAACAATAAATTGGTGCAAGCAGACCAAAGATCCAGTAGGTTTAGACACTACTCTTGGCTCTTGGACATGCAGCCTTGGATGAAATCTAATATCTAATTCCTTTGGGTTCGTTGCGCATTGTGGCCAAAAAAACATCTGTTGCTGCTTCTGTTTGTCGCTCCCAGTATGGAAAGTGCGATGGAGCAACAAAGTGCAAAAAGATGATTTCCGAATCCGGGAATCGAACCCGGCTCTTCTCGGTGAAAGCGAGATATCCTAGCCGATGGACTAATTCGGATGATCTGATTGATGGAAAGAAGACAAATGTGAACATATATGACGGGAGCAGCCATATTTCAAAGGATCATGAAAGCGGTCGCATCGTGAAATGTGGGTTCGAGCGGACTCGCTGATAAGTGGGGCTATCGCACATGGTATCATCTCATACAAGGAAAAAACTAGATAGATACAGAAATAATAAGGTACATATTACAGTCTATTATCTCCTAATAAGAACAACTATAAAGATTTACAGTATTGTAGTCTTCTAGGATTCTTATCTATATCTATATAGATCTAATACGCTTTATTGTAGTAAAAAGAAGTACTTTGCCGTAAGAGGTGTTTAGTTTCTTTTCTTAATGTAGTGGTATCGCTTGCTTAGTTCAACAAACACTTGTTCACAACTATCACGATGTCACTGGGTTGAAGCTATTGAGCAGCATGATTCGCTGACAGTTTCAAATAGAAGGACCGCTGTTGTTCCAATGCGCATAATCTCGAATCAGTCACATCACTCAAAAGTAGAGGAAATAAGTTTCATGGGTGCAACACATATCATTCAGTCAAAGGAGCAATGGGCCAAAGCGACCCAATGCAAATAGATACAAGAAGTGAAGAACACCAAGTGTCAGAGCTTTTCCATCATCAACCGTCCTCCGGGTCTCTCCCGTCACATCTTCTATTGATCATGTCTCAATAACCGGTCTGCTCGAGAAAGATTCGTCGCGTCAAGAACTTAAACGCGGAAAGCGCGGGGGTGGCGGCGGACCTTCTGGCTGGACGAAGAGCCAGCCTTCTCCTCGAGCCAGGCAATGAAGGTGTCGAGGGTGAACTCCTTGTCGGCGATGCTGGCGCTGCCGGTGGAGGCAGGGGCAGCAGCGGAGGAAGCAGCAGGAGTGGAGACAACCTTAGCAGGGGCGGCGCTGGTAGCAGCGGGCGCAGATGAAGCGGCAGGAGTAGTGGCAGAGGGCTTAGCGGCAGGGGCAGAAGCGTTGCCAGAGCCGGAGCTGGCACCGTCGAACAGAGCGGGACCGGGCATCTCGTAGCTGGACATGTCACCACCGTAGACGTTGACCTTGATACCGGGGTCGGTGGCAGTGTAGAGCTTGTTGGCAGGAGTACCAGCGGGGGTAGCGGTACCGGATCCGGTGACCTTCAAGTTGATGCACTTGGGGTAGTTCTGGGCACCGTTTTCCTGTCCAGCGGAGTGGAGAGCGATGATCTCGTGACGGAGAACGTAGTCACCGGGGGCGATGCTGTCTGGGATGGTCACGGACCAGGTGTTGTTGTTGGCGATGAGCTTGTCAGAAGCCCACTTGCCGTCCGAGAAACCAGCGGCGTCGATCTTGAAGAACTCAAGGTCGGTAGACTTGGCGGCGGTGGCATCGTCGACCTTGGCGAGGTAGTCGATGACGGGGCCGACGTGGGACTCGGGCCAGGTGGTCCAGGAGATGTCAAGCTTGCCACCGGCAGCGACCTCAGCTACCTTGGCACCAGCAGTTGCGTCCTTGTGGCAAGCAATCTTGGTGGCATCGTCGTACATGGAGGGGTCGACGAAACCGTTGTCCTGGCACTCGGGGCAAGACCACTCAATGACCTCGGGAGGAGGGCTCTGGTACTGGAAAGAAGGGTCGTAGGCGGTGAAGTCCTTGCCGTCAACCTTGATGGCAGACAAGTGACCGTGGGCGCTGACGGAGGCAGCAAGGGAGCCAAGGATGGCAGCGGCCTGGATCTTGGAAATCATTTTGTTGGTGTGTTGGAAAGTCCGGTTTTGACGAAAAGGTTGGTGTTCAAAAGATACCTCGAGATCGATCAACGAAGATAGTAAAGAATGTGAGACGCTTCAAGCGTTTGAAAAAGAATGAATGTGTAGTGAGCGAATGTCGACTGACTGAATGATTGTGGTGGTGAGGAACTGTAGATGGCTGGGCGCAAGTCATACTTATACTCAGATGCTACCATGTCGGAAATGGCGCATTGCTGTGTGCATGTGTCAGATGAAAGGAGTGGAGCTGACAGAAAAGGTACTGTTGCCGTCCCTACACCGTGTACAATGCTTCAGGGCTGTGGAGCTGGGGTACTCGATGTTCGAAATGTGGACTTGTCACTTGTCATGGCATTGCTTGTTTCACGGAATAGCGTTTGATCCTGGCGGTAAACAGTTCTCGGCGTGGTGTTCCTGATCGACGCAGGCATCTTTCAGAGTTGAAACGTGAAGGAGCTGAAGATTGAGGAGGCGCTGTATGCAAACACAACGTCATAGCCGTGATATTCGGCAGTGCAGTCTCAAGTTCAGATCTCCAATGTGTACACTGTATAGTTACGATGGATATTCATTCAGTAATTGAGAGTTGAGATGTTCGGTGGAGTGAGATGAGACAAGCTGCCGAGGTGCGACTCGTCCCGCCCGCAGCACCAGAACCGTCTCGACTCGCTTAGACTCAGTGCGCGACGAACGACGTCTACGCGTCACCAAATCTCCTGTAGTTAAGCAGCATGAATGCAAACACGGAAAAACGGCAAGGCGCTCACCTCTACACCTCACATACATTAACTTGTATCAAACACCTCCGTAGCACCGATGGTAGCTTCCACGCTTTATCTCCGTGTGGTTCGCTTCCGACTCTCATCGTTTCACGCCTCCTGTTTTGTGGGTCAACGACAGCGCGCGTCTCCACCACGGGCATGACACTTCCAGGCGCTTGGTAACGACGTCAATTCGTACGGAATACGGTGTACAGTATGTTTGCTTTCCAGTTGAGAGCCAGATCGTAGGGTTCGACAAATCCACGGAACATTTTGTCACACCTTGGCACTTTCACACGCATCCAAACACAACAGCTCCCAGGACGAGTAAGGGCACGATCAATGACTGGCTTCCAGTACCTTCCTTCGCGCGAGGTCAATGCCGCCCAGGAGAACCCACCGATGTTTTGTGTTGTCCAAGTGGGTCTCTTGTCTCTATGCGTTCCAATGTCGCTTCCATGTCACACGGACCTTCATTTCCGAGCCAAGAAACTTTAGCAGGCGGCAACAGAAGAAACAAGCAACGGCTAAATTGGCCAAGGCTCGCTTCCTACCGTCGACCCGTTGTTCATCTGGTAGGTTGTGAAGAGTATGCCTGGTTCATACACTTTCTCCTTCCTCCGACGTCTTATGGCAATTGACTTTGAGATAATATCTTCATAGTATTTGCTTCTGAGTTTTCGACTTCTCGTAAATATCACTGTAGCGACAACGCCAGCAAGATGCCCCGAAATATCAAGAGCGATTGCAACTTCTTCACCGGCCGCATTCGTTGCAAAATCTGGAACCTGTCCCACTCGACAGGTTCTGCAGCAAGGTTCGGTTGGCAGAAACCGGCAAGGTAGCTGCCACCGGCTGTTGGACTGTTAGTGGGTAACATTATGGAGCCATCGCGACGAGAACAGGTCATTTCACGAATATAAAAGCGACACCTCCCATAACATGTAGGCCAATATGGCTCCAGATTTAACGACTGATACTCGTATTAGGAGCATAAAATACAAGTCCCTTGGTATGCGGCCATTCGAGCACGATCACGTCCATAGCACCTACTGCATCGGCACCTACATAGGCATGACCTGCCAGAACGCCTACCTAGCGCGGAGCGACTACAGAAGGCTTGATATATGCTCCAGCATATCTATTTACCATACGAGACCGCGAAGTGCGTAAGCATTCTTGAGTCTACAAGGCCATGATGACGATCCGGAACCTTCTTCACAGACCGGCGCAGTTTCCGACCCGCAGCTCATAACTCCACTCTAGGGCTACATTAAATACCGTTCTTAGCGTTACGATATGAAGTTCTACCACGGAACCTGCATGATACACGAATCCATTGCACTGGGCCAATAATTCTGTGCCCGCACTTCAAGTGTATAACTGGTGATGGTCCTGGATTTCGATAGCTTTGTGGAAGTACATAACATGCTGAGTGGCTGTTGCATCTGAGCCGATATTCATGCCCATGATTTCTCTACCAGAAATTATTTGGCCACCTGAAACTGGTGGTAAGCTTATGTAAGTAATCAAAAATTACATCGCCATAGCACGCGCAGTAGAACCATACAATCCATTTTGCTAAGTACATACTCTCGTCTCGCTGGGTTGAATTCTATACGTCACCTATCTATGGTACCACTATGAGAAGCCTATACCCCCGACACGCATCAGGAGCTTTGCACGCAGTAAAACTTGCATTTGTGTGTAGCATAGCAGATTATGAGCAATCTTCATAATGCAACTACTGTATGACACAATATACCTTGTTGTGAATACTCGTGACCAACTATGTGACTTTCCAGACAACGGGGCGTAAGATGACTGCTTTTGTATGCAACTAGCAGATGCGCCAGACCGAGACCAGTCTGGACTATACGGCACGGTACCCATCACATGCGCAACCCTTTTACCATCAGCGCCATGCGCGATTTTTCATCTTTACACAATCTTTGCTTGTTCTTCTACCTTAGCACAAGGCTTCATCTGATGTGGTGGCTATGGTAGAGGCTATCTCAGATCCAGTGGCGGCAAAGAAGCCGAGTAAGGACTATCCGTGGTGGGTGGAGAACATCGATCACAAAATAACGCCCGAGGTCAGTCGTAAGACGATACAAGAGATCTATAACTTGTATACACGATTCACTAACGTCTCACTGCAGGTGCGGCAACACCTAGAAACATACAGTGGCATTCAATCCGAAGATGTTTACAAACATATTTATGCTATAGTAAGCCGAAAGTCTCCCGTTGACTGCGTAACTACAACCTCACATCCTATAGCGCGAAAAGGCATGGTCCATTCGTCCATATCCATGTACTGGAATAGGCATGTTCCTATCGCCTGCCGTCTCCTGTCATCCCGCTTATAGAGCACTGCTCCCGCGCCTCAAAGCTGGCGGCAAGTTTTTGGACATCGGATGCTACATAGGCCAAGATCTCCGCAGATTAGCCCTCGATGGCGTTCCCGAGCAAAACTTGATCGGCACCGATATAGTCGACCATTGGAAACTTGGATTCGAGTTCTTCAATGACAAAGATCGCTTCCATGCGCAATACATTGAGTCCGACCTCTTGCATCCCAATGGAGCAATGGAGCGACTATTTGGCCAAATAGATGTTGTCTCCATCATACATGTCCTACATCAGTGGGACTGGAACACGCAAATTCTAGCATGCAAGGAAGTGGTCAAGTTTACTAAGACGGGTAGTGTGATCATCGGATACCAAGGTGGAACGAACGATATCACGAAGCGAACAAAATGGAACGTAGAGAACGGGCAAAAAGAATTTACGCTGCATGACCCGAAGACGTTCATGGACATGTGGAAGATTGTGGGCGAGGAGATGGAAATGGAATGGAATACGGAAGCGAAGATTGTGCCTTGGGATGAGCTGGCTACCCGCACGGAGGATGTGGCATATCTTGGGGAGGACTTTGCGTTGTTGAGATTTTTGGTAAAGAGGGTTCGATGATAGCTACACTGTATCGTTGACCAATATGTACGCATGATACGGAATCTCATCGAACGGAAACTATTGGACGGGTGAGTTTGTTGATGAAATTGTGTGAATAGACCACGAAGTGGGGATAGTGTGAAGATTTACAGCTTCAGAGCGACAACATCTCATATATTCCGTCACCCAGTAGTATTTTCTGCGTGAAGTAATGCCGTGCGACACGAATTGTTGCTGTCTCTAATTGCACAATGTGCACCGTTGACCTTCCATCGTAGCTTCGGTAATATCATTGAAAGAAGGTACTCAGTCTTGCGCAAGATTCCGGGTTGATACCAAGCCCAGCCACTTCGCTGTAAACATGACTTTCCGCGGCTAGTTAGTCCGTGCCAGATGAATGCACAAATATCTCCCTGTGCATGTGTAGCAGACTTGGTTCAATCTGCTCAACCAACCTCTCGCCTTGACAATCATGCTCGACTACTCCAAGTGCAATTCCACTGTTGTCCGACACGGGAGTACTGATCACGTGAGGCCCATCAAGCCGATAATACAACTGTCTCCGACATATTGGACAGACATCTGTGCCAGCGATGGCTGACCTCAGCCACCTGCGCAAGCATGAGCCTCCGAAGACGTGGGCACAAGCGTTCGGTCCAGTGAAACGGGTTGGCGTATGTTTATCGTGATCGAAGGCTTCGAAACAGATGCAGCACTGAGTGAGATCTTCGAGATAGGTTGCGATAAATTGCTCTGTAGTGTTGAAGGGGATTTCATCTTTTCTGACTGTAGTTTGTCGTTGAAACGGGTTGCGTGCTGGGCGTTGTTCCAAAGATCGATAGACGTGTCGAGTGGGGAGGCAGGCTTCCACAAGCCTTTTGAGGATTCGTACCATTGCCAATATGTCGTGTAGGTCGAGACTGTGTTCAGACTGAGGGAGAAGAAGGGAATGTGAGTCAAGTTGATGAAATAACTGAGAGAAAAGCTGCGGTAATTTTACCTTGGGTGTGAGGTGTCGCTACCAGAAATCCAAGATCTCGAAAAGCAGCTCTTCGAATCATAAACTCGACTTCACAGACCTTCTTTCGTTACGTTGGAGTCGTGCTTATACTACGGTTGTCACCCACTGCATCTAGTGGTGCTGCGATGATCTACTGACGACAGGCTGGCCGCACAACTCCGCCAACCCGCAACCACATGGAACTGAATAAAGGATCACACAATCTTGTTCTTATCGCTCTAGTTGATTGTCTGGTCCCAGTCGTTGAGGACTATGCCGCTTCCCGAGCTTTCAACATAACTATGGTATGTGCAAGCTGTTCTTGGAATAGTTCTTATCCAAGGGCATCGTTCGGATACGTTGAAATTATGTGGATTGTGAGCGGCTCGTCGTTGCTATGCACCGTATCGTGCCGATGGGTTGCAGCCAAGGTATGGTATCTGCACCTCCTTGGGCTGAATCAACAGTGCAAAGCATTGTTCCTTTCGTTTTGGTTAGGCACCTAGCGATAATCATCGAGAATGAAGCTGGTATTCGACCATTGGGCAAGACCAGACAGCGTATCTGCATGTGAAAGTCTCGTAAACGAAAACGAGATTTTGCCGGTGCATGACAAAAGTGCCGCGTTACGGGTGGAAATGATGTTGATGATTGGTACCTGAGCAACGAGTGTCAATCGCGCTGGCAAAAAACGGCCAGCCGCTATACTAGCCCCCTCGGCCAAAGTCAAGTTGGAAGTTGGAACCGCAGAACGTCACCAACCGCAACCAACCCCCGACCTCGCGATACCACAAATCCCGCGTATTCCAGCTCTTTGCGCAATCACAATTAAGTTTAACCAATGAAAAAAACGAGGGCCGAGGGCCCAACCGCCAACGCCTCAAACTTTGAAACTCCGGAACAATCGGAAATTGCCTCCTTGGGTATAATCTCATGCACGTGTTGGCTTGACGTGCGTTTCTCAGTGCCGCAATCCTGCCGCTCGCCCTTTTGCGTATCACCTCGCTTTACGAACCGCACCCCCCACACTCTGACCAACTCGATCGTCTCTTTTGCGCCCGCGCGACGATAAAGACTGTGTGTAAAACGCTAATGGAATGAAGGGAAATGAATGAATGGATGAGACGAGGATGATCTGCGATATGTCAGTCGATGTCTCGGTCGTGCCTCGGAAGCAATCGGCTAGCGCTCAGACATGAGGATGAGTGATGCGTTTTGTAAGGGAGGGGGCCCTGTGGCTGTGCTGACGCTCCGTGCGAGCCTGGGTGAGCAAGTACGCACCTCTGAGTTCCAGCTCGTTCAGGAAACAAGGCCAGTTTCAATGCTCCGCATGTATCGCGCCTGTGCCCTCGCACACACTGCACTTGTTGCTGCCGGATCGTTTGCATGCTGGACAGCCCTTGCCATTGCAAGCGTCGCACTTTGTGGTTCCGTTGCCTTTGCACGTTGGGCAGTCCTTCATGTTTGCGTTTGCGTAGTTGACCGGATCGAGCGGGCGGAAGTGAATAGCCGGGGCAGATGCGGCGCAGTAGGCAGAAGCAGAATGAACAAAAGGTAGCAAGAAGGTGAATATGGAGCCGAGTTGGGTCTGGAGAAGAGCAAGATATATGTCGAATCGAAGACGCTTCTGAGGTGATCGCAATGGATGGAAGGGGCAGTCGCGGTGAAATAGTCCGTTGATCTTGATTTAGCAAGGCAGTACCACGGTTATGAAGATGAGCAACACAGTTGAAGTTTCGAAACACACAATGGTCCACGGGCCTGATGAGCGTCAGGGTCTCTTTATATAATTTCCCCATTTTGGGCCCCGCGCATACCCGTAACCCAGCTGGCTCATCATCGCAATCTCACCGCGGCCGCGAATAGTGAAGCAAGCTCGCAAGCTCAGCCCCCGTCTGCATCCAGCAAACAGTCCGAGCTTCTTCACGATAGGTTTTCCGGGTTTAGTAGTAGGAGTAGCATCACGAGAACACGAGAACGTCGCTTGTGAGGTACTACCAAGGGTCCACTAGCACTATCTTGCCATGCATCTAAGAAAAAATGATGTCAAGGTGCATTTTTCGGAAGGCTATGGAATACCTTTTGACAAAGCCCCTGCCTTTTTCTCATGCACGGAATGCACCTCCCCTTCCAAACAAGTCCTGCCGCATAAGTCCTCTTGGCTTCGCTACACTCTCCTATCGTCTGCGTATAGACCATGATCTGATTGTACCTACTGCCGCCACAACCGGTCAATATCTCCGTGGTGAATGCGGCATTAGGCTTGTGCCGCAACCGAGCCAGCAGTAAGAGAGCTCCATGCATATCCTGATTGGATTTGCGACGTGGGAGAGGACGTCAGACTGCAGTATCCCAGCACTCTGGATCAATCAGACAGTGGCCATGCTTCTAGCGCGTTCCTCTCAAGATTGCGCGCATCGCCAGGTGTCACTGCGGACCAGCAACGTCATTAAACGCCCCGATAGCCTTTGCAGTTACAGGGCGCGGTGACAAGTCGAAAGGAGAGGCTACATCAGGCACGGAGTTGGGAAGGCTGTGCGAGCACGTTGTTGAAGCATTGGTGAGGGGCAAGTCTTGATGATGGACTGAATGGGAGATGCCTGATGCAGAAGGCACACACGTGGCAGGCTGCAGGAGCGGTAGAACGAACCGACGTGGTGGGTAAGGCTGAATTTTGGTTGGTGGAGCCGATTGATACATCAGCAAGGTACAGGGGGTGACAATATTCAGCTCCATGTAACCACGTAACCCCACTTTCCAGGCACAACGCTGGATGCCTCTAGACGTGTGAGGTTGGGAAAAGCCTACACTAGGAAGTCCCCGTTTGCTAGCAAGCAAAAGTAAGCACCACCAAGGTAATCACGATGATTTTTATCCTATGGCTATGCGCCCATGGGCAAATGAGCCGTAGTGTGTACATGTCTCAAACTATCTTTCAAGACAAGAAAAACGGGTCTCTTTGATGGAAGATGCCAGTATCCCGACTCCAATCTTACCTTTACTTGAGACCAAGGTATCTTCTACAGCTGTGTTACCAACTACCTGGACCATTCACAAAGTGCAGAGTTGTAATGCCAACATATCTGCCTAGCAAGGAACTTGCATGTCCAAGGAATTCTCCGATACAGAGCACCGCGTCGTTCGAGATTAGATGCTGCTTCTTAGCGCTGCCCTACTTGGGTGGCGTTGTCGAAACGAACCGCCTAGTCCACAGATCATGTTACTGTGGCTGCGGACCGAAGCCGGACGTTTGACTAGGAGACGGCTCGTGAGGTTGACACAGAACATGTTGCTAGTCTAGTGCCATCTTCACGAAATGGCCTGATTTGCAAAAGCTTAAGTATTGCAAGTCCTCACTCTCAGCTTCAACAGCCCAACAATGAGAAAAGGAAAAAAAAAAGGCTGACGAAAAAACCGTTGGTGAATGAAACAGCCTAGCACCAAAGGTTGGCTAATATACAGTTCCGCCTGGCCTTACAACAAGTCCGTCCAATTAGTATGCCCTACATCAGCGACCTTGGCATCCGCCTACCGAGACCATGGTGGACACGCGGCCCAGAACTTACCATGGTCTCACATCGGGCCTGGAACCGAGTTGGGAATTGTGCGGCCTGGCTCTACAGCCAATTCATCAATTGGCATGCCTTACATCAGAGACATTGGCGTCTAAGAGTCAGGCCACAACGGACACGCGGCCCAAGGCTGGCCGTGATCTCGCAACGGTCTAGAGCTGAACGGAAAGACTCGTCATCACCGACTTGGAACACGCGGCCCGAGGCTCGCTATGATATGGAATGAAGTGAAAAGAAATCCATTGATACAGCCGTGATACCATAAGAAAATAGGTCTCATCGGCTCCAACGTGAGTACCTGTGTTTTGGATCCTCTTCTCTCGGTCTCGGTCTCGCTTTCTCTTTCCCTTTCCCAGGCTATCCCCAAATGCGTTCTTACAACTTCGCCTTGACGACAGCCCTTTCCAGACCCGGTCCATCCCAGATGTCGCGCTCAACCGCACGTGTGTTGATGCAATGCATACCCAACTGCTCGACCTTTTCCACACCAAGTAGACGCATACACGTCTCAGTCTCCGCTTTGAGAACTGTTTGTCTGTTAGCATGCATGTCACACTCTGAATCTTAAAAAAAAGGAGAAAGACTCACTCTCAAGCACCCGCGCAACTCCTTCCTTCCCTCCGGCCCCCAGTCCAAACAACGCCGCCCTACCTACACCCACACCCCTTGCACCCAAACACAAGGCCTTGACAACATCCGTCCCCCGCTTGATTCCTCCATCGACCCAAACTTCAATACGATCAAACACCTCGGGACAGTATTTGCGTATCTCAAGTAACGTGTGTACAGCAGGTGGAGCTGTATCCAGTGCCCTACCACCATGGTTCGATAAGATGATGGCTTTGACGGCTGGAGCGTGGAGCGAGGCTAGATAAGCGTCTTCGTGTGTTTGGATTCCTTTCAGAACGATAGGTTTGGTGGTGTGTTTTGCGAGCCAGGGCAGTGTAGAACGCCAAGTTAGATCTGCAGCTGTGCCCCAGAAGAGGGACTGGCCCATGCCCATTGATTTGGGCTTTGGCTTCTCGTTCTCGCTGGCTTGTGTGGGTGTCTTCGCACTCGTGCTGGTCTTGGAGAGCGATTGTGATTCTTGGACCGAGGCGCGCACGGGGAGGTTTGAGCCGACGTTTTTGCTGCGTTCGTCGTGTTCGCGCTTACCGGGGACTGGCGCATCGAGGGTGAGGCAGATGAATTTGACCGCGTCGAGTTTGTTCACACGGTCGAGGATGGCTTCGCTCTTGGCGCGCTCGTTCTGCACATAGAGTTGCCAGCCAAAGACCTGGCCTGGGGTGGCGTCTGTGACGATTTGTTCAGGCGTCATGGACGCGTTTTGACTAATTATCTGCATGGCGCCGAATTGGCTGCAGGCTTGTGCGATGCCCCATTCGCCGTCTGGGTGCGCGAGACGCGCCATGGCTGCTGGGGAGACATAGATGGGGAGTTTGACCGAGTTGCCGATGAAGGACGTGGATGTGTCGCAGCGGGTGCAGTCGACAAAGACGCGGGGTCGTAGGAGTATGCTGCGATATACGCTGTTGTTGAAGGACTTGCTCTGGAGGTCGTCGCTTGCGGAGAAGTAGTACGCCCATGCTTTGTAAGGTATTTGCTTCGTTGCCACCTCTTCTATTTCATCGAGGTTCAGTAAGCTGTCCAGATCTACGGGTCCTTCGTCTTGCGCCTCGCCAGTCTCCTCTGGTGTCTTCTCCTCTTTCGGGAGCGTGTCTGGGTTTATGGTGCCGAGCTTATCCGAGGCTTCGAGATTCTCTTCGAGAATGCCGGGTGGGTGGATGGGATCGTATTCTTCGGTTGCGTCGGTGCCGGCAAGTTGGAGGATGACTTTTGAGCCGCCGGGGTGCTCAGGAATGAAGCGCGTGACATCGTAAACATTGCCGTAGAGAATCACCCAGCAGCTCTCTGCTGTGTTGTGCTGTGCGACTGGGTTCCGAGTTAGCTATGGTAGTTGGAGTTGGATCGCGGGCACTGGAGGCTAACCCTCGGCATAATCGAAAACCTTCGCCATGATGCCGTGCGTTCAATTACTTGTACAATGCGGGAAGAAAACACGAAATCAAAAGCTGGGAATGCAAAATAAAGCTCTACAAAGATGGCGACGAGGATTGCGAAGAGTGTGAGCAAGATTAACTCCGGCAAAAGAGCAGACGCCGACGTCTTTTAGCCAACCCCAACCTGTGGGGATCGAGAGCTCGGGGTAGTGCCAACCCGAGTCAGGCAAGGCGGGCCGCATTTCTTCTTTTGCGGAGCGTCAGTAGGTAAGCCGGATACACAGATGGCTAATTGGCGGAGTCCCATTCTCGGACTACCCAGCCACACGCCGTGCTAGCTCAGATGCGGTGAACTGTTGTTCGCTCTAAACGTGTAAGGTTGGATGATGACGATGATAGCTTCAAACGCCGCGGCAACTGAATGTCCACCAACCCCATCTTTACATCACACCCAAGTTTTCTACATTCATTCGAACAACACGACATCTGTTACGAGTAATCTCTGAATGCTATCAAACTCAACGGGTATCCTTGGCTAGAACAATAGCCTGCAACTAAAAGATGCAGAGTCGCGTGTCGCAGTATCCCCATACAATGGCTAAATATCATACAGTCTCAGGACTAGAAGCAGTACCCTCGCTTTTCTCTCTCCTCTCGCGTTGCAGTTCCCTGGTCCCTTTTCTCTGCCAGCCATCATTGACTTGAAAGTTTTGCCCATCAGTTCCGGTCGAATCAGAGTATCCGTCCTTTGCATTTTCGTCATCATCCTCATCGCTATCCTCGCGCGTCGACGCCTTGACGAGTTCCTCCAGCTCGCTATGAATATCCCACCGGGAAACCCGCTTTGATTTGATCGTACCTGGCCATGTTTTGGCAGCCGGCTCCGAGATGGACCGCGCAAGAGACGGTCTGGTCAATCTTCCACCTCGTACTGCTTGTCTGCGCCGATGTACCTCGTATTTGGGGCGCTCGAGAAATTGCGCGCGTTGCGAATCATCTACTCAAGATGTTAACGCGATATCCAGGCTGGATATCAGATTAAGGAATGTGCAAGGCATTGGCATGTTCAGGGGCGAGGGGTGCAAGATGTTCACCAACCCTCAACCTGAAGATCCCCCCAGCCATGCTCAAGCTCGCCTTCATTCGCAGCCTCATCACCCCAGTCCATCTTCTCAAGCTCGTTGCGGAAGAAGTCTTGTTCCTCCTCTAGGACACCGGGTTTGGCGCCTAGGCTCTCTGGATAGCGCTTGAGGTTGTGCCAGTGAGTGAGTGATCGCAGAGCTTGCTCAAGCGGGACGCTCTCATCGACCTCAGCATCCACGTCGCTCCCGGCTAGCCAGTCGTCTCGGAGTTCAGGTCTGCAGTGTAGATACACCGCAGTGATGACACGCATGTTGGATTGTCGCCACTTGCGGCCACAGTAAGGAACTTGGTTCTTGAAAAGCTTGAGCGTATACAGACGCAGCTCCGGTTGTGGTACCTTCAAACTCTTGCGAAGGAACTGTGAAGACTTGTAAGACACTAGCATGAGATTACGATGTGCCTTGTTCTTGCAGATCTTTTGCATAATGCGAAGGTAGTTGATGGATGTAAAGAACGCGCGCCATGAGAAGTTAGTGATGGGTTCCTTCGGCAATTCGTTGGTAGGGAAGCCAAGCTCGTCAACCTCTGGAGGTTGTAGTTGAGCAAGCGGAAGGGCTGGCTCGAGTCCTGATTCATTTATATCTTCTCTGGATAGGCGGATTGGAGGTGGGACGGCGTCATCCTCGTCAGATTCGCCGTTATACGCTTCTCCTTGATGGCTCTCAATATGGTCTTCTTCAGATACATTCCTGGAATGTGTTCGGCAAAAGTTGAAGAAGTTGAGCTCTTCCTGCTCACTCTTGAAGTTTACGATTTTTTCAACCTCTTGCAGTTGTAGTAGCTTCAGGATCAACGGGACATAGCTGGAATCGACCAATAGCTGCGTGATGTACTCGAATTTCAGGATGTGAGAGACTTTGAACCATTTCAGGATCAATATTAAGGTGCCTGTGACTGCTTTGTCGAGAACCTCTTGTGTGCGCATTGCGTCAAGCTCCTCATTGGTGGCTAACGGGTTACCATGACCGTTCATGCCACTCATGTCGGGCCGACCGGCTGTCGTACCGTTCTGGTTGTCCTGGAATTGGAAACCGCTCTGTAGTCCATTCGCGCCGCTGGATTGCGTGACGAGCGCCGTGACATGTGCAAGGATAGCTTTGATCAACACGATGATTAGTGACTGTAAGTTGGGAAGTGCGATCCGATACAACTCCTCGACCAAATGCAGTCGCTCCTCACAACTACCAGGTTCAAATTTCTTTGGTGGCGCTTCATCTTTGGGCTCAAGCGACAATTCCTCGATATCAGGATTGTCGTCAGGACCGGTCCAACCGCGCTCGTATTTCATAAATGCGACACGCTCCTCCCATAGCTGCTTCATTGCACGCGTGGCCTTCATGCGTTTAGCGAAGAGCTCTGCGGCCTCCAAGATGGATGCAGGTATGTCCGAGCCTTCCCATTTGCGTCCCACAAGAAGGTCCTGCAGGTCGGTTGAGCCCTTTCCACCCAGCTTGTTACTAGATTCGTCGAGTGGCGGATATAGGAATGGGAACATTTGGTTTGTCTGGTAGTTCTGCTTCTTCCCGCCCTTGCCGCCAGGGCCTGCAGGCGAGGGAGGAGGCGAGGGCGCCGGGGTCGCAATATGTACCGGCTGGTGCAGAATGGACGTGCTGTTGCCGTTTGTGTCTCCAAGTCCTGAGCCGAAGACATGATTGCCAGCTACCTTGTTTGGGTGGTTCTTTAGTGGTGGCAAGATGGAGTTGTTTTCTGGCTCAAGAGGAAATATGGGAAGAGGAGGATTGTACGCAGGGTACTTGGAGCTTATCTCCTGTCTGAAGAGGTGGTAATCAAGTGGCGAGGCAGTGATGAGTGGCTGACCCTTGGAATCCTCCGACTCGAGCTTGTTGTCGTTGAAAGTCTTTTTGACCTTGTTAACTTCCGCGAGACCACCGAAAGTCACCAGCATCGTCTTCCAGAGCAGCAGTGAAATCTTACTAAGAGGCAGGTTAATTGACTCGTCCCACCGTAACTTTGCGATGAGATCAACGAAAAGCATAAGAAGGCCTGGCTTCTCAAGGTCAAGAATGGCGCTTCTGAGTTTGAGGCTGTTCTTCGTCTTTTCCTCGTCGCGCGCAACTTCTAGTAAGACGTAGACGGCGGTCATCGCACACCAGATCTCGCGTCGTTCAGCCTCCTTGGAATCGCGCTGAGCTTCGGGTGTGACTTCCACCCCACATGCTCTCAGAAGCGAAGAGCTGAGTGCATCGACGATGGCCTGCACGCCGTTATTATCGGCGAGCAGGTGTACGTTGCGCTTGATGAGCGAGGCTTGCTTTCCCGATTTGACATATGCGGCGCTGCGTGCTGACGTTGCGCCCGACTCTTTTGCCTCGTCCGCCGCTGGTTCTGGTAGTCCTGCAGTCTCATGCCAGCACCCAAGGAGGACGTAGACCAATGCCTCGAGCTTCTTTAGCCTCATGACAGGATCTGCGTCCTTCAATCCTCCTAACAAATGTTTCACAAAGTCATTATGTTGTGTTGTCGTCGCCTTGGCCCAGTCCAAGCCATCTTCGCCATTGGACACGTCGTTCAACCCATGGAATGCGCTCCATTCCAACGAGTAGGATGCCTGGGTTTTCAGCAGCATAGCCTGCTCCTCGACTGCGTATGAGAACCACTCCTCCAACTCCTCTTCGAAGAACGAGGCATCGTCGTAGGTAAAGGCGTATGGCGCAGGCTCGACCTTTGGTAAGCCCCTCACGAGGTTCTGCAATTGCGCCAGCGAAAGCGAGTCATTCTGTGGGGTGTCTGGCGGCGGTACAGGCGGTGCGGGAGGAGGGAGGTTCGGCGCAGGCGTAGGGACTGAGTTGCCGCGTTGCAGGCCGGGGCGTGCTGGCAGCGTAAGGGGAGGCCCGGCTTGGGGTTGGTCTTCGTCTTGTTGAAGCAATATACGCTGCTGTTCGGCGGTATCGAGTGGCAGGTTGAGCTCTTCCTCTGGCTCGGCCTCGATGACCGGAAAATCAGCGCTCGAATTGCCAATCAGCTCAGCTGCGTCCAATACAGGAGGCACAAGCGGCTCCTCGGGCACCTCGTTGTTGGCCATAGTCGGTCGCGCGTATTATCTGAATGTGGGGTTGGGGTCGGGTGGAAACGTGTTACGCCCACCATGTCCGGGAGCCCGTTCACGTGCTAATCATGACTGCTGCTTCGGAAAATTCGTGGGTGTGGTAAGAAACGTGTCTTCGCGGTTCGAGAGAATGAATCGCTATGTGCATGCGAGGCAGGTGGGATGCGCCGTCCGCTAACGGATAAGCAGGGTTCCGATAGCGCGATTCATGTGGAAACACATCAGAAGAAACGTCGTCGTGCAACTACCAAGTCGACAGTACAAGTGACCAGCACATATCATACCATGATTTGGAAAAAGTCACCGAGAATGCTGTGTCATTGAAGAACTCCTCCTTGCTGTAAAACGTGTCGCTGAATACGTAAGAGAAGCCTCCGTTGTTTGTACGAAGGAGGCCTATCTTATCCCAGTTGCACCACCATATGCAGACAACACCAAAAAGCCCGTACCAAAAGAGCGAGTGATACCCCCCACTGTACGCCAAATAAATAAGATAATCAGCCACACTGAAAGTGCGCGGGATGAACAGTAGACCGACAGGCCAAGAAATGAAGTACAGATGTATAGTCCCCGAACATAGCTAACAAGGTATCATCAACATCGTGTCGACAGGACATGGTCGATGGAGAGCAGGGCTAGACAGGTCGGGTCGGACCCAATCTAACCACTAATCAGATGACGTTTCTTCCGTGTTCTACATGGGATTCGCTCCCGTCTGTTCGCCGTTCTCCTGACGCTCTTTGATCTCGTCAGGCAGGATGCCGTTGTTTTCGCATGCGCGCTTGTAGATCTGGCACTCGTCCCATGCCCGTTGGCATTCGGCTTTGAACTTGTCGCAACTCGCGCTGAGCTCGGTGATGGCTTGCTCGGTGAGTAGCTTCTCGAGCGTCCATTTCTCGATATTTTGTTGCTCGTTCTCCTTGAGTTGAGTAATGAACTGCACTGCTCGTTGCAGAATAGATCCCTTGTTCTTTTCGCAACCTGGAACGATCTTGGCGAGTTCGTTGATGCCTTCGTTGATAGTCTCGCGGCGGCGGCGTTCGACTGCGTGTCTGTAAGTGATTGCTGCTTCAAATATGTGTATAGATGCCTACCTTCTTTGTGGTTATCCCTCCGTACCTTGTGCCACTCTTCTGTGCCGACTTGAGGCTTGTGGGTGGCGCTTTGCGGTGGCGAGTCGCTGGGTGCTGTTTGGCCGGGACGGCCCGTCTGTGTGGCAGCCTTCAAGGCCTCGAGGCTAAAGTCCTGCATGCCCGTTTGTTGTTGGTTGTGGTCTCCCATACTGAAAGAGCCATCCCCCGAGTTTTGCGTTTGGAACTGGAGCTCGGTTGCTTGGGGTACCGTCATCTGGTGGTAGGCAAGCGCGGCCGCAGCAGTATCGCCAACACTTGCCGTGTTGGTCCCACCGTTGTGGTGCACGTCAAACTGCTGCTGCATGTCGTCGTCGGCAGCGTTGTGCGCAGCAAGGAATGAGGCAGTCGCTTGGTCGGTCAGGTCGTTGTTGGCGGTGTGGGGAGCGGGTCGGTTCAGGCCCTGATCGCGCGTGTCGCGCTTCCGCTTGTTGTTGGTGTGCACGTTGTGGGCATCCAGCTTGCCGTCTGTGGGATAGCCGGCAGTATCGGCCATGGTATCTGGTGGGGTATCTGAAAGTGTAGAGTATCGCCTGTAGGTACGCTAGGGCCGATGCAAAGCTTCTGCGCGCGGTTACTCAGAGGGTGAAGTCTGAGATGGACAGGGCCAATGGTAAGCGAGCGCGCTGTAGTAGCCGACCTGGATGTAGCCGCGGGTGAGCGAATCGGGCGGGTGACGTATTGGAGGTTGGTGAAAGAGGCAGATGGGACGCGCTCGAAGCGTGAGTCGTAGGCGCAAACACCGAGGCGGGGAGGGGGAGCAACAAGTGGCGCTTTGCCCACCAGTTCACGCGCAATCCGGATGAGGACTTGATCTAGCAATCATGCGCTTGGGGAGCGCATACAGAGGCCTAGGTTCGACAAACATTAGCACGGGCGCGAGCAGCTGAGTAGGTCAAAGTGGTGCGACAAGAGGCATAGCAGGCAGGCGATTGGGGCGCGTCGAGCTGCCCGTTATTGTAAGACGGAGCTGTCACTACTCAAAGGAGGGCCGTCGTATCGTGCGAGCGGGTGGGTCGTCCGGAGTGCACAATGGCGTCGTGCGTCGTTTCGTGGTGGATGCGCGCGTCCACCAAGTGCGGGATGCCGAGCAACACCACCACAGCCAGCGAGGTGCGGGCTCGAGGCAACCACGACGCCCGATGCGATTGTCTCGACGGGCTTGATGGCGTGGAGAGGCGCTGAGGGAATGCGCAGGCCTATGCGCAGCGTTCCGACCATTCCGCGAAAACGACCATGATGCTAACTCACCGATGGTACAAGGCTCGACTGCGAAGTTCCAATGGGTCCGCGATATCAGGTGACGGGCGAAGGCGTGACGACCCTCGACAAGCGGTGGTAGAACGGGCGGATGCACACTTTCGGGAACGAGAAAAAGAACAGAAAGCTTCTTACCTTGAAAATCGCAGACTTGGGAATTGCTTCAGGCAGGATTATCAGCACAGTTGAACGACCGACTTGAATCACGAGGCGATGAGTGCACCGTGGACGAGAGATGGTCACATGGGCGGCGGCGCTATCTTATGATGGAGAAGGGAACAGGGAAGCCAGGTTAGAGCCGAACGGAAACTTGGCGTGGCCAGACATGGGTCCACGCCAATCACCGCTTCGCGAAGCGCCATGCCAGCTTCCCCACTCCCAGCCCGCCCATCCAGCAACCACCAGCGTTATCATGACTGACTATGCACCAGCCCGTCAACTTCTGGCCTCTCTACTCCCTCCTGCACTTTGGTCTGCGACTCTCTCTGCATGCAGTAATGACTCTCTGCGAACAGCTTCCTATGCCTATCCGCGCATGCCTCTTCTCACCACCGCCACTCTCGCCCGCCAGCCTCACTGCGAGAGCATCGTACGGATGACACCCCTCTAGACCACCTAGGCTCAGCCGACACCTCCAACACGTATTCACATGGCTCAAACAGAGACAAAGGTGTGGCATGTGACACGCTGCCCCCACATTCTCGAGCTAATCGCCAACTACGCTTTACCCTTTTCGTGACTGGTTCCATCATGCAATACACAGCCCTTTACAAGATCGACTCTTACGCATTTTCTCTGAATGATTCGACCTCCACCAAGTCTGACAGAGGCTTCTACAAGCTGCTTTACACATTTCTTGAACAGTTCTTGACGTTGATGCTTCTTCTCCATGTCCATGTAAGCAGTTTGCTACAAACTTAATTCGAATCCGCGGAGGCAACCAAGGACTCTGCCCTCGCATCGAGAAGAAGGTGCATCATCGATCAGGACTCATGCATAGATCCACTCAATACCTCTCCAGTGGTATCGTAGATAATCCTGCATGCTCGATACAGAGCGTCTCAACCCGATATCATGCGTCGCATGGTAGCAACATTAAAAACACACTGCGTGGATAAGAAGGCATTTCTCGCTTCAAGTCTGCACGTTTTCTTATAAGTTGTAGCCAAGTAGGCTATCATCATACTGTCTTGTTCAATCCATTAGGTCTTGCTTACTGAGTTATTCGTTGAAGGCAAATAAGTTTGATGAGTGTAGGTCTGAAACAGCGAACCCTGTGGTGATAGTGGTAAGTTTAGTCCACTTTCACATAAGCCAACCAAAGAAAGGCCCCTGTATATTCATCACATGCTGCAGACTCTACCAGCCTCGTGTAATCATAGTTTCCAAAGTCGCCACTCAGCCCTCCAGTTCCTTCTCAACTTCCAATGTGTTTCAGTCATCTCCACCACGTGCGCTGCATCTCTAGGATCTTACATTGCCCCTAGCAAACTGTACAATTGTCCCCCAGAAGATGGATTTGCACAATTTCACGCGTGGAAAGGTATACCTCACAGTGGCGAACGGCAACGTCGCCCCACATGCACACACGTACCACACAAACATGAAGCGTCCCACGACACGAACGTCCTTCTCGAGCGCCAAAACAGCCGCATTCAGGGCGTCGATTTAAAGTTGGTGGTCGCGTGCAACCTTCAGACTCCCCACAAATGCGGGTTCTCCCATCTGACCTGGGAAGCAGCCATCACACAGGCGCTAATCTGTGGCCGTCCGCTTACCCTAGGAAGGGGCGATGGGAAGTAAAATTTCCCCAGAAATCATGTAATTTGCTATATGCAGTGCGTTGAAGAAGAGAGTAGCGGAAACATATATTCGCAGGTACATTGTAATATAAAAGAAAACGATTGGAGTTTTTTAGACAGCACCTGGAGTCAAACAAAACAAGACGCGTATGAAATCTTACCTATAGGAGGCAGAGGCATCGTTCGTCGCATTGAAGGACGGATTGAGCAGATGGGCACAAAGCTGGACATAAAGACTGTGAGCATACATGAACAAATGAGAAGGAAACAGAAAGAGGTTAACGGAAAGCGAGAGAAACAAGCCAGGTCGTATGGCCAAGGAATCGGGGCTGTAATATTGACGTCTATCGTTGACGACGGATGGAACGAAGTCGGGAAGACGGGTATCCTGACACGCGAAAACATCACGCTATGACATCGTCAACCCCTACAAGACGAAGGTAGTGTACAGCGCGACTTACTGATAGCAAATAACTCAGCATTCGACTATTCAGCTGTATACTCCTCCATCTTCTTGGTTAGCTACCAGAATAAGTCACAGTGCTGTTCACATCATGGCAACCAGCCTGCGTGCGCCTGCTTGCCTCGAGTATTATACATTGTCCTCAAATGCTATCAAGGGAGCCGAATCGAGGTCGAAGTCGTATTCCTGATCATTTCTACATGAAGCTCAAATCTAGATCTAGCTGTCCCAGTGTAAGGGTGCAAAAGGGTTCGTTGCAAGGTCAAATGTCAGCGTAAGCCCTGGTATTCCCACATCCTCCTCAGTAACAGCGCAGTAGTCCTTCCGCATCTGCAGCTCCAGCTCTTCGAACATAAGCCGGATTCCAAAGTCCCAGTACAGGTACGGCTGCAGCTCGAATAGTTGAGTCTCGTAAACCCCCAACATTGTAGCCAGACCCAATATGTCCTCATCACAATCGGCCCAAAGCTCATCCTCCAGTTGTTCCGATACTTGACGACGCCAAGTCTTGAACGGTACCACACCCTTCTCAGCCCAAATCAATATATCAAGCAACCCCGTCTCACGCTCCCACGTACTCACAAAACGCCCCCGAAACTCGTACGTGCACCAATCGCAGGCGACCACGCCGCAAACGGAGCAGTAATTCGTCCAGCTGCCCGCGATATAGTTACAACCCAGACAGTGCGCATATCCATATTCTGTCTGTGATAATCGCAAGTGCCGGTGCCACGAATGCCTACATTCCAGCTGCTGAAAACTTGGAGTACCTCCGCTGAAGACGCTGTCCTCGGGATGCGGATTCGGAGCAAGAATCGGGACGCGTCGGGCGAGACGAATTTGTTCACGGACAGAGTCGGGTGGTGGTGATGCCTGTGAGTGTCCCTGAGATGCTGGTGCCAGATCCCACGAAGTCACAATTGTAGCTTCGACTGGGTTTGCTTCATCCGTGAAAGGAACAAGCTCCACTCGCCAGGAGTTGTCGAAGTTGAGGATTTGCACGTCTTGTTCTGCATCCAGTTCTTCGTCCCATGGCCTACCACCCTGTGCTGGTTCTCCCCACTCAATCTCGTCCTGAGGCGCAATTCCGTCTGCTCGCTCGTTATTTCCAAATTGTGCGTCGTCTACCCATTGTTCTTCATCGGCATAGTCTATCTCGTACTCATCGTAATCCAGGTCCTCATTGTCCGAATACTGATCGTGTTCACTGGCTGCACTTTCTTCCACAACAGCGTGGCTCAGTTGTCGCTGACCAAATCGGTTGAGCCCCATGCGGTTATAACCAGTGTCTCGGTGTAGGCCTCGACCACCCAGCTCGTAACCCTCGTTGTCGTACCCTTCCTCTGGGTCTCCGTACGAAGGGCAACCGGCGTCCTGATGGAAGCCCTCGCTAGTCCAAGGCTGAAGACAAACGAAGCAGAACTCATGATGACAGTAGTGACAGGTCATGTGGTTGCAAGCTTCCTTGTGCTCCATCCACATACGGCAATTCGGACACGCTTTTGCGCGGCAGCTAGCTGAGTACTCCGGTAGCCATTCTGGTCTCACCGTATCGTCCACGTAATCGGTGCACCGGTGCTCCTCATCTTCCCACTCATTTTTACAACCGACGCAGGTATTGGTTCCACAGCTGCAGCGTGCCACCGTGAATAGAGGATGATCATCTTCCACACAGCTTTTCGGAATATACGAGCGACATTGCTCATTAACACAGTAAACGCGAATAGCGCGCGGCGTGTAGTGTTCTTCTGCTCTAAGTGAATATGCCACGCGTACCTTAGGACTCAAAAGATGCTCGACAATGGGGCGAGGGAAAGGACTACAGCACTGGGCTGGAAAAGCGTCTATGTCGGCGATTGCAGCGTTGTACGCATCGACAACGCAGCTGTTGCATGTGAAGTGCTCTTCGCAATGAGCAACACCACCTGAGAATGGGAAATCGTCTCTGCAGATGCAGCACTCGTATTCGATTGTGTCTTCGGCTAATCGTGGCTCGGTGGATAGTCCTTCGGTGTGAGCTGTCTGATCTTCGGCATCAGAAACTACGATGTCTCCTACTGTCTTCGTAGCGGACTTGCGAGCTTTTCGCCATGCCTTACGATTCATACTGGAGGATGATAGCAGGATAGTATTAAGAGTGCCTGTTGGTGATGGTTGACCGGCAGGCTTTGACTTAATATTAATAAGGCTTTTTCTACTTGCCATGTTACTCGACCGAGAGTACCAGTATGTTTGGGTTTGGTATGAAATGCGGAATTCTTGAGTAGCTCTTCCTCTCTGGGGAACCAAAGTGCCAGTTTATGGTACCGAGTTGTAGCGTAATAGTGGCTGGTACTTGATCCTAAATCAGGGTCAAGTGGATTTTCCGATTGGAAGTTGTGACGAGCCTCGGGTTGAGAAGTGGAAGTGGAGCTCACAAGACTGTGGTTCTAGGGTTGAACTGGTCCACGCAAGGAGGTGGGTGCATTCATGGCGCTCCAGGTCACTCAAATGGACCCACATATAGGAGAGCGATGATGAGAGTATCACGTCTGTGCATTATTTCACTCTAGAGGCGCCTCCATTAGTTGCAGTACTGCTGTGAAAGCTTAGAGCCAGCCCTCTCTTCATCATAAGAATTTCTTGCTGAGCGGAGCGAAACTGCATGAAAGTGCTTACTCGATCGTAAATCGAATTTCACAAACCGAAAAAGCCCACACCTAGCAAGCGGATCGGACTTACTGCTCACTGGGGTAGTGTCATGACAGGTACGATCAATTGCGCTTCGGTAACCAAAACATCCAGGACGTAGTTGATAAGGAGCTTAGCAGATTGACAGATCAAACTACATCGACGGTATTTACTCGATGGCTCGTCCTCGATGCGAACTCAGTGACCGTTGATTCCAATCGTACCATTCAATCCGTTCCCAACCCCCTTCCTAGGTACTGACACTGCGCTTCCCAGGCCTTCCTCCTCTGCCATTTTCTTCTGCCACGGCAACATCTCCTTCGCCGGTACCGCCGGTCCAACCTCGCCACCTTCCTTCCTCTTCTCAGCCCATTCGTCAATGTCTTTCTGCTCGACGAAATTACCATGTAAGCCCAAGCGCAACTTCACCGGCAGATGTATAACCGCTAGCGGACCCTGTGAGAGGTTCTGTGCATCAAAAATAAGGATATCGTTGCGCAAAATATCAAGATGGTTGAGCAGCGCCATGATATATCCCTCGCCTTCAACGAGATCCGCTGGAGAAGATGAGGCTTTGGGTACGAATACGGGTTCTTGGAACGTGCATGTCGGGCCTGCCCAGAAAGTGTCTTTCTTTCCGCTCTCCCACTCATAATGACCCAACACATTGAAAAGCCCACCAGCTGGCGGGCCACACTTCTGGAAGTCGTACGGTTTACTTGGGTCTATGTTGCATTGCCAGAAGTGGTTGTACTTCTTCGTCAACACTCGATCGTCGATGCGCGAAAACTCGCCGTTGGTACCGAAGAGTTTGTGTGGCTGCACCCGCGTGTTGGTAGGAGTCTTGGGATCAAAGACCCAGCGGTAAGTATCGGAGACGAGCTTATTACGCTGAAGTAGCGTCATGGGCGTATCTGCTTGGCTGTCTGGTGGGAAGAAGTAGAAGACATTGTCAGAGGCTATAGTAAGGTCAACGACGATATTTCCCGAAGAGTCTTCGTAGGAGCCGGCAACGTGGCCATGAAAGCCTGGTAGCATTAGCATATATCCCATGCGATATCACTGTGTGTAGGTCTCATACCATTGTCAGCACGTAGCCAGACGATATCCTCTGGCTTCCCATTGCGGCGAGGCACAATGCCATACCACTGATCTTCATCGGGATCCCAAGCAAAGTGATTGCCACCTTTCTTGAGCCTCTCCGCGTTGACTTTGATTGGAGTGAGCGGTAGGATCAGGTAATTCTTCGTGATGGCGCAATCATGTATCATTCCGCAAAATGGTGCCTTGTACCAGCATTCTTCAGTCTTTTTCCCGTCTTTATCAATCGTGTACACCACGATGTCGCAACTAGCATCGTACCCATTACCTCCGGCTTCATAGCCATAGCAAACCATCTCCCCAGTATCCGGGTCGAACTTGGGATGCGCAGTGAACGTCGGAGATTGTACTTGGCCATCGAAATCATACCGACCAATTGTCTCAAGCGTGACCGGGTCCATGGCAAAAGGTGGCCCGTCTTCCTTCGTCGCTAGCAACACTCCACGCCAGAAGATGATGTTAGTATTCGACGCTGTTCTGATGATGCCTTTCACCATCTCGTTATCTGTGTAAGGATTTCTGTACCGTCCCAGTAGTGACTTGCGCGCTTTTGTTTCCGCTTTGAAGCGATCGGTATGTACAAATCGCTGTCTGAAGTCGACGTGACCATTCTCGAACCGGAATGCAGATACTGAGCCATCACCATTGAAGTGTATGTCTTCTTCAAACAGAGGTGGAAAGCGATGGTCAGGTTGTATGCGAAAGAAGGTGCCGTTTATGTCTCTAGGAATCTGGAAGCACTGAGCTTCAGGCTCTATATATCGAGCAAAATACTACACCTACTGTACCAGTCGTCTCGAGCTCGAAGATGTCGGCTTCAAGTCGTGATGGCTTATTGAAGCCTTGGAAAAAGCCACTTTCTGGGAACTTGACCTGATCACCGGATCGGCTCCCTTTATGATACGCTGGGGATGCGGGTGTAGCGAGGGAGAATATGTGCGCCATGGTATGCTCTCAACTGATGGCGAAGTTTGGCATCGCAGCTCGACCCCATTGTTATGAGTAGACCTCTGGAGCAGGGTATGCAAGTGTTTGGTACGAGATGTACTGCCGTGCTCGGAAGTCACGAGTAAGCATGTGGGGAAGTGAGCTTGCGGGGTAGATGGTGGTGGCTACAGGGGTTCTTAAGCCCGGACTGATCAGACCGCACAGGACCGACAGCGGCACGTTTGGTCCGAAGAAGAGAGCTTAGGTTTAACATATGTTGATCGTACGTGTTCGGGCACGTGTAATGTCATGCACTGGTGGCAAAATATGGTTAGCACACGAGACTGAAATGCCTAAATGGATACTACACACAACAACGTTGGAGACGCGTAAGCGTGGTGGGAAGTCACCACTTTACCAATCGATGAGAAAGAGACGAGTGAAAAGAGGGGTGCAACACGACTCTTTATGGTACCTCTTATTCATTAGAGCTGCAAAAAGATGTAACACGCGGCTAGCAAAGGCTGTGATGATATCGAGCTACTATTTGCTTGCCATAGAACATATCCGTTAGTGGTGTGTGCAGTACTACACCTAAGTCGTGCCATTCATCTCCGATTTTGGTTTGCTCAGCACGAGTGGAGGAGTGCTCGTTGAAGGGTCTTTCCCAAAGTGTGGAGCTCTAAGATCGTCGTCGGCCACTTGCTCACCAGTGACAGGGTGCTTGTAGTGGAAGGGCACGACGCGCGTGTCTGGCCAGAGCATCGGGTGATCGCACAACACATCTGGCCCATTTGGATCTTCTGGATACGTCTTCGAGAGGAACGGCACGTAGTTGGGCTTGGTGTGTGCCCAACCTTTTTCGAATGTCGCGTGCCAAAACGGGAAGTACTTCAGCCTGAAGATCTTCCATACGCCATTCTCTTTGATGTACTCGTTCTCATACACTCCACCCTCCCACCATTGTACCAGGCCGCGAGGATGTGTGTCCTTGATGCTATCGTGGGTACCAGCCGACATCATACTGCGGAAGCGGCCTTTTGCACGTGTGCCCTCGGAATTGACATCGACTATGCCTTGCATCTGTGGATGATCAAGGAGGAAGCCATAAACAGGGCCATTACGCCCAGCTACGAAGGAATTGGCGAATCGACCGATGTACAGTCTTTGTACGCCCTCTTTGCCATTGTATCGGCCCCCAAGAAACTCAACGCATGTGTCAGGATGGTCGGCGTATAGATTGGCGACCTGATACACTTAGCTTTTGTTCAGAGAAACGATGTGATTCTAATTACCTCTTTGTATAGACACTTGTCGAGATAGTAACCGTACGTATACTGGAGCTTGCGGATGTCCTCCTGATCTAACGTTCCGTTAGCTAGCCACACGGAGGCTAATCGATGGCTGACTAATCACGTACCACTCAAACGCGTCACTTCCGCCTGTAGCTTCTCCACTATCGCCTTCAACTGCTCGATTTCGCTTCCCATGATTTCGCGGTCTTGAACAAATAATGGTGAATGGTCACAACCTGGAGGGTACGGCTATTCATTCCTTCTTAAGACTCGCAGTCCAACACGAAGCTTCTCACGGCACATGAAGGTATCTCGTGGGATTCGCAACCAAAGTTCCCCTCTTGCCAGAGCTCCGCGAATGGGCTCGCCTATCACGGCAGTGATATAGGTGCGATATGCATGAAGTCGCGGGATGATATTGCCGGCGGGACGCTTTGAGCGAACGTGTGGAGCAAGACCGGCACCGAGGTGGGGTCGTCGAAGTCATCGAAGCAACACCGTAGCACAGCCTCGCTTCTTCTCCAAACTTACTGCGCTATTTTCCATTTTAAGATAGCCTACACCACTAAAATATCTCCCAACTCACTTTCCGAGTATCAATCGAATTTAATCGCTCAAGATCTTAGTATCGCCAAAATGGGTCTACCAGAGAAGATCGAAACGCGTCTCTTTATCAATGGAGAAGTCAGCTCTCTTCTGTCGATTGGAAAAGCCCCAGCTAACCTCAGCGTAGTTTGTCGAATCATCGAACGGAAAAACTTTTGACATTATCAATCCAGCCACCTTGAAGCCTGTAGCAAAAGGTGGGTGTGGGGCGCCTCAACTCAGAGTAGTTAATTCCTGACGGTTATAGTACACGAGGCGTCTGAGCAAGACACCGACAATGCCGTAGCAGCAGCAAAGGCTGCCTTTCCTGCTTGGTCTGAATTGACTCCGGAGAAGAGAGGCTCGTATTTCAAGAAATTAGCAAGTCTAATTCGAGAGAACAACGATGAACTGGCTGCTTTGGAAGCAAGCTCGATGGGCCGCCCGGTGGGTGAGTTTATCGATGCTTATGCCTCTGCTGCAAAATGGGACCGCTACGCAGAAGCGGGATACAGTGTACAAGGTAGGATGCTTAGAATTGAATGAAGAAACAGAGTGCTGATTTAGAGCAGGCACTACGAGCATTCAGACCCCGGGATTCGTCAACATGACATTCCGCCAACCTTATGGTGTTGTAGCTGGTATCATCCCGTGGAACGTGCCATTATTGTTTTTGGCAAACAAATTAGCACCAGCCCTTATTGTCGGAAACACTGTTGTCTTGAAGAGTTCTGAAAAGGCTCCATTGACCGTAGGTGGCCCTTTACATGTCCATGTAGGAAACTAACAATAGCAGTCTGCTAAAATTGCTACTTTGGTACAACAAGCTGGCTTCCCTCCAGGTGTGATAAACATCATTACTGGCTTCGGGAATGTCAGTGGTTCGATCCTGAGTCATCATATGGATGTGCGAGCTTTGTCATTTACAGGATCGAGCCGTACAGGACGTCTGATTCAAGCTGCTGCCGCAAAGTCCAACCTCAAGCAGGTATTCCTTGAGCTCGGAGGCAAGTCACCTGCGGTCATCTTTGAAGATGCCGACCTGGAAAAAGCCGTGAAAGAAACAGCACATAGCATTCAGTGGAACAGCGGTCAGGTTTGCATGGCCAATTCGCGCATATACGTCCAGGATACAGTTGCCGACAAGTATATCGACCTCTTCAAGCAGAACTTCGAGAAGGAGATCAAGATGGGTGACACCCTGGAGAAAGGCGTCAACCACGGCCCGCAAGCCGACGAGGCGCAACACAAGACCGTATTGGCATATCTGGAATCGGGAAAGCAATCTGGCGGTGAACTCATCACTGGTGGCGGCGCTCCATCGGGTCGCGAGGGCTACTATATCGAGCCTACTATCTTCAAGAACACACCAGAAGACGCAAAGATCATGAAGGAAGAGATCTTTGGTCCAGTCGTCAACATCAACGTCTTCAAATCCGAATATGAAGTACTTACCAAAGCTAACGCGACAGAGTTTGTCTCACCCTCCTTAGCGTGGCCTAGCTGAAACAAACGCTGACTAATTCTGTTCAGGTATGGGCTGTATGCATCGGTGTACACTAAGGACATCGATCGTGCAATGCGCTTCGCTAAAGGCTTAGAAGCTGGTACCGTTGGCGTCAATTGTACTTCGCCAGGTAGGCAATACCCATTCAGCTCAATTATACATGACGCATTCACTGACGTCGCTCCAACACATAGTCACTGGCGTCGACATGCCTTTCGGTGGATACAAATCATCAGGATCAGGACGTGAGGGCGACCCTTTATATTCTCTGGACAACTTTCTGGAGACAAAGAGTGTCTTGATTAAGATCTCTTAAATATTGCGACATGAGTCGAGCGGCTGCGACATGATTTGCCGTCTCTCCAACGCTATTCTGTGTTCGCTATAGATTTTGATTAGCCGACCGGCAGGTTCTGCAGGGTGGCCTTGCGTACGCAACGACGCCCCAGCAGATCCCCCGCTAGAAATGGGAACCCTTTTCCTTTGTCTCCAACTGCAACAGGCACGATGCTCTTATGACTTCTCCACGAACTGCTGCAAGCTTGCCGAATGAGACTTTCGCATCGCCGCTAGTGTCATCCTACCCGGCCGGGCTATCGTGGGTGTCGGATGAATATGGCCGAGTACTCCGCCGCCGCCCCGCCGCCACGAGCTTCGGCGCCCCCATCCAGCAGAGCACCGAACGCCCATCGAGTCCACAGCAGTTGCGATCGGTGTCGCAGTAGGAAGACAAAGGTAGCTAAGACAGTTCCACCTCTATCAGTGCCAAGAATCTAACCATCCCCTCTAGTGTATTGATCCTGGTAGGGCTCTTTTCCCACCGGTAGTAGAATCGTGCCGGCAATGACACAGGCTGACAATCTTAAGTCCCGGGACCATGTCGTTACTGTGCGCGCACAGGCGCTGTGTGTACTATTGCTACCCCAAGAAGGAAAAGACCTTATTACCATGTTACCGAAGAAGAATACCAATGCTCGATGCGCATTCTCGAACACTTCTTCCCTGGTCATGAGCTTAACCTGCAGTCCCTCAGAACCATTGCTAAAGCGATCAAGGACGGTACCTTTAATGCAGAGCCCGTCCAGCATACCGAAGGCCTCTTCAGTAGTGATCAGGCATCACCTGAAGATGCAGAGAGCGTTGAAGATGGTGAAGAACAAGACGTGAACGAATTGCATGAGCCATTGGGCTGCATGCTGAAAGATTCAAGAGGGAAATTTCGTTACGTCGGCGCTCATAGTGAAATCCCCTTCAACGCGGCTGTCGCTACCTTGGGCATGCAAAGGAAAGACCCTTCTATTATTCCCGGGCCCAAAGTAGGGTCATATCCGCCGAACCTACCAGTTGCCTCGCCTTCTACAGACTCCGGCGCAGAAGAGAGCTACTACCTACCTGGTCGGGAATTGTGTGATATCTATATTTCTCGATTTTTAGATGATGTCCATTGCACGTACTGGCTGTATCCGGTCGAAAGTCTGCTGCGACGGGTGGATAGCACATACTCAGAGTCAGCACCACGCTCGTCCAGCTCCTGGATGTGTTGTCTTTACACCATGTTCGCGATTGGTGCAGCCAACTACGTAGGCAGCAACGGCAACTCTCCCCCACCAGACTGGCCAGCTGCGTTGGACCTGAAGACTTCAGAGGACTATATTACACTTGCAAAGCAACTTATCCCCACAGTCTACGACGAGGCCGATATTGATAGCATACGTGCGATGGCCATGATGGTGAGTCCTGTCAATAGCTCCAGAAGCACTTTCGCTAATCACCATTCAGAGTATCGCTATGGAGAACCTTTGCTCCAGAGTCAGTTCCTACCTCTACATGGGTGCTAGCGTTCAGATGGCGTTCTCCTTGGGTTTACATCGTGACCAGTTGGCTGAGTCTGGAAACGCAATGGAACGAGAACAAAATCGCAGGATTTGGTGGACATTATTTCAGCTTGATCAGGATATATCATCGCGAGGTGGTAGTCCTACGGTCGTTGATGAACGCTTCACAAAGGTCACCACGCCTATGCCTTCTGAGCAGGTAGGTTTACAGTCGACTTGCACCAAAGCGCGCATGCTGACGATCACAAGATCTTGTATCCCGGACTACATACGCCACTATCCTGGATGGCAACATCAGTATCCCTCTGTCGATTGAAGCGCGAGATTATACAATCAGTCTACATGGAACGCTCGGCAAACTCTATATCCTTCTCAACCGTGTCCAACTCCCTTTTACTCCTGCAAAAGTGGTATCGCCAGATGCCGCCGCATCTCAAGCACGACGTACCTTCACCTCCAACGCACAGACGCGCGGTAGCAGTTTTACACCTATATTACTGGAGTACCACGATATTGCTTACACGGCCATTTCTTCTATACCTTGTTATAAAGCACGGGACGCTAGCTTCGAGCAAGAAAATCTGGTTCGAGCGCATGGGCAAGATGTGCATCGACGCAGCACAGAGGAGCACTACAATACTGGAGCAAATGGCGAGTGATGGTACGTTATCGAGTCTGACGGCCTTTGATAGCACGTGCATCCTACGGCTCATCATGATCTTTATACTCGCCTACGCGCATACGAGAACCCCACGGTACAGCACGCATATCGAGAAGCTTGTCGAGCTTTCACGTGGCATGGAACAGATTGGGTTCACCAAGATGGTCACAGAGGAAACACCACTACGTCTTGCCGAGCTTGGCATAACAGGACAAGCCCAACAGAACAATAACAACGGCAACGGAGATTCGGGGCCAGTACATCTCGACGACGAAATGATTGCACAATTATGGGGTAACTGGGATCCGTAAGTACTCAAAGATTGACTCCACTCAGTTCGTGCTACTGACACACATATAGTAACTTTATGACGCCGCTACAAACACAGCAAAGCCTCGACCTGAGATTCGATGACTCCGGCGCTTACGACATCAACTCTGAACTATTGGCTTTCACAAATCTGGACGACTCGATTGTCATTGACCCATCGCATGCATACTCACATTATGGCATGCATTGACTGCGACATCACGTCTATGAGGCATGCTCCTCGACAGCATGCTAAGAAGGAGTTTGGGAGGGTCGCGTCATGTACATATGAGTGGACGCAACAGGAATTTTGGGAGTTTGTACATCATCAGTCTAGCGGTTTCTTTAGCGAGCATGACACAGTAGATGAACGACGGAAAGAGATCACGATAATATCAAGTATACGGGCGCCTCGCCAATTTGAGAAAACATCAGAAGACTGGGTAGACGTCTATTCAAGCAACTTCAGTGTAACAGAACAGCCTTTACATGCACCCCGCTGTCAAATCCGTAGCCAGGAAGTTGCAGAGAGTCTTGCAAGCTCGTTGATGAAGTAGAGGAAACGCAGGTCAATTAGGTACTGAGAGGCTTGACCCAAAATGATTTGGGTACAAGAAGCAGGGGGTTTCATAAACTGTTGAGACAAGAGCGCCGTGCTAATGGCGATTCCAATCAAAGCCACTGCAATCTAGAACACACGACCCTTTGTCTGCTTCATAGCGATAATGTCAATGTTTCGCCACATGAGCACTCCAGCCGTACCAATAACCCAAGCTGCAGTTCCCGCAATGAACAGATACCTCTGCGCATCTCCGTATGCCCTCTGAACAGCCAAGCGAGTAGGTGATCCAACAGGGTAAGACAACTGTGTGACGATATCCGCGTAGATCATTAAGAGATTCGGGAGGTCTTCAGCAGGGAGGTACAACATAAGCCTTTTGGGAACCACGTCCTGCCAGATTGCCGAAGAGACAGTCAGCCCAACGGCCGAACCGACGCTTCCGCACATGGATACTAGGGCGATGGCCACAGCGAAGTATTGCTGTTCTTTCACAGCGGCCAAAATTGCGATCTCGGTCGTAATTGTCATTACTCCGCCACCGAATGCGACAAAGATTTGGCACATGACAATGTATCCGATATTGTCGGTAGGCTGGCGGAAGTGGATGAGTAGTGCAGTCCCGAGGACCACTAGCGGAATCGAACAGAAAAGGGTGACAGGCTTGAAGCGACCGGTCCAGGACATGAAGGCGCCAATGAGGGCGGCGAAGACGTAACCGCCAACTGTATATGTCGACATGATGTAGCTGGCATGCGTAACACTCATGTTGAAGACGACCTGAAGGATAGACGTGAAGTACATACTCCAGCACATATAGCTGAAGAATAGTGCAAAAGATAGGATACAGGCTCCAGCGACGGTGCGATCTAGAAGGAGTTTCCAGGGAATGAAGCAGATCTTTGCGAAGAAACGCTCCCAGATTCCAAAGAGAATCAGGAGGACGATGCCGAAAACCAGGAAGCAGATAATCATAGGAGAATCCCATCCTTTTGCTTGCAGCGCGTATAGGTTGAATGGCAGGAGGAAGAAAGCGATACCGACAGAGAGGGTAAGTAGACCAACAGCGTCGAACTCGCGTACGTAGTATCTGAGCGATTCCAAGAAGGTACGTCCGCTCGAATGTTTCGGAACAAGACCAGCTTTCTTCGCCTTGAAATAATGGTACATGAACAGTCCAAACAAAGGAAGCGTAACTGCTGGGATAAGGATAGCTTCCATTCCAAACGCCCAACGCCAACCAGCTCCGTTGAGGAAGGCCGTCGAAATCGGTCCGCCGAGCCATGCGGTGATGAGATAAGATGAGCAGCACAGGGACTGAATGAGACCGCGGTGGCGCAACGAAGTTGTATCCGCGATGAACACGCTCAGACTGTATCCAACTCCATTGATACCGACGGTGTAGAAAACCTGCGACGCAGCGTATGCTTCCACGTTGTTACAGGCAGCTGACATGATAAGTCCAGCAGTGGCGAGTACAGCGCAAAGAAGGAACCCCTGTGGGCGACCGAAAACATCCAGTGTCTTGGCTATACTGAGATTTGTTACGCCTCCAATGACAGAGCTTAGAACACTGGTTGTAGGCGTGAGAGAGTGGAAGGCGAAGGAGGAGGTGACGTAGGGGATCAAGGCGCCGCTAACTCCTGCTACGAGGCCTTGGATAAAGTAGACAAGCCAGATGAGAATATAGGCCGTGATCAAAGATGCGGTTGTCCAGGAGAGGGTCACGGCTTCGACGGCTTGTACACCAGCCTGGTAGTTGGCGTCGACAGTGTTGTTTCCATCTGCGGTGCCGACATGGTCTGCATCTTTCTCTGAGCCTTGAAGGCTTCCGTGAGAGCCATCATGTACTTGGCTAAGAGCAGCCTTGTGCTCGACTTCGGGATCGTTTAGCATGGCTCGTCGCGTAACCTGAGCAATAGGTCTACAGTTTGCGGATGTCGTTTCACTGGAGATTGAAGGTGAAGAGGGTTCAGACTGGGAAGAGAGCGAAAAGACTTGTAACGGAAGCAACATGCAGAGCCTCAAAGCCGCGACTGCACCAAAAGATAAAGAACTGAGAACGTTTTTGACAAGATCGAGACCAATGTAAGCCGATAAGGATTTCAGGAGACCTTCAAGCCTTTCGTCCCATTTCGTGGCGAGTAAGACTCGAAGAGGCAATGGCACCGACTGTCAGGATCAGACGTGCATCGTAGGCGTGGCGTTTTCTTGCTCATACCTTCTCCACGGGCTACGTCGTAACACGCAAATCACATGAAAAATGGGTCACCAGCTTGGCAGAGGGATGAAGAAAGCACGTTCTCTTATTCTTGTAGCTCCCCACGCGTACGTGTGGTAAGCCTCTCCCGTCGGGTCGGTACGTTCTGCCAATGGCACCTGCTTCCTCCCACCCCTAAAGCACCTATCAGCGGGAACACGCCGGGTAAGATCCAACACCGACGACTTTCGCAAGGTTAAGGTATACCGTCGCCGTGTGGCTCGTATGCTGTCTGGTCTGCAACTTGCTCAATTGCGTCTAGCGAGAACGCCCGGGTACCAGGAATTAGCTCTAATGTGCTCAACCTCGACTTTGTGTCCAGCCCTGTGGATGCAGCTGCGCACAAAGGTCGATAGCCGTCAGCAACAGCCAATAGTTAGTTACATACAATACAGGCTGCGCCAATGGTGGGCCTGTGTCCTTCGTTCAAGTCTCTGCATGCATGCGTCCAGCGCACATCCCTTGCTGACATGTGGTAAGCTGAGCTTCCAGATCAGAACAGTTGAGCAGTCATCGAAGAAAGAATACCCCGTAAAAATGCGGTTCATCCGTAGAGTTGTTGTCGTACAAGGTCAGCCCCGAATTACGAGCCAAAGTCCATCTTGAGCGCAATCTTCGGCATGCCATCATCCTCCCTACTCGCCTCCTGCCTTCTCGGCCCTTGCCCACTCTTCAATACACTTTCCATGAAACTCCTCTGCTCGGTGTCTAATCCAGTCACCACACCCCTGAATGCTTGTTGATCCGCACTAGCGATTTCCAGCAACCGCGCCGCAGTTTCCTGGCTAGCCTTGGGCTCCTTCCGCGCTCGTGCTAGCAAGGCAGGTATTATAATCTTAGTTGCAGTCTGTCGCTGTGATGGTTGGGGCAATGTGGAGATGAACGTGACAAGAGTCTGTGCGAGAGTTGTACGTGAATCGTCGAGGCCCTCAACATCAGAGGCTGATGCGAGGAACGAAAGGGTTGGTGGAAGTATGAGCTTTGCGATGCTTGTCTCGAGAGCACCCTTCTTGGGTAGGAGGAGGAGTGAGCGACAGCAACCTGCTGCTACCTTGCTTGTTGTTACGGTGCCGAGACAGTCGAATAGGTCATCAATGAAACGCTTGACGAGTGGGTCGTCGGGCGAAAACGCAGAGGCTACAGAGCTCAGTAAGATTGTAGTCGCAAGAATCGTATTCTTCTCGCATGCAAGGGCGGCATCAAACTCGCGTTGTTGCGCGTATCTCAAAATTGCAAGGAAACGCGCTAATGTTGCACGAAGTTGCTTGCTAGTATCGTCCGTACCTTCGGCATGTGGCGCAAGGCTAGTGATGAAGCGCTTGAAAATCGGGAGTGCTTGCGGAATGACTGTTGTTTGACATGCTCCGGTGCTTAGTATAGTTGCAAAGATGTGAAGGATGCAAGCGTGGAGGTCGGCTTTGATGATCGACGGGAAAACTTGCGCGGCGTCCACGAGCGCGGATAGGGCAGTTGTTAGCAGAGCGACCGCCTCCTCATTCATCTCGTGGCGTGCTTTTGCTTTGCTATCTTCTAACCCAGGTACTAGTCCGGACAGTACCAGTACCATAATTTTGGTCAATTCGAACAGCTGATCGATATCTTCAGAAAGATGCTCATCAGCAGCGGTAGCTCCCTGGTCTCTCCGCGCAGATGGATGGCCAAGGCACAGATTCCTTGTAATCTCAACAATGACCGTCTGAACTGTCAAACCCTCGGTAAGCACCAAGCGATCGAGCATATCCATAGTTTCCGAGAAGATAACTTCCCGGTAGATTGCATAACCGGATACTGACGGTCGTAGGATCTTCTTCAGTGCCTGGAGAATCTCCAATATTTGCTCCTTGGAAGCCTGTAGGTCACCTGGACGACCCGCTAATGCTTCAAAGGCGAGTCCAAAGAGCACAAAAAAGAAGGCAACGGGCTCGTCGCGGTAGTTGATGTGACCAGACTTTCCATTAGGCGCAGTTTCGGACAGTTCGGTTTTGCCATCTAAGGCGTCGAAGACAAACTCGCTGTCTTCGTCGATAAGGCTGGCGATGGCGTCTACCAGGTTTAGCCAGGTGTCTTGGTAAAACTGCAGTATATTAGCACGTGTTGGACATCGTCAACGGCTATGTGTACCTTCAATAATGTCTCGCGATTAAGCGCTGCATAGATCGTGTCGAGACTTCCAGACAGAGAGGCCGAGCCCATGGAAGAGGAAATGTCAGGCTCGAACCTCAGACGGGCATACTCTCGTAGCGATGCCAGCCAGAGAGGAGTTAGTTTCGCAATATGTGGCTTCAATACATCCACCAAATAGCTCTGCTCAGCACTCGCAATCTGTAGCTCAGCCCAGGCGGAGAAGACCGCCATCTTAACCATGACTTGTGCATTGGAGCTGAGTCCCTTGAGATCGCCGATGGCTGCAGTTTCTGATTCGCTAGAGAAGTTCTCGAGCGCTGAGACAAGCAGCTTGAGGATACGACCCATTCGATCTACATCGGTCACGATACCGGTGGCGATGAACGTAGCGCAAACGTTAACAGCTTCAGCTGCGAGTTCGGGCGATGAGTCTGCTGCGAAGGCTGGCGTGAGAGCTGAACCAATTTGAGCCTGGTACTGCTCAAGCAGAGTGACTTCAGCGAAATCGGGGTCAGGTGTTTTGCCAAACAGCTTGAGCACTTGATCGATGATCTTCAGACCGCGGATCCTCAGCTGCACCACACCGGCTGTAGATGCAGAGAAAGCGATACGCACGACATCAGCGATCCTCTGCTGCAATGCCATAACGCAAGGCGATTCCTCTCGGAATGTAGCCTCTTTGCTCACCATTGCCACAAGCTCGCTCAAGCAATCCATACCGAAAGTACGAACTTGCCATTTTAGTAGTTCCTGACTGACTTGTGCACCATCTCCAGCTTCAGCTCCAGGGGCATTAGATGCTGATGCGAAGCCAGCGACTTCCTCGTCCTGCAGATCCGTCGCTCCTGCTTTTGGCTTTACTTCGATCTTGTCTTGCGTCTCGACCTTTTTCGTTTTGGTAAGCACTGAGTGGCAGCGTTGTACCCAAGTCGCAGTGTCTGATAACCCTGTTTGGTGCAGCCAGTTGCGGATGATGTTGCGCACGACCTCGTGCTCCGAATCACGATCGAGCACGTGCCACAGCTGGTCTTCGAGGCCAGGATCAGCAGCGCGAATGACTTCTTCCGTGTTGCGTCGCATAAGGTTGTGCAATCCATCGATAGCCATGTCTCTGATCTGTGCAGAACTGCTCTCGACGGACCGCTGCAGTTGTTTGACGTAAGCTGAGAACTCCATGTGACCTGGCGCATACAGCGAGATGTGTTCCTGGCAACGCAAACTCTCAATCACAACCAATTCATCCGCATCGCCCTGGAACAAGTTTACGAGGGTCATGATAAGGTCTCGTGCTTTTGCAACATCCTGCAGGTCTGGTCCGAGTACGTTGATAGTGCTATCAACGCATCGCGCAATGACGGCGGGTGAGGGTATATCGATCTCTATATTCGAAGATGCGAGAGACGCCGACTCGTCGTTGTGTGTGTCTGCGGCATATAGTTGTGCCAGCATACCAAGCGTACTGGTGACATAACTGGAGAAAGAGAGTCCAGCGGAGTCAGCTACCCTTGATAGGCTGTCGATGGCCCAGAAGTGCACGACTGGATGTGGATCGTTGCCCAGTGACATCAGTATTCCGAGAATGTTCTTGAGGTGAAAGCCAGCAGCCATGCCACCGAGCTGAGAGTGGATACATCCAAGAGCGACGGCATAACCGGAACGAGCATTAGGTTCACGGTTAGCAACAATCTGATCGACCAGGTAGTTGACTTCTGTGGTCGTAAGAGCGTTTCCAGAGCTATTGCACAAGCGTCCCAATGCTTCACCAGCAAGGTTCCGTATGAACGGGTCAGGAAGGATAACAAAGAGCTAATGAAGTCAGTACAAGGAAGACAGAAACAACTTTATACGCGACTTACGTGCAGCAAATCTTGCATCACCTTTTCGACCGCTGGTCCCTTGAGGCTGCCAGGAGCCGAGCGAGTTTCCTTGACTGCAACTTTCAAAGCAGATAACACAGCATATGCAATGTTGACCATCATAGCCGTCTTTCTGTTAATATCACGCTGCAGACTACCAGCCGATAAGAAGGATGTCATCTGCTCTAGAATACTTTCCTGAATCCTAGCTGTTTGTAATGGGAGACATATGGCGAATAGCTGAAGTGCTGCGTTGACAACTTCCGTAGCTGGTGGGTCAGGGAGCTCGTGGTTCTCGTCCGATGCCCTGATATACAAGGATATCGAATCGTGTTCGCGAGCCCCGCAGATGGGCGAAAGAAGTGTGCGATCAATAATGGCCTCAGATCCATGCCTCGTGAGCCAGTGATGATGGGTACCAGTTTCTTGCTCTCCAGGAAGAGGCTTTATGTCGAATCCCCGCACCAATCCAGTGACTCCAAAGCCATGGTTATCCGCCACCTCCCAAATGCTCTCAAAAGTTCCTGCTGCACTGGCAATCGCAGTACTGAAAGAGCTCGTGGTGTAGTTGTCGGGCTCTGCAAAGGACGCAATAGCGAAAGGTAGCAGATTTGTCTGGAGTAGGACCTCGTGGGTGCTGGCCGGACTCAGTTCAACAAGTCTGGTGTAACATTGGAGTACCCTCCTCCGTACCATCAGGTCGAAGTCGTGGAGCTGAAGCGCGGGGGAAAGACGTTGAGACATGTCGTCGGTTGTCTTCTTAGCCGGCAAAGTGTTCAAGAACATGGTCGTGTTCTGCAACATCGCGGCTAATCTCTTGGTAACATCCAGTGTCAATATACGGCTGTTGAACTCCAGAAATGTCAAGATGGAACCTAGTGCGCACTCTCGAACATGTGCCAGGAAACACAATTCTAGGTAGTTCCTTTGCACCATGTTGTCTCTATTCAGTGGTTTGGGGAGTGCGTTTTTCCACAAGAGAAGTAACTGTGACAGATGTATCTTGACAAAGTTGGGACCGAGCGTCATCAAACCTCCAATCAAGATCCAAGCAACTTGAATTTGGGTAGATCCAATTCTCAGATCTGAATTACTTGCAGACTTGAGCAGAGAAGTGGCCTGTGATAGTACTCTTGAGTTTACATCTACAGATCCATGG
Source organism: Alternaria postmessia (assembly GCF_024291825.1). Classification (NCBI taxonomy): domain Eukaryota; kingdom Fungi; phylum Ascomycota; class Dothideomycetes; order Pleosporales; family Pleosporaceae; genus Alternaria; species Alternaria postmessia. Next base: position 104,293 of record NW_026260085.1, on the reverse strand, counting down.
AGGGGTTGAGACGTAGATGTGCTGAGTACGGCAGAAAGGCCGTTGGCCAAACCGACACACTTCCTAGGTGATTGTCTTGGTCCAGCAAGGAGGCCAAGCTCTCGATTGACGCTGTTCATGCATATGGTGACCGCTGGAAGTAACTGAAGAGGACACGCAAGTACGAACGAGCGAAGACAGGCTGAGGCTGTTACCTGAACTGTATAACTGGGATGCTGCAAAACCTGAAGGAGTGCATCGCGGCAGGAGTCGGCAATAACGTTGGTGGCCGATCCTAAACTGTTGAACAGCGAGGATAGGGTACTCAGAGCCCCAATGAGGGTCTGTTTCGTCGGCTCTGGACGTTCTTTGAGCGCTTGGGGGTAGTCCTTCAGAATCTCATTTACCAAGAACCTTGCAGCATTGAGCTGACCAGATTCTCCAAGCATTTCGCGGCCGATGACTGATTCCAAGATGACGGCGACAAACTTCCTCGTACTAAGTGTGCGGTAGCGGTTCTGGACGATGATGTTGTTGCTGAGAAGATCGGTGAATAAACTTCGCGCAATCTCTGGGTATTTGGTCTCGATGATCTGTTCGCCTAGGCCCTTGATTGTCTTGATATAGCACACAGCGATTCCAGCTCTTGCGCGGTTACCAGCCTGGGGTCGGCAGTATTGTGTTGAAAGCAGTTTGAGCAGACTTGCTATTGTGAATGAGAGCTGTGTAGCCGACTTTCTAGGCGCTGGAGATTCAGAGCGCTCCATAACCATGTCATCGCCATCATCGTCGCCAGGTTTCTTCTTTTTCTTCTTCTGCGCAGTCGATGAACGGGTGATACCAAGGATCGGAAGGTCGACTGGCGCGTTCTCAGAATAGTTCTTCACCAAGGCCGCGCTGATGCACGAAGCAACAGCATGTCTCACAGACGATGAAGGACTGTCGATGGCCTTCCAAGCCACGTTTTGCAGTTTGTCAAAGTCATTGGAGTTGTCGAAGAAAGGTGTGTGTCGGAGCAGTTGTTCGAGACAGTAGCAAACAGCTGTCTGTACGAGATAGGACTTGTCGCTACCAGTATTGCGTGCCTGCTTCCAAGCATCTCTTGCGATGAGCTCATCGGCGTGTGAGCTAACCCCTTTGAAGACCTTCCCTACAGCCTTGAACACTGCCGCTCGCAGTCCAGTGTAGTTTTGCGAAAACTTGACGAGACCCAGTAGCGACTTGACTGCGAGTGGTGATAGGCCTATAGCGCTGTCTCCTGCCGCCTCGAAGATGGCGCCCAAGCAATGCACAGCCGCGTGCTTCGTCCTGACGTCCTTGTCGCTCTTTCCCGCCGCATTGATTATGCCGACCGCCTCGTTGATAGACTCGAAGAGCAACTTCCGGTCTCCCTTCTCGAATATACCAGCGATGGCTCGTCCCAGGTTGTTTCGGATTACGCGTGTGGGGGCGGGGGATGCGAGGTTGATGATTTGGAATATCTCCTTCTTAATGTAGATCTGATGCGCCGAGGCACCGTCGCCATCTAGGGCAGCTACATGGCGGGCGAGGTCGGAACTGAAGGTCAGCAAGTACAGGTCTTGCTGCTCCGAAGGAAGCGCGTGGAGCTTCTTGATGTCGAGTTCAGGGTTGGAGGGGCCCTTGTCTGCGGCTGGCTCGTCTGCGGCCATGTCTGATGAGGAGATCGCGCGACTTAGGTCGTGTTATCGCAGTCTATCGCATCCGGCTGTTCATATCGTGGGGCGGCCTGGTCTTGACAGATGTCGAGTGTGGAGATGCTGGTGGGTGCAGGTGGGATTGCGGACCCCCGTCTTGGCAGGCACGATGTGCATCTCCAACTTTTGTTACACGTGAAGATAGCAATCTATATCGATCTCCATGTCTATCCCAGTTCGCCGTGCAGTATTATCTGCTATCTCAAAGGACAGCGCGATAGCCTGCTCCTGTCGACATGTCCCACGCTCGAGGAATTGGCGCATACAAGAACAAGTGCGATGTTTGAGCACCACCCCAAATCTACAATCAGGCCACTCGTACGTCGTCCTCGCAATCCAACGGCACGCCTCTGACACAACATAGCAAGTGGGCGACTATCAAACATGACAAAGCCAAAAACGATGCTGGCAAATCCAAGCAGCGGTCTCTCATGACCCGCGACATCACCAACGCCGTCAAGCTCGCTGGCCCAAATCCCGACCTAAACCCCCGCCTTGCCCTTGCAATTTCCACCGCAAAGAAGTCCGCCGTGCCAAAAGCCTCTATCGAAGCCGCAATAGCCCGTGGGCAAGGTCTCTCCGCATCAGGTGCCGCTCTCGAGAACGTCCTACTCGAAGCGATCTTACCGCCCTCCATCGCCACGATAGTCGAATGTCAAACAGACAACAAGCTGCGCACCCTAGCCGACCTGCGCCTCCTTGTAAAAGAGGCAGGTGGCAGTGTATCAACGGTAGCCTTCATGTTTGAGAAAAAAGGTCGGATAATATTACGAAAGAAAGATGGTGTTGGGGTCGACGAAGTACTAGAGCCGGCTTTAGACGCTGGTGTATTGGATGTCGACGAGGATGCCGAAGGGAGAGTCGTGCTATACACAGAACCTGCATCGACAAACAAGACGGCGGAGAAAATGGCCAAGGAGCTAGATCTTGAGATCGAGGAGAGTGAGATCATCTACGATCCTAATGAGGATACAAAGGTACCGTTGGAGGATGAGGGAGCGGCCAAAGAATTGAACAGCTTCCTGGATGACCTGCAGGAAGTGCAGGGTGTACAAGGAGTGTATATGAACTGGACAAAAGGTAGCATAGGAGATGACGTCTGGGAGGAATTGAGAGGCAAGGTCAACGCGTGATCTCTGACTCCGGCCCTCCAGGCTGTTGTACATTTTTGTAATATACAGTGTTGTACAATACCGCTGATATCGGTGCGGACAAGATGTATCCCCGTGCTCAGCGCCTTTTGTGCAAGTGACTTCATGACGTTTTAGGCTGTAACTTCATGCCTGTCTCATAGTCGCTTCTCGTCTTGTTTATTTGTCATTCGGTGCCTTTCGTCGGCCCAGTCCCCATGTCTACTCCTCCCTTCCAGTACCCAGCTCCCTCAGCCTCTCCTGCTCCTCCCTTCTCCTCTTGTTCTCCAGATTCCTCTGCTTCAACCTCTCCAACTCCTTTGCAATCTCATCCCTATCGTACGGTATCTTGTGCGTCTGGCCTGGCTTGGGCCAGAAATCGGGGACCGTGAATTTGCCGTCGAGATTTGTGCCGAAGTAGTACATGATGCTGATTGGGAAGAGAATGTACATTCCGAACTGGTAGGTCTGGTTAGTTACGCGCACGAGAGGGGTCCAGGTTCGGTTTTGATCGGAATATGATGAGTCGAATGGGACTCTTATGTGGTGGGCGCTTTCCATTATGTTGCGCAGAGTTTTCTGGGGGTTGTACGTACCTTGAATACTTCTAGATTAGGGCCACCCATCTTTGCGGTTTGTGGTTGGGGTAGTTTGCGACTTGCGGCGCGGCTCGAAACTTTGGCGCACAAGTGGAGTGATGATGGAGTCGAAGATGCACAGATCTGGTCGGTGATGGTTCGGCGATTAGCTTATATAGATCTAATCTCCAGCCTCAGCCAGCGCGTCAGTTTCCCCACGTCGAAGCTGGGGAAGCCGCGTCCTTCACATGCGTTCTCCGCTCCAAGCGTGTAATTTTTGCGCGATATTTCCTACTCTCCACAGCAATAGACTCAAAGCTTCCAAACGTATCATAATAATGCGCACATTCTCCTCATCTACCTACCTCACTCTGTCGCGTTCGGTTGCGCTCACAATGCTCATTCCGTCTCCGCATTCTAGCCTCGGTTCAATGACATCTCACCTAAGAATCTCCCTAAGAATCTCCCCAAGACTCCTACAGACGTGCACAATATCTTGAGCTCTATTCCGTCTCATCCATTCCAGACCTCAACACCACAACCACTTGTACAGCAAACACTCACCCAACATGTCTGACCAACCCATCCTAACGACCTACCACGGCAAAACCGCCATAATAACTCTCAATGTACCCAAGAAACTAAACGCTCTGGGTGCCGATGAATACTACCAGCTCGCACGCGCCATGAACGAAGTCGCAGCCAGAGATGACATCTACATCACCATCCTAACAGGCAAGGGACGTTTCTTCAGCGCCGGCGCAGACGTAACCTTTGGCTCCAAAACCGACGACAGTGCCATCGACGAAAGACACCAGTACCTAAAGTCCTTTGTGTCCAACAACCTACACATAACACATGCATTCTACACGCATCCCAAGATCCTCATCACAGCCCTAAACGGCCCAGCTGTCGGTCTCAGCGCTGCGTTGATCGCGTTCTCGGATTTCATCTACGCTGCGCCACATACCTTCCTCCTCACACCCTTCTCCTCCCTCGGTCTCGTAGCAGAAGGAAATGCAAGCATAGGCTTCGTCCGACGCCTCGGCATTTCAAAAGCGAACGAGGCGCTCATCATGTCAAAACGCATTACGTGTGACGAACTAGTAGCTACGGGATTCGTGAACAAAGTCATTGAAGCTGGAGTTGATGTCAAGAGCGAACAGTACGGTGAGAAGTTTCTGGGCGAGGTCAGGAAGGAGGTTGAGGAGAGACTGGGCGATCATCTCAACAGCGAGAGTTTAGTGTTGATCAAGGAGTTGATTCAGAAACCAATGAGGGAGGCGTTGGATCGCCAGGGTGTGGAAGAGGTTATGGGTGGGTTGCAGAGGTTTTTGAAGGGCGTGCCACAGAAGGAGTTTGCGAGACTCGCGAGTGGGGAGAAGAAGCATAAGCTGTAGGGATTTGTTCACGCAGGTTCGCTGAGAGATGGAATATATGCAGGCTCATCTGCCTCATGTTCATTTGCATCCAAATGTCTTGTTATATGCTGGTGCTCAACCCAATGACACGCCCTCGGTAGCCAAAAGCTCACCACCGAGCGCATCCTGCTGAGTCGGGCTTGCAATATCCACAACCGGTCTACTCGCTGTGGATGTATGATCCGCCAAATCCTCCAACGGACTGGGTCGATGAGGCGGTGGGTTCCTCCTCTTCTCCTCCTGCAACTGGTGTTGCACGTAACTTGTGTACCGTAGCGCAACGAAGAGCATAAATGCACTGACACCGACTGTAATGGCTGCACGGCGCGTAAGCACCCATCGGAGACCCTCGACCTCGGAGCGCGCGTCAGAGTTGAGGGCAACTGTGATCTTGTAGTTGAGTTCTTGGATCTAGCAGAATGTCAGTACACGTATCTTGCACAAGCCAGAGCAAGACTTGACATACCTTCGTCTCCATGTGTCTCTGTTCCTGCCTGACGGCCATTTTCCTGTCATCAAAAAGCCCTTTAAGCTCGTCTCTCAGCCCACCTGTCTCCTGTCCCAGCCTCTGCCCCAGGATATCGACCTCGTGTTGCAATTGTCCCCTCTCCGTGCGCATCCTCTCCATCTCTCCTTTCCTCGCATTTCCAATTTCGGTCTTCAATTCACTACATGCCGCGCGGAAAAGATACGTGTCATTTTCCACATTACTCTTGCTAACAAGACCTTCGCGCGCCAAAGCCATGTTATCCAAAAGCGTTTGTCGCACAGCTTTCATAATGGTAATGGATTGTTCGGGGGTGTATGACGATTGCGAGAGTTTGCGGACGAGACCATAAGTGTCAAAGTGGTGGACATATGGTGGCGTCTTCAAGTGCGGTGCCTTGTGAGACTCTTCTTCCGCGGCGGTGGGAATGTGGAGGACGCTATCGAGGGGTTTCGGATCGCCCGTCTTTGGAGGATCAGGCACTGGAGTCTTGGGCGGCTCAATCTCCTCAGTCGCGCTGGTCTTGCTGGGCGTGGATGGACTGGTAGTCGCTGTTGGCGCATCTTCCTCTACTTCTTCTTGTTCGTGAACGGGGTCTTGTGGAGGTTTCTCCGCGGTCGCTGGGTCTTTTTGTTGAGGTTCCTTCGGCGGCTCTTGTTCTAATGCTGGAGCTGTATGTTCATACGCCTTTCCGTATCGCTGCGGGATCGACTGCTCCGGCCGGCGGGATGAAGTCGTGAGATGACGACGTGCTCGTCGCGTGCGTGACGCATTCTCCTTTGCTATCGAAGCGCGCACGCGTGGCGATTTCGCCGGCTGGAACAGCATAGGCCATAGGAATGGCAATCTTGGGGCAGCCATATGGTCGTGTTGTCGGAATAGCGAAGTTCAAGCTTCAAGAAATGGATTCCTCAGATGCGAGATTTCGGGTAGCATCGGTAGGCCTTGGCGGGGGATCTGCCATCCTGAAGTGGACATCCATGCCGAAGTCGGGAACCTCCATAGCTCACCATCGGAAAAGTGGCTTGTCAATCGCGTGTCAATAAACCATGTTTGGTTCCGAGTAATTACATGACTTCGTCTTAAACATGCAAGGCCTTCTGACATTGTTCATCTCATCGTAGTGTGGATTGTAATGCTTCTAGATTGATACCGAATTGGATATGACGTAACTTTGTATGTGCTTTAGCGCCCTGTAGTTGCTTCACCTTTGCCGATCGAATTAAACCATAATAGCATCTACCGTATCCTCCGCAACAGCACTTAGTCGTCTACTGACACTCGGCGTTTTATCAGGTGTCCGGGCGCCATCAGAACCCTGCTCTCCATCTGCACGATGGCGGCTGAGAGGTGGTGGAAGTAGGAAATGTCGTAGCGAGCGAACGCGTACAGGCGTTCCATCGGGTTGGCATGGGGACGATGTGCGGAATGAGGGCACTCGAATTGGGGTTCCGGCTCCAAAAGGCGAAGGCGGTATGAACGAGTACCGAAAAGCAGGGTGTTGAGACTTACTCGGCTCTGCTTCAAAGACCTTCTGATGTGGGTGAAGGCGAGCATCTGAGGTGGTAAAAGTCGCGCTTGTGGAGACTCGTTCCGTATCATCACTCTTCTCTCTTTGCCTATAACTTGCTTAGCATACAACACACTCAAGGACTATCATCTACTGACTTGCATCTCTCACACAGCTGTGATGTGGATTTCATATGGAAGGGCCACAAAGCCAATGTGGCCAAGACACCGATGCATGTCAGTGTGACCATAAGTGCAGGATAGAGCCCGTAGAACCAGAATTCGAGCCAAGAATGCGCTGTGAAGGACTTCATAGTGGAATGTCTGCTATTTCGCCTGTAATACAAAGCCCACGAGTTAAATCGGAGCTATAGGATATGTTGGTACGTTTGGAGAGAACAGAGCTGACACAGTAGTCCCGAGGACGTGGACAGTGTCTTTATGGTCTCCACAGCAAGCGATCAGGCGCCCGTCCCGTCCCGTATGGCTCCTGCCGTACTGTACAACGAGAAATGACTACATCATAGGGTTTGTATGCAGGCTTGGGGCACTGTCTTGTGGTTGCTGGTTGATGAACCATTCCTCCGCCATCGCTACCTGTGATGATAGGCCAGATAGCACTCCAAGTCAAATCAAGAAATGTGATAGGGCAAGGGCCAGATAAGACGGATGAATCTGGCGGTCGCGGTCAGCGAGGTCGATAATGAGGCCCGAAGGATTTGAAACACGACTAGAGGTACACCTTGCTGTGCCGCATTTCATACGCTCAATAACACCGATCTTAGACAACTCTGGTCTCGTCTGGTGCTTGATTTCCAGTGACAGCCCGCAGATCCTCTAGTTCTTCGTTCTTGAACTTGGTGTTCTGGATTTGTCGAAGAGTGGTTCGTGATATTTCAGACAAACAATCATTTCTGAGACCGGCTCTTACTTTCTGAAACTTGCGCGCATTATTTGGGAAGAGGATGAATCGGGCGTAAAAGGTCTGCATACGCGCAAGAAGCCATGATTCTGTTGCAATGGCGTTCTATGATGAGTCCAAGTTGAAGCATATGGATCTATTCCGAACGAGCACTTACCAGATTATTCACGGACTGTCACCAAGCGAGAGTGAAAGAGAATCGATTTAAATAGAGACGATTCGATAGAAAAGGGGCAATGCATCTGCGTGGTTTTTGATCTTGATCCCAACCGCCTGCCAAAGTTGCGTGTACCATCCGGTATAATCATGTTGTCGAGCAGCTTGACAATGCATTTCGGTAACTGTATGCGAGGCAGATGTCTGACTGCAATTAGTGAGGAAGTTTGATCAGCGCAATGCTGAGTAAACATGAGCCGGCGTTGTTGGATGAGTACGCAGCCACAAACGCCGATGAAAGGTGTGGGGCCCCAAACGACGACGAAAGTATGGTGTATCACACAGTGGGCTACCAATCTGAGTTCAATCCATGAGACACATCACCTCGCATATTTTACTGAGTGATAGCTTTTTCGTATGCAACCTCCCAAACACTAGACGTGCTGACGTGGATTGAGACTGTCAAATCGTACTCGAGGTGTAGTGGTAGTACAGTGAAGAAGCGGGGCCTCGGTCTCCGGGTATCGCGACAGTGCAGGCAGCGTGTCTTCTCGAGTAAAGACGTGTTCGGAATTGCAGTGCGGCGTGGTGATGAATGAGGATGGCACTTGACGGAGAGCGAACGACTGTGTGGGTTGCAGTGGGGCGGGTTAGTAGCTTCATTCAGGGTTAGTGCCAACAACAGCGGCGGTCTCACCCGCCCGTCCACCCGTCTTGTCCCCATTCTCCTGCATGCTCATCCCTTCTCACACCAACAACTATGCAACCCCAACGGGCGTTCATGCCATTACGCCCAACTCTTCATGTCCGGTCTTAGGCGATAGTTGGTCACCAGGTCTAAATGCCTACCTATGCTGCACGACTGCAGAATAGGAAGATCTTTCACTACTTCAAAAGGTTTAGATTGGTAATTGTAAAATTACTATTAAAAATTCATACCTCTCATATCGGATAAGAGAACTGACACAACTGACCTAAGAGACTGGTGTGAGTTGATAGGCCAGGGTCGCAATCCATGCCGCAGGCCTGACACCGCTACGCCCTGTGTACGGCTACTGAATTACTCAAAGACACATCTTTGAATACCGTACGAGAATTATTTCTTAGGTGTGCAGAATACGCTGTGGATATTCCGGTCAAAGGTTGGGCCCAGGTCTCCCTTGCTCACGTACGCATTCTTGCTGCCAAAGTCGAGCTTGACACCGTTGGCAGGGCAGCCGTAGCCGCTACTGGATGTTAGTTTGGAACAAACTAATTGCAGGAGAGAGACTTACATGTACCACTGGCACTGGTAACCTGGCAGCGACTTGATACTGCGCACTTTGCCATCGAAGTTGCCGAAGATGTTGTTTACGTCGGTACAATACAAGTTACCAGGGATAAAAGTTGATTCGCCCTTGAAGTTTTGGTCTTTGAAGATGATACCACCAGCGCCGCTTTGTCTGGTTTGCAATTCGGCCTGCGACGCGTTAGAACATGTCCTGAACGGAATATTGATAGGAAGAGGATTTCACATACGACTGGCGCAGCGCTGGCAAGGGTGGTCAGAAGAGCGAGGAATGGAAGGAAGAATTGCATGTTGTAGGTGCTTCTTGGCTGATAATGCGCGTTATTAGAGAAGGGGTTGAGACTTAGGAAGGTAGTTAAGAGCGTGGTGTTACTTCGGGGGTAATACGGATGTTAATATATTGGGAATGTGAGCATTGAGCGGGCGTAAGACGTAGTTCGATTTGAAGCGCGCTTGTACGGCCGCAATGAAATGAGAAGGTCAAGGGGTATCTGGCGGCGCAAATTGTTAACAATCGTTCAATCGAGGCAACCATACATATCACGCTAGGCAAACACTAGGTATCACGAGTGATTTAAGCGGTGACCGTGCCTCAGGCTTCCCTATTGAGCAAACATTGCATGGAAGTTGAAGTGGTCTATGCTTTCTTTATGAAAGCTAACGAGATTCTGGTAGTGAGTTCTGCAGCTAAGTGTTTATATTGAGGCACAGCAGTTCATAACACTCGGTTGAATGTCCGGATTAGGAAGTCGTGAGATCCTTCACCCAACTAACACTATATGGGGCGCGGATGAGCCCAACACAGGCAGAACTGGGCGATAACGTGTGTGAAGATTGGCCGGTCTAAGCTGCTGGAGTTTTGATGCTGCTACACGTGTAAGGCTTGGCTCAGGAAACTACTCCTTTTCCATCCACCGTTGGATCTCAACGTGAGCTATACTTGGAGAAAGATACTGTAAGCAAGGCCAGAGTCGGGTCGCATGGTACAGAATGCGCTTGAGTTGCTTACCGATGACGTTGAGATGGAAAACGACTAATCACCACTACGCCAAAGAGAGAAACTAAATACCTTTCTCGAGCAGAGTACTCCTTCCTACTACAACAAAGCGTATTAGAGCTATGTAGAAATATAGAGAATCTAGAAGTCTACAGTACTGTTAGTCTTCATAATCTCTCTTGTTAGCAGCTAATGTAAGCTGCAAAGTAGAGCTTGTTATCCCTACCCGCTCAGTTTTCTCTTGTATGGGGTGCAGGATAAGGCAATGCATCGGGACATCAATCATGTTATGTTTCTACGCTCTAGCCATCCGATTTTCTACGTTGATACCGATTTCTAAGTGTGACAGAGCTTCACTCAATATATATGACTTCCTCGCTGCCTGTACAGGCCTCGTATGATAATCTAAGACCACGAGGCTTCTCTCTGATCATCCCTGTTTCCTTTTTTAGGATCCAGCAGCGATGCTCATAGTCTGTGATGCCGATCCTCTTGTAATGTTGTCCTACTGCTTGGAGGATCATGAAAGCGGGACCAAGTGAATATGGTTCTATGTCCCTGTCTTTTCTAGTGCTGTCAGAGACCAGTATCGCTTTGACAGTGTTATTCAAGTCCAATTCTGTGAGTTCAGTGTCAAGCCACAGCTTGAAAACAAGTTCGATTTCTTCGCTCTCTCCATCAGTGGACTGAAAAACGACCACTGGTTCATTGTCTAGTTCATGGTCTGATTGAGTGTCGTGTGTCTCAGATGCTCCATACTTTGTATGCGTGCTCAAGGAAGCTGTGTAGAGCGTAGCTCGAAGACGTAAAGTAGGACCAAAGTTCATGGGTAAAGGGTCACATTGACTTTCGGTCTGCTCTTCTGGAAGCAACCAGCGTCCATCAGTTGTGCGTATGTACGCAACATAACCTTCCCTGTGATCTTCCAATATGGATCTTGGGATCCATTTTGACCCGGTGATCGCCACCCAGGACCAAGACGGAAAACCCTCTCTTCTTTTGCCAGGAATCCAGCTGCGCCAACCCAGACAGAGCGGAATGCACTGTCCAGAATCCAAGCGTGGGGCTACCATTCCCCAGAAATGGTAATGGCCCACGAGTCTATTCAATACACCAATGCAGGCATTGAGAATGTCGCTATCGTAGGACAGCTCTCTGTTCGAGTAATCATCGAGAACATCGTAGACGATCTTGTGAGCATTATCCGGGGAAATAGCCGTTGGAGGAAAACAGTTATTGAGCATCGTCAAGTGGCCCCTGTTGTTGCCCACCGCAGGCCGCTGCACAGACTCTTGCCACGTTCCTTGATTACATACGTATAAGACTTCCTTGTCTGTGAATACGAGTCTACGTGTCGCCAGATAGCCCTCCTGGTGAGTCCAACCTCTTTGCGCCCACGTACTCGTGTGTAGTTCATGATCCGATTCGTTCATTTCGATCATCTCAACATCGTTTTCTAGTCGTGCTCTTCTCTGTGCCTTTCGGGCTTTGGTACCAACACCGGGCAGTCCATAATTGGACGAGCTGCCAGCTGCAGCAATGATGACTAGCTCTGCCTCGGCGTAAATGCGGCCCATGAGTTGTATCTGAGCTTGTTTGTGTCCCGCAGCCAGCTGGTTAATACACTGTACTTGTGATTAGCTGTGTCTAGATGATTGAAGGAAAGAAGAATTACATACGTACTGATCAACCCATAGGTATCTGTATCCTAGCTGTACCGTAACGGTGATGGCATCGCATATCGTCCCTGGAAATTTGCCATGATATGTTCCAGAGCTTTGTGCACCACCCCAGACGTAAGATAAGGCTACGTAATGGAATGCTTCATCCTCAGGTGCATCGATGACGTTTCCAGTGGTGCAGTCAATGACTTTGAGGCCAGGAATAAAGCAATCGTAGGTTTGAGTACACCCTGTATGATGGCGCTTGCAGTACCTAAGCCAACATTGAAGAATCTCGTAATCAATAATCTCAGGGCCGAGCTTGCGGAGCAGGTAGCCTTGGGTACCCTGACACGCGTCTTGTAGAATGTACTCTTGATCAGCAGACTGAAATCTCGTCTGAGGAGCACGAATATGTTCTAGTCTGAGACCTGGGGCATACTGCCTCCAATCTTGCTGATCATGACCCTTGGAATCTTCCTCAGTGTAGCAGGCGTTGTACACGAAAAGGGCTCGATCGGGGTCCTTTCCGAACATTCGATCGGAGCTCATTAGTCGACACAGCGGACAGGACGATGCAGAGAGCTCCTGACTTGTCTCTGGCACGCAGAGCAAAGCCAAACCATCCCAACTCTCGCGATCGTGAAGGGCTTGATTGGAGACAAGATTTGTCCAGTTTATGCAAGCACAACGTTGGCACAAGTTACCTTGGGGGTAAGCTTTCTTGTAATCAGCGTATGTGCGTCGGAGTGTTGCCAAAATGGCCTCCGCTTTGGCTGTTTCGTCAGAAGCCTCCGATTCTGTACTAGAAAATGCGGATTCTGCGTCGGAGTATGTATGATACTGAGGTTGCTCCATGATGTGTCCGCTCCTCGAGATCGCGAGATCTTCCCTCCAGCTGTATCCGACAATAGGCGCAGATTAGACGAGACAGTGAAATTGTATAATCAGGTAGTTGGCAGAAGAGTCTAAAACACTTCGCACAGCCTGGTCTGTCAATCAGGCTGCCAGGATGCTGACAAAGAAGGCGCAGGGCAGCATCTGCGCTAACGCGACGAGGCGCATGCGTACTGCACAGCTCTAAACGAATTGCATTCTCTCCGGCATTGCGGCTCAAATCCGTAAATCCAGATGACACGGGGGTCTTTTCGACTGCAACTGTAAAGATGACTCGATCAGCTAGTTTTCAGTATCACTCATCCTCATCTTTCAAGTGTGTGTGACGTGACTTTCATATGTAACATGTACCCAAGAACGCCATAATCCCAGAGGTATCTTAGAAAGCAAATCATAACCAAGCACCTAACCCAGAAGGCGCATACCAACCTCTTCTGTAACGTTATCTTCCTTAAGACATATGCTAATACTCATGCAAACGTCAGCCCGTACACAAACCCAGCTCCTGGTTTACATTGTTCTCCAGAAGTAGTTTGTGTAGAAGTGCCGTGAGAACTTGGGATCGATGTTTACGACATGTACGTCGCCCTTGGTGGCGTTGCGAATGACAGCCTTGTTGTATTCGCCGGTCGTAGGGTCGGCCTCAACGTCGATGCCAAGGGTGCGGTAGAGCTTGAGCTTCAATCTAAAATTCTTGTCAGTATTTGAGCCCCCTCACCTATGGCAGATTGAACTTACACTGTCGCATCCTCACCCGCTCTGGGTTCAACGCCGCCTTCTACGCCCTCCTCTTCCAATTCGCCAGCTACACCCCCTAATCTTGCCAGATCGCTCTGTAGCCTCTCGCCCTCAATCTCCAGGTCACTCGCCTGCTTCGCGATCTTGAACTTCTCTGTGTCTAGCCTCAGAATTTCCGCCGCATGGTTTGTTGGGTTGTGTTGGCTGAGGGTGTGGTTGTGGTTCGCGGAGAGTGTTTGGTGTGTTCGGTTCAGCGAGCTGAGGGAGGATTGGATGGAACGTAGGTGCTGGGTGCGGAATTCGCTGAGTGTGCTGAGGGATTCGTTTATGCGATGAAGCGACGTCTTGTCATTGGCAATCTTGAAGTGTGACGTGCATTGTGCGATGAGCTGGAGATTGTTAGGGGAGTTTGGTTTAGGGGTGCGTGAGAAGGGTGCATACGGCAGCGGGATCTTCGTCGAGAAGCATGTTGAATTGTTGTGTGTCGTGGAAAACACGAAAATATAGTGTGATCGCTTGAAGTATTATCGGATATTTGCGCAAGTTTATCTGATCAGTATACGAAGATGTCTATCGCGACAGCCCTATGGTGTTGATGTTCTTGTTTGTATGGCCCGTGCTGGGTCGCGTGCATGGCAACCGCGACCAAGTGGCGGAAGGCGCAGGCGTAGCGTGGCGTAAGCGCCCGTAGCCACGAGGCGTACGTCACGGTAAAAGATCGCCTGCTCGGCCTGCAGCAGGAGCTTTCACGAGACAGCCGGTAGTTTGACGCTTACCACTTGCACTAAAAGCCATCCCCACGATACCAGCCCGCAGTCCTCGCCTCCTCAGAAGACACAGCTCCCCAATTTTCTTGCGCAACACAAACAGCCGCTATGCCGCCTTCATTACCATGTGAGTGGGACAACGACTTTTGGGCCGACGAACGCTTATATCCTCTAGATGCCGCCGATGTTGAGTCGCCGCTGAAGCCAGAGGAACTACAGGTTCTGCGCGCGCAGTACGAGAAAGAGGGTGAATATGTTGGGCTCCAGACAAAGTTCAACTACGCATGGGTACGGCTTCCCCGCGTCTGGTGATATCTTCACATGCGCACGGCACCTCCTGCAACAAGCAAGCTCATAGCATTCTAGGGTCTGATCAAATCCTCCTCACGTCCCGACCAACAGGAGGGAGTGCGCCTCCTCTCTGAGATCTTCCGCAACTCGCGCGAGCGCCGGCGCGAATGCCTCTACTACCTCGCCCTAGGCAACTACAAGCTCGGCAACTATGCTGAAGCCCGACGGTACAACGAGCTGTTGCTGGAGTTGGAGCCCGCGAACCTCCAGGCTGGAAGCTTGAAGGGACTTATTGACGAAAAGGTCGCAAAGGAGGGGTTAGTGGGCGCCGCCATTGTGGGAGGAATCGTGGTCGCTGCGGGGGTGGTGGGAAGCCTCTTGCTGAGGGGTGGCCCTCGAAGGAACTGAACGGGCACCGTCCTCGCAAGTCCATGACACGCGCAATGTCGTTTGGATCATGTGTCAGGCCAGGTCCGCAATCATGTTGATGAGTACATGCATAGGCGTTTGGCGGTTTTCTATACCTTTGCCTGGGATGCTATAATTTATGGCAATTATTGATATCTGTATATACAAAGCTCTCCTACTATGCAAGCGATCGCGCCAGACTCGCACCGCATGCTGTATACTCTGTGTTGGGTGATCTATGGCTGATAGAAGGCTTCAGAACTAGATGGAACATGGAAGAAGCGGGAAGAGACAACAAGTCGAACAAACGTAGAGTCAGAGCAAGACAATCAACTGCTACCGCGTTCAACAAGACACACAAGGGACTTTGCCTCCGTCTCTCTTCCACTTCCATTCCCATAAATTATTGACCCCAAAAGGCAAGGTGCTGAATTAGCTCCCTCCATCTCAAGATACTGCGGGACGAATTGCTAGACCCCCACTACCCCTGCTCATCGAATAACGTCATTCCGGCCTGACAACTTTCGCGCCAAACGTCGATTACTTTACAGCAGGCCTTGCTTTAGAGCTTCTGCTACGCCAAACTACTCCCCTTCAGGTGTCTCCGCATTCCGCTACTTGACCCAGTACCTGTCTGCTGTTGCAGCTCGCCACCACGTCACTGCTTGGACTGGCAATAGCGCATGATAAGTGATTGAGTTGGTCCTCTTCCGCGCCTACTTCCGACACAAGGCCGTGAGTTTATACCCGTTGCTCGAACGTCACTTCCGGCTTACTTATCCCTCTCAGCCTCAATCCATCTTATCCTACTACCCTACGTCTCATCATATCCGTCTCAGACTCGCGACCATGGATCAGTCCAGCGATCAGAATGCGCCGTCACAGAACCAACGACCCGGACATCGCGACATGATGTTTTGCCACGAGTGCGCCGACGAATGGTATCGGGACGAACACGGTCTGTCGTGTCCAGAATGCGGCTCAGATTTCACGGAGATTGTGAGTTCAGCCGCGGAAATCAGCTTTTAGCTCGCTCGACACGAGATGAAGCGAATATGCACCGATTTCCGCTAACACTGATCAGATTGAAGATAACAATGACCCAAGGGCCGGCACCGGAATGTTTGGCCACGACGGCGACGAGTCCGACTCTCTGCCTGACCTCGAGAACGCCCCACCCCATCTGAATCCGCATCACAACCCATGGCAGACTGATGACCCAGAGGAGGGGGATATTAGCAATGTTAGATGGACAGAGACGGGACCGGGAAGGTACAACTTGCAGGCTACCGTCACCCGCTCTGTATCACCACAGGGCGGCATGCCGGTGCCAGGGTCTATAGGCGGATTTATGGCCATGCTGAACGGGCTTACCGGAGCTGGATTACGACCACCACAGGGTCAAGCACAGGGCCAGGGCGAGGGTCTGTTCTCTGGCGCCGCACCAGGGTCCAACCCGAACCAGTCTGCTTTCCAGGAAGCTCAAAATCAGGGTCCAGGTGGTGGACCTCAAATCCGCGGAGGGACCTTTACATATCACGGTGGCGCTCGTCTGTTCCCTGGAGGAGGAAACAACCCCGGGCGGGCTGAGCCTGTGGATGAGATCACCAAGTAAGTAAGAGCGAACCACCCTGGTCGGTCACCGCTGACAGTATGCAGTGTCCTGACCGGTCTCCTGGCTACCTTTGGTGCACCGCCTCCTCGCGTCCAAGCCCACAACCACCCCTTAGGCGGCGCCGAGGGTACTTTCCGTGGTGAACACACTCATGGCGCTGGCGATCAGTTCGCGGGACACCCTATCCTACAACTATTCTCCTCAATGGGTATGATGGGCCCTGCTAGTAACATGGGAGACTTTGTCTACTCTCAAGAGGGCCTAGACCGCATTGTTTCTCAACTGATGGAACAAACTTCAACCAGCAACGCGCCTGGACCTGCGACGCAAGCCGATATCGATGCCCTTCCTCGTACTAATGTGACCGAAGAGATGCTAGGCGAAGAACACAAGGCTGAATGCAGTATATGCATGGATGAGGTCAACATCGGCGAACAGGTCACGCTACTGCCATGCAAGCATTGGTTCCACCACCCATGTGTATCCGCATGGCTGCTCGAGCACGACACCTGTCCTCATTGTCGAAAGGGTATTACCAAGGGTGGCGAGGGCCAGACGAACAACCCTGCGTCTGCAGACTCACAGACGGATCGTACGTCCCAGATGCCCGGCTCCTTCACTCCTTCCGGCTCGGGAACGTTCAATGATCCCTACGTCGTTCCCGCAGGATCTCCACCCCCACCGTCCAACGATCAGGGCAGCTCTTCTGATAACGCAAATGCAGGCCCGGGTAATGGTGGCATCAGTGATCGGATACGCAGGGGTCTGTTTGGATCTCCGCAATAGGGATAATACCCTTATGTCGGTTATATCAAGCTAATCTTCATGTATATGGCTAGGGAGTGACCGATTCAGGACAAGCAGAGAGGTATTACGAGAGGCGAGACGTGTTAGTCGTGAACTTGCTTCTCGATCAGAATCGGCCGAGACTCAATCACCAGAGATTATCCTCAGCGGCAGAGCCAATACTGAAGCGGCACGTCGTGTATCTTCCTTTCTTAGCCCCCGGCCTCAGCGAACAGGAACGGACACTCGTCGGTCTGCCTCTGGTCTTGAGAGTCCAAGCGAGTCTTCTCCACAGACCACGTCTGCAGAGGGCACTGCGCATGCAGGCGGGCCTTCCACGCGAAGACACTCGCGGCGATCTGGTCGTTCGGTAATCAGGCGACAACGGTCCGCTTGAATTGCGTTGGCGTCGGTACATTGGTTTAGCGGTGGGTGTCGTTGTCTTCCTTCCCCGCGTGTTTGCTCAGTGGGTGCTGTACATAGTCTTCCTTATCATTCCTTAGACATCAGAGTCTCAGCATAGTCACGGCGTTAGAGGTCCGGAGTATACATCCACGGATGGGAGTTTCTGTAGTTTAAGAGCACCAATATCATTATATCACGAGTTACTTGCACAACCTAGAGGATCAAGGAACATTCTAGCATCGTTCACGTCCAAGATCAGCCATGCCTCCAATGCCGTCGCCACTTGACAATCACATGCCAGCCCAAGCAACCCCTCACTGGCGGTGTCACCTCGACAAGGCAGCCGAAAGACTTTTTCTGCCGTGATTTCTCTACTCACGCGCCACGATACGACGTTGATGCGAAGAGGCGGTGGAGCAAAGAACGCGAGTGCTGACCTGGCTAGCGCGGCGCCTTGTCAACGGGTGGGGTGCGGTTATGCAGGGCCAGTCCGTGAGTGACTAGGTTCTGGGGTGCAGTGGTTTTGCGGTGAAGAGACTGCGCGAGACAAGGCGATGCGATTGTGTTGGGGCTAAGAGGAGAGGTTGGGGAAAGCAACGATCACAGCCACTTTCGGGATTTCAAGGCGGCTTCGGCGAGGTGACGGAGGTTGAAGATGGAAAGTTGACGGTCCGAGAGAGGGTTGGCGAGTCGAATTGACTGGGCAAGAATTAATTCAGCGGATCCGATCGAACAACGCATCAACGCTTCGACCGCCCATTAGGAAAAGCCCTGCATGACGTTTGCGCGCGCGGGCGCGCGTCAAGAGTGTCCTTGTCTCAGAGTTGGGCAAGGTGTCGTGCCTCAGTGGTTGCCTCGAGTTTGACGAGACGAAACGACTCTTGCAAAAGAAAGACCGTGTACCTGCAAGCCATTGGGGTTCGCATAACATCATGCCGAGTCACAGTCACACGTCGACGCGCCATGACCGTGACCGTGCGCGAGCCCTACGACGTCGGCTACGATCAGCGAAGATGTGCTGGCTGGCTGCTTATCGATTGCTCGCCCAACTTCCTAGAATCGAAGTTTGCCGCGCGATGACAGCTTCAAATGCCGTTCCCCGGAGCTCGTGGCATGTTTTTTGACGCGACCTACGTGGTGGTACTGACGTGCATGGCTGTGATTGGTACAAGGTCTCGCCAGCTGATGGGGTGGAGACGACGTGTGTTGAGGACGTTGGCGAGTACAAAGGTCGCGATACCTCATCAAAGTCATGACTGCCTGTCAAAAGCAACGGCATCCTCATCATCAACACCCCCCAGGGCTGGGTAGTCAGCACGCTGGGAAGCGTCGAGGAAGCCCTGGCAGACCCTAGTCGAGGCGGTAAGAAGCAAGGTGGAACCGCTTGGGAGCTCGGACAAGGGCCCTGGTGCCCTCGGCCTCGACATCCATCTGCGTTGTGCTTGCATTAATGCCTGTCCAGCCTCGCCCATGCTAATGTGCTACGTGAGTAGCAGAGTACATGACTGGCTCGTGCCTCCCCTCGAGAATGTATATACCTCGTAGCGGACGTCTAGCGCCCGACAATCCACCAGGCTTGCATGCAGGATCCAACGTGTTGTTGTGCTTGTACATAAGTAAAGCTCCATTTCGTTACCGTGCGGTGAGGAGACTTGGACGGCCCGCCCAAATTCAGAAAGGGCAACAAAATTTTCTTCCCCATTGATTGGACTGGCTCGCGCGGGAAACAGTGGCGCTTTCAACAGAGGGAACTGATAGCAGTAGAGCGTGAATCATGCCGAGCTGGGGCAGGAAAGAAAGCTATGAGTGAGTGCTACCCGTCATCCTCCCCTCTGCCTCCCCTCCATCCACCCCTCATCACTGCTCCATCTGTCTGAGGACATTACGATACACGAACTCTTTTCTTGTTGTTGCTTTTGGTAAGAAGCTCTCTCTCTGCCACGATACCACGTTGTGGTGCGGCATGTCCTAAATATTTTTTTTCTTCCTCGTATATGCCTAGATGCGAAACATCAAATGCTTTGTTGCCATTGTTTACTACCTATAAAGACGACAACTAACGTCTTATCCCAGAGCCTCTTCGAGAGAGCAGAAGCAGATCCTCGCTGATATCCAGTCGGGATCTCAGAAGTTTAGCAGACGCCTGCTACCACCACGAACGATAAGCAATAATAAGAGAGGCGGAGTCGTAGAACCCTTTGCACCCGTACCGACGACTGGCGAGCAAAGCCAGCCAGAAGAACGTCGAGGTCGAAAATCGACGAGTTCCCTGCGACCAGGACTCCCCAAGCGGACCAGCAGCATGAAGAGGGCGTACAACTATTTCTTCGGCGGACCCGCACCGGTGCCCGCAACAGCTTCACCAGCTACACCAGCGGTAACAACGGACGCCACACCTCCGAGCGTGGTCGAGTCGAGTAAGACGGACAATGGCGTGGACACCCCACCAGAGACACCGCGCGAGGCGCCTACACGGTTAAGTGAAGATGAAGCAGGTACGTGATGCTCACCGTGAACTCACCCCCCACCTGCCCGATAACAATATCGACAGCCCCTCCTCACTATCCGCTCTCCCTTCATTCGCGGGCGTCTCCGCTGCACCACCTACCCGCTCACAACATACTGACCCATCCTTCCTCAGCAGCAGACTCGCCCTCACCTCCTTCGCCAACAGCCTCAGACAGCTTCGAGACGCAAATCGAGAAGCTGAAGAAGAAGCTCAAGCACGCCGAGAACGAGCTTGACGAAGCACAACGCATCGCTGCTACACAAGACGAGCACGTGCGCAGTCTCGAGGGCGACCACGAGGAGCGCAAGAAGGAGTTCGAGGCCCGTGAGGCGTCGCTGCAGCAGGACAAGAAGGACCTCGAGGAGCACATGGTCAGCGTCGTTGTCCAGCAGGTACGCGAGGCCAAGGCCAAGGAGAGGAATACTGTGCGCGACGAGTGCGAGGCCGAGTTCAATGAGAAGATGGCGGACGTCAACAAGGAGGCTGAGGAGCTCCGCGCAAAGGTTGCCGACCTCGAGAAGCAGGTCGCCTCCTACAAGGACGAGGTTGAGAAGCTCAAGGGCATGCTCGACAGCCACCAGTCTGCCGGCGCCGAGTCGGTTGACAGGTCGGAAGTCGAGGCCAAGGAGGCTGATCTCGCCAGCGCCAAGTCGCAATTGGAGGAGCTCACTGCTGAGAAGAGCAAGACTGAGAAGGACCTCGCCGAGGCTCTTGCCACGATTGACGAGCTCAAGGCTCAGACTGTCGCCAAGGATGAGCTCGACACCCTCGCAGCTGACCGTGACGCGCACAAGACCAAGGTCGAGGAGCTCGCCGCTGAGGTTGCCGTTCTCAAGACCCAGCTTTCCGACCTGGAGGAGCTCAAGGCGAAGCACACCGAGCTCGAGGCTTCTCACAGCAAGCTCTCCGACGAGCTCGCTGCCCGCGGCACCCAGGATGCTGATGCTGACAAGGCATCGAAAGAGGAGGCTGAGGGTCTTCGCAACACCATTGCGGAGCTCCAGGCTTCTCTCAAGGAAGCAAAGGATACTCTTGACCAGAAGGCTTCTGAGCTCGACGCCAAGACCAAGGAACACGCTGAGGCCACTGAACAAGTCACATCGCTCACCGAATCGTCCAAGGGCGAGGTCGATGGCCTGAAGACCGAGATCAGCGAACTCCAGGAGAAGCTTAAGACCGCCGATCTGTCCAAGGGTGACTCCGATGAGCTTGCTCAAAAGGTTTCCTCTCTTGAGCAGTCATTGAAGGAGGCACAAGACAGCCTCTCAGCAAAGACATCCGAGCTCGAGGCTGCTTCATCCTCCCTCGCTTCCGAGAAGGACGCCGCCGTCAAGGCTGCCGAAGAGGCCAAGGGCCAGGTTGACAGCCTCACCTCCAAGATCTCCGAACTCGAAGCATCCCTCAAGGAGTCGCAAGATAGCCTCTCCGCCAAGGACGCTGAGCTCGAGACCGCCAAGGGTGATGCATCCAAGGCCATTGGCTCCGCAAAGGACGAGGTCGCTGGTCTCCAAAGCACTGTCAGCAAGCTTGAGGCTGAGATCGAGTCCGCCAAGGGCTCATCCGATGAACAAACCACCGCTGCCAAGAAGGAGGCTGCCGAGCTCCGCGAGACCGTTGAGAAGCTTGAGGCTGAGTTGAAGGCTGCTAAGGACGAGTCCAGCAAGGCCTCAGAGGCTTCCACCTCCAGGGTTACCGAACTCGAGACCTCGCTCAAGGAGGCCCACGACAGCTTGGCCGCTAAGGAATCAGAGGTTGCTGCCGCGAAAGAGGAGGCTAGCAAGGCCGTCGAGTCTTCCAAGGGCGATGCTGAGGGTCTTCAAAAACAGATTGCTGACCTCGAGGCATCGCTCAAGGAGGCCAAGGAGAGCCTGTCAACCAAGGAATCTGAACTTGAGGCTGCCAAGGGCGAGACCACCAAGGCTACTGAGTCTTCCAGCTCGAAGATCTCGGAATTGGAGGCTAGCTTGAAGCAAGCACAGGACGACCTCACTGCCCACAAGGCCGAGCTCGAGACAGCGAAGAGCGAGGGTTCCAAGGCTGCTGAACTCGAGGCTTCTCTCAAGGAGGCCAAGGACAGCCTTGCATCCAAGGAGTCTGAGTTGGAAGCCGCCAAGGCGGACGCTAGCAAGTCTACTGAGTCTTCTACCTCCAAGATCTCGGAGCTGGAGGCTTCCCTCAAGTCGGCTCAAGAGAGCCTCGCCGCAAAGGAGTCTGAACTCGAGGCCAAGTCTGCTGACGTCGGCAAGGTCTCTGAGCTTGAGAAGGAACTCGCATCGGCCAAGTCTGAACTTGAGGCCGCTACCAAGGACTCAGAGTCGTCGAAGCAGAAGATTAGCGAGCTCGAGGCTTCCGCCAAGGGTGGTGCCGATGAGTCTGCTGCCAAGATTGCGGAGCTTGAGGCATCTCTCAAGGAGACCACGAGCAAGCTGGAGGCCAAGGAAGCTGAGCACGCCGAATCGCTCAAGGCTGCTCAATCATCAAGCGACGACAAGTTTGCTGCTCTGGAGAAGGAGCTTGCTGATGCTAAAGCTGAAGCTAGCAAGGCTGCTGAGCTCGAGGCATCCCTCAAGGACGTCGAGAGCAAGCTTGCTGCCAAGGAAGCTGAGCACGCCGACTCCATCAAGGCTGCCCAATCATCTGGAGATGAGAAGGTCGCTGCTTTGGAGAAGGAGCTTGAGGAGACCAAGAAGGCCAAGGACACTGTTGAGGAGGAACTCAAGGCATCCAAGCAGGCTGAAGCTGAGGCGAAGGAGGGTGCTTCCAAGGCGTCCTCAGTCGAATCCGAACTCGCTGACGTCAAGGCATCGGCTGAGAAGTCGACTGCCGAGAAGAGCGAGCTCGAGGAGAAGATCAAGGCTAACGATGCTAAGATCGCCGAGCTCGAGTCTACCGTTGAGGCCGCTAAGGCGAAGGAGTCCGAACTCACCGCACTTCAGACCAAGCTGGACGAGGCTACCGCCGCATCTGAGACTGCTACCAAGGACCTCGAGACCTCCAAGACCGAAGCTGCCGATGCTAAGAAGTCCCTCGAGTCTCTCCAGGCTACCATCAAGGAGCACGAGGAGAAGACCAGCGCCCTGACATCCGACGTCGAGACCGCAAACAAGGAGCGCGACGAGATCAAGACCGAGCTCGCCAGCGCCAAGGAGCAACTCGAGAAGGCCCAGGCTGAGCAAGAGGAACTTAAGAAGGTCAACGCTGAGGCCCTCGCAAAGGCTGGGTCAAAGGAGGCTGAGAAGCCTGCGGCTGAACCTGCTGCTGAACCCGCTGCTGAGCCTGTCGCTGAAGCCAAGGAAGTTCCTGAGGCTAAGGAGGCAGAGGACACCCCCGCCCCTGCTACTGATGGCGCTGCCGAGACCGAGGAGCCAGAGACACCTACTACACCCACCACGCCTGGTAACAACGCCGAGGAAGAGGAGGGTGAGGCGAACGGCGAGTCGACACCTAGTTCCGGAAAGAACAAGAAGAAGAACAAGAAGAAAGGCAAGAAATAAACGCTCTAACGCTTGTTTAACCACTTTTCCTACGAGCATCGCCACGTCGACTATGAGTTGATTTGGGCGGTTACTGTTGTGGATGACAGATGAAGAAAAGAAGGAGATTGAGTTGGGAAGTTGCATTATACCCTTGCTGCACTGGCACCACTTACTTGGTTGGTGGCTGTGGGAGGACTTTAGACTGTTTTGTCGTACTCTTCTGTTTTTCTGGTTGTTTCCTTGTTGGTTTGATCGATTCCTGGTTTCGATCTCTCCCTATCTCTCTCCTCCTCGTTAATGACCGTTCACGCTTAGCTTGATGAAGTTTGGGCACATGAGTATGAGATGGATGAATGGAATATGAGTCATGTAGATAATGAAAGAACTACCTTTGCGTTTACACACACTTGTTTGGCTTCACCTCAGCTTTGTGACCACAATCTGCATTTTATGATGTTGGTGGCGTCGTTTGTTACGCGGTATTGTTAAGTGGGCTTGTCGTTCATGGGTCAACGTTATGGCATAATCTGTTTCGAGATCTCTGGACGTTGGAAAGCTGTAGAACGAAGATCAGTGACATGAGGGCACGATCTACTAGTTGGATGTACGGTTAATTGGAGGCTGCTTCTGGGTATATGTATAAGAGCGGTTAGCTGTCTCGTTTTTCTTAGGTTCATTTCATTTACTGTCCACCAGGATGAAGGGAAAGATCAAACACACCCAGGAACAAGATATCTCCGAAAGTGCCTCACCATGCAACAACAAAACAAAGAATTCTTCCAAAAGTTACTGCCTATAGAATCTCTATAGAAGACTACTTTTATAAGTTTTTCATACTTTAATGCTGTTGTTGTACGTCTAGGGGCAAAAACGTTATCTTCACTTCGAAGTCTTGGATATTTCCCTTCATCCCAGTGTGTTTTAGATCTTGTTCTATACATCACTACTTCAAGTTACAATATTGAAGTCCCCGTCCTTCCTACTTTCACCATTGACAACTGCGACGACACCATTGAATGTCTCTCGTAGTGGACAACGCACTTTCCGGGTTTGTGAAGTAGCCGCCGATTGATTCTCTGGCATTCCTTCATCTCGCCTTTTGTGGTTGATATATGTTCCTCCTTGATCCATCTATCATCCTTCTCAGCAGGTCATGCTCAATTTTACACGAAGCGTTGTATGCTAAAACCTGGCAAGTAGCCCGAGGATAGTTGTCGTTGAAGTGCATCTAGGAGACGTGGTCTGGACCATACCAACACCCAGAAGACTACAAATATTACAAGGATGTGCCGTAGCCGTGAGAAGACATTTTGGCAGTAATGTGAAAACAGCCAAGTTTTGTTGGCTAGCATCAATGGTCGAAAGTCACCAATCTTGGGAGCACAAAGATGCCATAGAGACTAGTCTTTAACAACAAGGTTTGCGGGTTACCGAGATCTGTGACAAAGTCCGATTTAAAGGATACCAAGGCCGATGACGTATTGGTAGCGCTAGCCTAGGGACGAGCGCAGGCGAGTTTGCGGTGAGAGACCATTAGCCGGACGTTGACAGCTTACTTGTCGTAAGGCTATGACCTATCGTCGACTTGTGCGTGCGTGGCTGGCTCAGTTTGTGTGTCCAGGCGGTGAGCAATGACAATGCGTGAAGATGATGTACTTGCTGATCTGTTTCGAGCCGTTGGCTCTACCCTTTCTTGCTCGCTTCCAGTGCAGATCCGCGCTGTAATGACTAACACAAATAAGAGTTGTGAGTAGAGTTGGTAATGTTGTTCACCTTTGGTTCCATTTCGATGGTTGCCTACAAGATATGTGTTGATGGGATGTAGCTAAGAAGTCTAGCCTTACATTGGGAGTTAAGAAATGCTAACTGTCTCTGCAGCACTTCTTTATAAGTGCTTTTTCCATCGTCGACCCTGGCACACCGAGAATAATGCCGTGAATACCATGGTGTCCTAGTCGGATATCGAGATCTAGAGAGAACTACGTCTGTGTTTACTTAAGCTTTCCATTGATATCGATAGACAATTTGTAGTCTGCTTTTATAACAATCGTAAACAGTGCGCGTGGCGACTTCTCGAATTGGGCCCTTGGCATGTATGTTTCTGATCGGATGCAAAGGCACTTGAATCTCTCACTTGGGCAAGATCATCGCGGATTTGGTCTTCATGTCTCAGTAAGCGGGTCGTCAAAGACACAGAGGACCATTCCAACTCAATTTCTTTTGAATGAACATAGCTAATCTCCCTTTTGACGCACCATGACGATCACCCTCCCTCTCTTGACACTCGAGACATAGGTCGCCTCACTACTTCTCCACCAGTCTGGACAAGTAACGCGTCTAGCGCTCGTTGGTGCGTTTAGGGTCCCTTTTGCGCTCAACCGACATCGTGAAAAGCAACATCAACCGGACTGTACGTGCGTCCGACTAGCATTAGCCAGGAGACTGCTTAGCTGATCTCTCCGAGTTCACCCAAGTTTACTGTGGCGGTTCTCTTCGCTTCTTTCTTTGAAGAAAACCGTGTCTTGGCCTTCTGGGCTCGTTCTTGTGCGGTGATGTGGCGGCGCTTGGAGAAGAATGCTCTATTGAGTTGAAGGATTGACGGAAATGGACTTCTGGTGCTGTCGCCACGAGGGTCTCGGAGGATACTCCGGGGTACATGCGGGAATCTCCATGCAATGCAGTGCAATGGTCATTTAGCGCATAGCAGACATGGTAGATTTTACAATGCGATTAACGAAGTCGTTGAAGTGCATCGTGGTTCTAAATGCGCTGACATGCGTGATGTGATCGCCCTGCCCCACTTTGGCCGGACCGAGCGGGCGCTAAGTAGACACCGAGGACCCAACGATGTTTGCTCTTTCTCGTCTCCCTTTCTCAGCCTCGCCTTCTCGATTTCGTTGCTGCGATCAGTTCACATATGCTATTGTGTCGTCAAGCTAACAGTTCCTTTGCCTTCACGGATGTATGCTTGGTCACGGATCAATTGCTTGAACTTCATGCCGTCTTCCTTGAAGTTTGAAGAGCCTCTTCGCCTTCTTGCGCGCATAGCTTCCAGTCTGGTTATGATGTCTTCTCGAAGCCTTGTTCTAAGGAACATAGCACCAGTTTCTAACGATACCCGCAAGCTAGTACTTCAGGAAGTGTAGATCCTTGCCATCCTATCCGGCATGGCATTCTCCAGAAAGAATGAGAGCAGATTATCTTGGGCATCGTAGGATCTGCTGGTTCTCGTTTCATCTGACGAAGGCTCTGAATCAACGGTTCACGCCGATTGTGCGCATTGTTCAACACCAAAGTTGATACCAACCGTATGGTGCATTGCATCTAGATATGTGATGCGCACTGTTCAACACGATGCGACCTTCCGATCTGACTGAGGCAAAGGCAAGGTGCTGGCCATGAGATGAATTTCATTCCAGAAATCTGGAAATCCACCGAAGACTGGCCGTTGGAGCTAGTTCATGCAGTTTGTTACCTGGTAGATTTAATTAGCACAGATCTGATCTTCATGCTTGCAGTCACTGCTCTGGTGAAAAGCAATGTCAGTACCGTGCGCTGAAAGAAGCATCTGAACAGACACCGACATTCGAAACGTTTGAGTATATAAAAATAAGCCTCCATGCCATCTTCTGGCTCATCAGCTCAACAACAACAACTCAGTCACTACTACAATACACTACTTTACTTTAATATTCTTACGATCATTCATATCGAACTTAATCAAACGCCAACATGAAGTTTCTCGCTCTCGTCATCGCCGCTCAGCTCGCTACCGCGCTGCCTCTAGCTAAGGAGGCCGCCTGCGATGGCTCTGATGGTAGGTGGCACTCATTCTCCTAGTCTTCTATGTTCAGCATATGGGACTGTTTTGCGCATAACAGACAAAAGCTTACGTTTCCAGTCCTTTGTCAACTCACCAATCCTGTCCAAGAGCAGGTTGACAACGCTCCGGTTCGCAGCCTCAACAGGCGCGACGAGATTGAGGACGCTCTTTCCGGCATCGACATGTCTGACATGCCTGAGAAGGGAGAGCCCATCCCTGCTCGCCCAAGCAAGCGCGACACCGTCACTCCTTCTGCTGAAGATGTCTCCGAAGCCGCCCCAGACGTGTATCAGGAGACATACAACATGAAGCCCGAGGTGACAGAGGTGACCGAGGAGTCCTACCACGATGTTCTCCCTGAACTGTCAGACAGTCTGAGCAAGAGGGGTCTTTTCGACGACCTAAGCCTTGACAAGACTCTCCCTGAGTTCGAGGACTCTTACGAGGAGACCGTGCCTGAGGTCACCAGCGCCGCTTACCAGGCCATGCCTACACCTGCTGAGGCCGCCTACGGTGCTCTTCCCACCCCCGCTGATGTGTACGAGGCTGCTCCCACTCCCAGCGAGGTCTACAACGTTGCTCCCGTCAAGCCCAGCAACGTCTACGTCCCTACTCCCACCAAGGAACCTACCTACGAGGCTCTTCCCACTCCTGTCAAGGACACCTACGAGGCTGCCCCCGTTGAGGACTCCTACGACTCCCTCGGCGACTCCCTCGACTTGGACCTGGGTTTCCGCAAGAACTAGATCAATCTGGTCAGCTATGCCGGTGTGTGATGCGAGCATCACCATGCGAGACCGAATACAGCAGTTGCGTTTGTCTGCCTGTATCTAGTCCCAGCCAATACGGCGCCTTTCCGTTTGTCTATAGCTCATTAGAGCGACTTTTACCACTCGATCTGGCTGTTCAGTCCGAGTGTACCTGTACTTTTAGTTTAGTATCACCTATCGAAAATGGCACTTATTTATATGCTTTTAGGCATGACCTACCACAAGATCTTCCGAAATTCCACATTTTCATACAAGTCTTGTATCATATCAAACATAACTCTTACCAGGTAAAGAAGAATTCCATCAGCATTGCGGTACTCACAGTGCAGTATGGCAGTCAGAAGTAACGCTATAGCATCGAATACATACATCTTCTCACTCGCATCTGATGCAATTTGCTACTCCGAATTTTGTCGTTTGGCCCTAACGTGACATGGCAAGGCAAACCACACGTATGCCACAAGATGACAGCTCTTCATACTCTACACGGCCACCGACCCAGGGCCAAAGGTCTTTGCGCGCGTCTGCTTTCGAGCCTGCAGTGAGCATTGCGTTATCCCACGTGGTCTAACGTGAGATCAGCACTCAGACCCCAGCCGACCTGAACCCTGGCTACGCCCGTGATCTAAGCGTTCGTCTACGTCAGGTCGGAATGATCAGATGCGTCGAACGGCTGACCCGTCTTCATGAACATGGATGTTGAGTTGAGTTTGGCATCCTGCTGAGAAGACCCACCGGTTGCGTCGATCAGCTCTGGGTTATCTGATGAACGGATGATATGTAGGCAAAACCCGTGCAGTCGGGCGTGATTCACACCCTACCTAGTCTGGCGCATCGCCTTCCTCCGAATACTTTTTCGTCCTGAATTCTAAGTCCTAGTAAACGCAGCCTATTCCTGTTGCACACCGAACATATAAGCAACATGCACGTTCTCGTGGTGCGGACATATGAAACGTTGGCAAGGCAAATATGCGGCGCAGTCGCAACGTCTCGACAATAGTTGTTGGCAAGCCTTCAAAGAACACTTCCAGGTGCCTGGAGTTGGCTTCGGGTAGTCGTTATGGGAGCATGTGACTTCGTGGCCAGGACTGATCGCCTGAACATCTGGTGTGACGCGGGTCCTCAGTGTCGGGACAACTGCTGGTCATCTGTCAGGGCCCCAGGATACCCACAGGTCATTCCGCATCGTTCCGACTGATGCGCGCGACTTGCTGAGATCATAGTCCATAGTAGATAAGCTTAGCTGATGCCTATATCGCATCGGCGACCGCGGATGTTGTAGCTCCTTGGCAAGAATTAGGCAGTTGTAAAGGCCGGGGCCAAAGGTGGCTGCGCCCTGTAATGTGGCGGAGCTCGCATAACTTGACATATTAGGAACGAAACAGGTCGGAAAGAGATGTTTAGAAGGATTCGCATATGTGGAGGCGAGGTTTAGTGTGTTACAGATGCATTGCGTTACATATAGTGCGGTTGATAGAGTAAGGAAAATGGGAAATCTTTGGAGTCCACAACAAATGGAGAAAATAACAAGGCAGACACCGAATCTTGAAGGCGTGGAAAGCAAAAGTGCCTGCGGTTGAGCAGCCGTACGAAGCTGAAGTGATGTGGCCCTTTCTCGAAAGAGACATGGTCTTGGAGCTTTGAAAGATAGCGAACGATTAAAGGTGGGTAGCGGAGAAATTATTGGGTATAGAGGAACATGAGAAAACGCCAGTGTAATGCAGAGCTGACCATGCTGGATTTGACAAGGGTTCGCGATCAAGTTGTTTGCGTGAGGCATCGCCCGACTGCTCGCCATTATCCTATACATGCTTGTTGACGATGAATCCGAAAATATGGTGAACGCCGCCTCCCCGGGGTATTATGCGTCCTGTGTCCAAATGCCGAAATCGCCGTATTCAACGCCAAACCAGATACCATATGATGTTAAGAAAATTGGGAACAAAACTGTAAACTTGAGAAGATGTGCGAGATGCGCGAGGCGGATCTAGCGATAAGTGGTGTGGAGGAAGATTGGTGCAACACCCGATCGGGTTAGGCGGTCATGGATCATGCGGACATTGGCTGATCACCCGACGCTGATCAACGCCCATAACGCGTAGTCGTATCTGTGGCCCTGTGGACATTCTCTCCGAATCCTTCTTTTCCTACACCCTCGTCGTGTCTTCACCGTATTGATGGTAGGTATGGGTTGCGGATATGTGGCTGAGGTTGGGCGTCGCGTTCTGCCGTGGCATTTGCAGCGAATGGGGGATGGGCCGCACCTCCGTCGCAGCCGAAGCACTTAGATACCCATAGTCCCAGGACCCTCGCCCCTCATGAGACATCGTTGAGGGGTATTGTGACATCTGATGAATGGAAGTGCTCCACGGAGTCATGCTCTGTCCTGGAGGTGTCCTCTGAGAGACCGGTATGCCCTGTCCTGCTGATCCTTCGAGCCCTGCTGCCACCTTCTGGTGGGGCGATAGGCTAGAAGAGGCCAGGTTACGCGTGTAGGCCGTTGAAGCAGTGGACGTGGGTACTGATTGTGGTGACGCGTTTCGATGGGCGCTCAATGTTGCCTGTGGGGTGGCGCTTGGAGCGTACGAGGAGGTTGTGGAAAGTGGGAGATGCCCAGCACTGGCCGTTGAGGCATAGCTAGCAGACTGGTTTTGTTAGCTTTTTGTTGCACAGAAAGTCGCAAGAGAACGTACATATTTGCTGATGATCTTCTTTAGTGCATGCGCGAGTATCTTCCAGGGAAATACTTTGACGTCTTTCTCGATATTGCGAGGTTTGGGATGGGGAAAGCCCATGATAACCTTGAAGAATCCTTCGCTATCTGGTCTTGCCTTCGAAACGGTGAGAGGGCGAAAACCCTCGAGGTTGCGACGTATGCGATTTTTCTCCTCGACGGTAAAGCGTACGTTCACGAGTTGCTCCAGAAGATATATCGTGTCTACACTTGTGATGAAGCACTCGTCCTTTTCTTCCCACCAGATACAGCTGACACAGATACGACGTGCATCCCGACCTTCTCCTGGAGTAGGCTCGAAGGAAGTCGTTATGGTGCTGCCATTTTGCGATCGTTCGAACCCAACAAGCCGCCTTTTGGCCTCCAACTCTTCCTGCGACCAATCGTCTGCCATCTTGTCAAGATCTCCGTCTATCTTTAGCACCGCCTTGCTCTGACTCATAGCATACGGATTGAAAGGCCGGACCGAAGAAGTGCTCCCACTCGCCTGCGCAAGATGTGTGGCTCGGACGAGGACTGGTGTAGAAATAGTGGACGGTGAAGGCAAGACGGGGGCTGTGTGGTTTCGACCAGTACTGGCGAGGGAGTTATAGGGAGCATATGAATGCAGCATTGGCGACATCTGCGGAAGCTCGTATTCACCATGGCTCATGCCCATGCCTGAGGGTACTGCGTAAAGGCCTTTCTGCGACAGTTGCGAACCGTAGTTTGCTGGCTTTGCTAGGTTGTACCTGCTACTCTGTGCGTACGAACTGGCCAGCGCAGACTGGGTCGCCAGCGGTGACATGTGTGCAGCAGAGTACGCTCCAGACATAGCGCGTGGCTTCGCAAACGTTCGCTTTGCAGCGTTACCGTCGGAAAATTCTCGACCATTGCCAAACTCGGGGGAGTACTTTCGTTTTCTTGAGAAATCCGGCGATGATTGATATGCGAGGTTTGGCGACATGTCGGTATAGGTGAACTTTCCCGCGTTCGTTTGCGATCGTAGGTTACCCATCTTATCTTCCATCTGCAGTTTCAACATCATGGTTGGATCGAATGTGTTGGTCAGTGGGAAAGGGGGCACTTCGACGTTCAGTACGTAGTTGTACCACGATTCGTCGTCTTCGTAGTCGACTTTTTGAAGTGCACCAACGCACTTCTTTTGGCCAAACATGAGTATGAAGGTATGTTGGTTCGCATCAAGGTCGTAATTCGTCCGGAGTTGCAACGTTACCAGAGATCCAGCTGTACCTTGCGCAGGTGTAATCGGTTCGGTGATTTCCGTTTCAGTATCTGCAAGTGAGGCGGGATGACGAGCTATTGCATCGATAAATGCTGGATTGGATTGAACGTCTCCTATGCCGCGTGACTCGTACGTCGAGCTAGGGATGTAGGGCACCTCTGCACTCGTGGACTCATGGCCTAGTAGCGCGGGCGCATCCGTGTAATGCGAGGCGAATGCGGGCTGCGCAATGCCTGGGTAGCTCGCAACCTGATTTGATCTGGTGGCTTCGGCATCTGGGACGTAGGTGGTCAGTCAAACATGCTAATCGATCTCACGTGGGCCAGTGCCGGGTTCAGCCGACCCAGCTTGGGCAGGTGCGCTTCCAAACTCGTCAGATGAGCCGCGAACCACTTACCATATACATATTCATGGTTCTTGCCGTATCCAGACATTGACAATATTGCTATGGCTCTTGCGGCTGGGACGGCCTGAAGTCCACTGCCAAGGCTTGAACTGCGCAACCCTGAAAACAGGTCCTGGCGCAGATAGCGAAAGGCGCGTGGTTGATCTAGGAGGACACTATGTAGACGTTAGCAGGCAGCCTCGCGTGGGGGGTTAGAGGGCAGGCAGCAATGGAGGGGTTCAGGACTGGGTGTACTGACACGCCTCGAGGAACTGTCACATAGGGCATGGTCTACGCACCTGATATTCTGATAAGATAGAACAGGTCAGTTGGATAGTGACGAGCTTGTCAAGGTAATGCCGGCGAGGTGGCTGTCCCGTCTCGTTGGCAGCCAAACGATGATGGGATGTAACCGAAACCGTGGGGCAACGGTCCGCGTCCTTCCCAGTAATACAGAGACAATAGGTCCTTGTTGCAGGCAGATGTTGCGACAAGTAGGTTCGATAAATTGCTGCAGATGTAATGCCAGCTAGACTTGGAGACAGTCCTGAACGGCCTTGTGACCAGCGAAGCCAACAAAAGTAGCCTGCTTAGAGACAAACGATCGGGATGTTCAAGAGTCCGATTCATACGGGAAGCACAGCGGTTTTGAGTCTGTGTCAAGACCGGAAGACTCAGGTCTTCGCCCGCTGCAACTCAGACAATCAAAGCTCGCTGCCGGGGAAACAGGGAACGGGACTTGTTGCTCTCGCAATTGGAGACTGATTCAGAGCAGATGCCAGGTGCTGAGATGAGTGTGAGTGAATTGATACGGAAAGCTGCATAAATCGACCTGCATTTTGATGTGACTGGCGAGTTGACTTACATTTAGGACAAAGGAGTAGAGAGACATGTACCAAGGGCTGACCAATATGCATGAGGCTCGGCAGCCTTGCCGTGCGGACAGTATATAGACTTGCGGGACCACGGAGCTATGACTGTGGAGATAGGCAACAGTTAATACCAGGTAGAGCTGATGTACGGATCGAGCGACGAATCAATCCAAGGTTGTGGAAAAGGTACGGGATTGGTCCAACGTCGATGGCGGAGCATAGACGCAGCTGCAAGGAATAGCGAGTGAGTACAGCGAGCTCCTGGGGGCTGGGACGGCTCTTGGTGATGACCGATCCCGTCAAACTGGTAGACTAACGGGCCTGTCGATGGTGAGGCACGCCCTCAAAGGCTAGCACTATGACCGTTGAGCACCACGTCGCGCAAAGCTTGACAGTCCCTATGTTTGCATACAGGGATGCAGGCGGTAGTGGAGAGCAGGCGGCTGAAGCCTGTGCACTGAGGCTCTTGCGGGTGGCCTCAGATGGCGCAGCACTGCGAAGTGGCAGTAAGCTGAGCTCCACTGCGAGTGATGATATGCTCTGGACTGTGATGGTCGCGCGCAGTGGGTCGATCGACACCGCACCAGAATGTAATCCCAAAACGGAAGATGTTCGAATGCTAGAGAGATGGATGGTCTTGGCCAGTACCTGAGATGTGGAGTGGGGTTCTAAGACCTCTGCAATAGCAGGAGGCGCGGATGCGGAGAACCAGGGTCAAAGCCCTCAAACACTACCCGTGAGGCGTCGAAATGTGGAGAAATTGTGATTATCTAGAATCTCGAACAAGGGATGCAAAGGCGAGCAGTGAGAAGGAGATATGGGAGGGAGATCGGGGTGCTGAATATGGTGAGGTTGACGTATGAGCCGGGCGTAGCAGCATGATTCGCGGGTGCCCAGCGCGGCGGTGACATTAACGATGATATACATGCAGCCCAGCATTCCAGTGAGCATCAGCAGCAAGTCTACGGCCCTTAATGCGGACAGCTGTCAGGGCGAGCTATGAGCCTCACAAGTCTGGGAGATTGGCTGTAGGGCTCAGTGGACAACGAGTGGCCGCAATGACGGCAGATGGCTGTCCATGGCGGCCAATGCATGGCAAGGCTCAGCATGGCCCCATATGAGCGTTGTGGTGATGGCATAGTGGCAGGAAGGGAGGGCATTTGTTGGAGTGTGGTGAGCAATGCGCTTCGCTGCCAGCGGTCAAGCGAAGATGCATCTATTCCTGGTGTGGCTTGCAGAACCTTAAATCGCCAACATCCCTGTCCATCTTGTGCCTCGCCGGGCAGCCACTCTAAACCGCCGCCGCCAGGCACCGCACCGCACCTCAACGCTGCCCACGCCCATGCCTCACATTGCGATGCAACTGCTGCTTGCCCGACGGCGATGCGCCGGCGAAGGGAATCGCTCTTGTCCTACGCAGGCGCTTTGCTGCGCTCATTGTTGTTGTTGTCGACAATACCGTGGCAGCGTCGTCTGGCTGACCTTCTCATGCGCCATCGCTCTTGCCTCGGTCGGCGCGTCGCAGCTGCCTCGCTTTGTTTGCTTCCCGCCGCATCGGGAGAGAAGCAACGACTCCCGCCCGTCGCTCCTTCCGCGAGATGAGGCTGACTTGACCATCACTAGTCCCATGCTTCTGACGTCTTCCAATGCCACGGCCTCCCCGATTGTCAGAATATCCCGATCCAAAGTAGCTGATCGTCTTGCAGCTACGCGCTCTGGTGCCATGAGCATCGTCGCTACAGACACGTCCCTCATCGCCAACGCGACAAACGAACGCGACCACTTCCAACAGCCTTCCTTGCTCGTTCAAACAATGCCATGTTAGCAGAACATGGTCAGTGTGGCCTCGTAGTATTCTTAGAAAGCTGATGCCGTGTGACCAGCCGCGCTTGCCCCGAACGAGTGCCTAGCGGAACTCTGGTGGCTGTGTGTAAGCAGCCAGAAGGGGAGCATTAGCATCAGCGCTTCCGCCAAAATACCCCCCATCAAGCAGGTGTGCCGTCTCTAACATCATCCTTTGTTCACGTCGTTTATCCAGGACCGCAATGCGAAGGCCAGGTGTTCTCTGCAGGGGGCCGCACTCCTCGCACCACGCGTCGGAGGGTACCAGGCCAGGACCCTGCTTCGTGCTGCCGTTGCCTCCAAAGTACAGAGACCTTTCTGGTCTTGGTCTGCATTAGTCGTCTTACGATATCCTCACCTACTGAAAGTTTCTCATCTCTATAATCCCCCAGGTTCACAGCTTTAAGCGCTCATCTCTTCGCTTCCACCACACCTACTGCTTACAATGTCAGCTCAGTGATGCAGAGCTGCCGGCCTCGCTCGGGCGAGCCGACTAGCACATCAGAGGATAATGTAAGACGGCCGCAAATAACCATGGATTGGGTGTCGCGCCGCGGACGCTGAGTTCTCGAATTATGCCCTCCCGCAGTTTGCCCGATCACGGTCGTGATCTCCCGAAATGGATCAATGTGCACACTACGACGCGACGCGTTTGCCTTCACTATGGCTCGGAGACTAATCTATCTGGTATTCCCAACCTACGACGCCATGCTTTGCGCCGTTTGTCAACTAGAGCTGTGTACGGGCGATTTGGAATCACCTCTCTAACCATTCCAGGAGGTGAGAAACGTATCGTGGCTTGAACACACTGTTACGGCTAAAACACTGTCTTCCCACGAGGATGTTTGCCATGGAGTCGGGTCTTTGCCTTGGCCACCTGAAACGCGCTTCCGCATCTTCGTGGTACACCACTAAGGGTATGCAGTCAGCCGCCTCGTGAAAGTGGACCCAATCATACAGAGACCGCTGCGAAATCTCAACACGCCTTTCATGGTTCTTGCATGCACATAGGTTGCGCATGTCCTCGAGGTAGAGCTTTGCCGGTCTTTGGTCGCAACGAAGGCCAGCTTGTGCGACCCTACAACGGTCCTCGTACGCGAGCAGACCTCGGGCTGTTAACAATGGGCTTGGTTCCACGACCCGAGCACGAGTACCCTCCGTTGTTACATACACTACACCATAACAGATGCCACCCGCTTTGGCCAGCCCCTATGCGTCTTACCCCGCGGACTCTTGGGCCGGCCTCCTGCGCAAGCGCATCAATCTTTCTATATCGTAGGCACTTTTACTGCCATGCTTTCACCGTTTATCACACATCTACTCGTCGAGCAAATGGATAAGGGGTCTCTCCACGGACCTGCCGACTGCCAATGGTCAGTCATCGTTACCTATACCCGGATGGTCGGTACCGAGCCAACATGGAACGTATGCAGCTATCCAACATGAGCATGGCTGCAGTGACCCACGATAGGATTACTTTGTGTACGCAGGCGCGGACAGAGACCCGATAGCCGTGACGCAATCTATTCGCAGCACAAGCTCTGTCTTCGTCCTGACTGTCGGATACTTCCTACTATCCATTGCACTGGCTTAACACGTATCGCCACGCCGAGCGGCAGAGACCCGAGTACCAGGTCGCTGCATCGAAAGTCCAGATGTGGGGGAAACTCAGCTCTGATCATGCACCTACACGAGTAGCTCGCATCGCACCACCAATGGTTTAGTCACCACAAGACCACCGACAACAACGCAAAGTGTGTCGCACTTTAAGGGCGCATTGTCTCCCTACGATTTCGGCCGAGCGTGCCGCGGACTCTACACGCGTTGTGATTGCATCCCCCATCGTGAGACATCTCTTTACCTCAGTGGCTGGTGTGCCACATCTTCAACGGATTTGTCTCAGACCTCCCGTCGCCTTATTTTG
Source organism: Alternaria postmessia (assembly GCF_024291825.1). Lineage (NCBI taxonomy): Eukaryota > Fungi > Ascomycota > Dothideomycetes > Pleosporales > Pleosporaceae > Alternaria > Alternaria postmessia. The sequence goes on along the minus strand of NW_026260085.1, from coordinate 66,983 downwards.
AACTTTAGCCATGAAATGAGGTGCATGATCTCTCTGGCGTCTGGAGAAAGCTGTCAGTGGCATCTTACAGCAAAAGATCGTCACGTACGCCCATTGTCCCCGCTTGATGCTGACGTTACAAACGACAGGACAAGGAGTGACCTCTTGTCAAGACCACCACAATGCTGGAATATAAGATAATACCTTACCACTCCTTCCACATACGACCATAGGACACTGAAAATTAGGCTTCCCGTCCGCTCAGCCATATACAAGCAGTGTACCGGCGGATTAGTAGTTAGGTGGGTGACCACTAGCGAATCCCCGCTGTTGTATGTTTTTTGCATCTCATCGATAACTGATGAGATCTTTTTGCCTTTACGTGGGGACCGCGAGTGACGTGCTTCGTTTGTAATGAATGGTTGATTCAGCTACAGCAAGAGATCTTTGGTGATATGACTGGTTGGTTGCCACCACGTCACTGCACGAATTTCTTGAATCCATGTTGAAGCCATCGTAGTTTGAAAGATTAAAGGCTAGACCGGGCGCGTTCTGCGGCGTGCGACCAAAGCGTGCCGCCGACCATGATTTTGTTCACAGTTTCGAGCTGTCGATCAAGCTGCAATGTTTGTCTGTGAGTGTCATATACTGCCTTGTGAAACCCGGGTTTACATAACGATCGAACGAGAAGGAGGCACACTTGTGTACAATCGTTACAGAGACGAAGAGGTAAGCTTTTCCCGGCCGTTCTAAAGCGTAACTTACTCGTTGGGCAGATCTGGGCGCAAGCTCATAAGAATCACGAAGACTGTGCTGGTTGCGGAAGTCCTCGGAGAGTATTTATCTTAAGTAAAATGATTTAGGCAAATTGTATCTATAATCCAATCGTTGCGCATCTGTGATCCTATGTCCTAATGCCAGTGTATGAGGAATGAGCTCTTCGTGCGCGTATCCCCTCATCGTCCGTATTAGTTAGATTGCTACCTTAGCACCCCTATACCTTTAGGTATCGGGCACTTATGACCGCTTGCTGAAGCCTGGAACATGTTGCATAATTAAGGTAAAACGCTGTAAGACGCAGGGAAAGGTGGCAGGAAATAGTCCGAAAACGTGGGGATTGAGGGTGCGGGAAGCAGTCCCGTTGCTATGCAACTGCGGCTTCATGCCAGGCCCTTTGCACGCGAATCGGGAGCCACAGTTGTTTAGTTGTTGGCCATTCAGCACTACTGCGGCGTTGTGAACTGGAATCCGATGTTCAATTTGATCAAGCGTTTACCCCGTAGGCATCGGGGGCTTATGTTTGGTATGATAACAGTTGTGTTGTTTTAATTAAGGGGTTGTAGAGGAGTATCATACCATACTAATTGATGCTTGGTTCTTACTGCTGTTCCTTCAAATACATGTCATCTGAGTAGCCAGATTAGCAGCCCAATTCGCCTTGACTGGCAACCACTAAGGTCGCTTTTACTTTTCTTTAACGTCAGTAAAATGCAGAGTTCCGATGAAGTGTGCGTAGGTAGTATTGACTCCGTATCCGGGGTTCCCGCACTTTTGATTGTCAACACAGAAAGAACAGACGGAGGAAGAAGTTGGTTGGTTGATACGTCTATCGTAATGAGCGAATGTATGTCCTCCTGTTACAAAAGCAGTGATAAGTAACGCAATGACGACCAGGCATAGGAACTAATGATAGTAAAGACCGATCCAGCACGACAATCACAAAGAAAAGCGACCAGGAAAAGAGAGAGGTGTCGAAAGGTCCAAGTGAGCAGCTATCTCCACGAACCTACACTAGCCAGCTGCTCCTCAAGCTTAGGCATTATTGTAGCATCTGAAACTCCCAAAATTCTCCCTCACAGCTGTGCAAGCGAAAGATCCCGACCCCTGACCCATCGATTGAATCTAACAGATCAATCCAATCAGTGACAATTTACACCAAAAAAATGGCCAGGTTCTCATACCTCTCCATATCCATCACAGTTCTCATTATTGAACAGTGCGCAAGTAGTCTTGGGTCCAGATTTTGGGCCGGAAAGACCGAAGGCGCGGATTTGAGAGCCGTCCACGGTGTAACAATCTGAGGTCCCGGACCACGTGTGCTCGTCGACTGCGTTGCATCCGCAGTCTCCACACTTGTAGGTGCCGACGCCTCCGCCGGCTGAGACTTGGTTGAGGGATAGACCGAGGATGGTCGCGAGGAGGAGTTTGAAGTGCATCTTTGGAGATGAGAAGCGTGAGGTAGTGTGAAAGGCGTAGGGATGTGGTTGTGGTTGTTGGAGAAGATGGAGAGCTATTGGGTGTTTATATACTGCTCCATCAGAGCCAGATAGTTAATTGTTTTTACGTTTGGTGCTCTTCTGAATTGAGCACAACCACTATCTATTTTCCATTGAGGAAGTAGACATTTTTCCATTATGGGACTAGTTGCATAACACTACACGAGCGCGTCGAAGTCATCTCAGGACCAGCTATCTTTTCTTATTGAAGAAGTCAGCATTTCTCCATTACGGGACTAGTCATGTGCATTTAAAAGGCCTCGAAGTCATTCTGGGACAGCCTAATGCAGACACGTGACATTACTCGTATCCCATACTTTGACGGTGCTGTTACGAGACGCTGATGCCAGCCGGTTCAACCTCGGGAGTGGTGCGAAAAGGGCAAATCACCATATCTGGCCCGAATGGTATTCCTACTCTGGATGTCAGCCGGGTCGGATCGACTTCGGGAGTGGTGCGCAAAAGGCAACTCACCATCACCCAACCTAAGCGCTATTCCTCGAGCGATAACAACATAAACAGTCAACCAAGCTACAACGTCTGTCTGGAATTTCATAAGTTTTGAACACAACCAATCACTATTCGCAGAAAGATTGATTCTCCAGCCTGTACCTTGAAGGTCGCAAGGCCTGTTCAGCCTAAAGCCTAATTTGCCTTTAAGCTATCGGCATACTCTCTATAGATTTGCTCGCAACTTTCGTCAAACAACAATCCCATCCTTGTTGCATTTCCGAACTTCGCCGTCTGCGGCCAACTGTCCAGCAACCTCTTTGCTTCTTCATCCATTTCCTCCCTCAACAGCCCAAGTTTATCCTTCCCGCATACTGCCTCGAACGCTGCGTACATCTCTCCAAGAGCGACACTTATTCCCGGCATGTACACTGCGCGAATATGCGCCGGCATAGCGTCCGTGGGAGCCTTCATTACGCGCACAAAATTCTCAATCATGACGCGAGGCGAACATATCATCTGGCGCGCCGAACGGTCGCTGATGGGTACAATACATTCAAGCCCGGCCATCGGCTCTCGAATCATACCGCTCAAAAATGCTGCAGCTGATCGCGAAGGCGCACCCGGGCGCACAACCACGGTTGGTAGACGCACGGCGAAGGCATCGATTAGCCCACGGCGGTTAAGATCATTTATGTGGCACTCCATAATGGCTTTGTGGGTGCCATAAACTCCTATTGGTGTTGCGGGAGTATCATCTGTAATGGGACCCGATGCCGTATAAGGTGGTCCGTAAACAGCCTGGGTCGAAGCGTAGACAATGCGGGGTTTAGAGGCTTGTTGGAGTTGTGAGATGGACGTGAGAACAGAAAGCGTGGCGCCTAGGTTGACTTTGGTAGAAAGTGCAGGGTTCTCCTCGCAGCCGACCGACATTATCCCGTGAAATAGGAAGATGGCCGACCATTGTGGGCGCATAGAAAGGAGTTTGGTGATATCTGCTTGTGAGGTGAGATCCGCAGCTGTGAGCTCCAGGTTGGTAGCCGAAGATGAAATCCCGGCTGGCCTCTGGGGTGTTTGAAGATCGGTCAGGACGATGCTGTTAGAGGAATCTTGTGCCAACTTGGCGGCAAGCATGGGGCCCAGGAAGCCTGCGCCGCCGGTGATGAGGATGTTGTTCGACATCTCTTGATGATCTGCTCTTTGATCTCTTGAATCAGGTCTGTGGTGATCGAGATTCCAACTCTGAAGCTCGCGATCTTGGGTTGAGAGAGCAAGCTAATGCGGGGAAAGAGCGGAGGCCAAGGTTGTTTGCACGAGAAAGATGTGCGCAATGAGAATGCGGGCAACCAAGCAGATATACATCACGGTACTCCATGTGCAAGAGGATTAGAATCGCAACGTGGAGTATTTCGAGGATCGATGCGAGTCACGTTCGTCTCGAGGCAGAATTGCTTGCAACGACCCACAAATCAAATACGCTAGCCTCCGGAACCCCCTCACTAGCCTGGGGAACCCCACATAACGGTCGTTGTGGAGTTAGAACAAGTGAGATCAAGGTTTCCCGTTCGCTCAGTCCTTGCCAAGACGGCGATTGAATGCACGCAAAGTCTCCATGTTGTCGAGGTATAGCGCGACTGAGATGTGCGCCGCATCCTTCCGGATTCAATTGAATCCTTTGAATGACCACCATGATTTGACCACGAGACGCTTTCGATACCTCGTACGGACGTTGATGTTGGCTGCCAACTTGGTGTTTTGCTTGACGTCCCAGCTCCATGTATGTAATATCATGCACTACAATCTACCTAGGGTAAAGTTGCTAGCCCAGAGGAGGTACAGTGCCGTCTCTTTTGGTTTACAACTCACTATGCTCTAGCTCTAGTGGCGGCGATACAAACACTTGATAGACCTCAGGATGAACTTCAGTATGCAAAGCATACGAAGCTGCACCGTAAGATTTGACAAGAGCTGCATCAATGTCGTTCAGCATCGTGATATGGTCCAACTTCAGGGTCTCCTGGACTGAGTTTTCCAGCTTTGCGATTGCTGCTCGCGGAACTTCACCGACGACAACCACTGCCCGAAGGTCGTCCATCTCATACCACTTATCGCTCGCTACTTCTTCTCGGATGAAGCTGTCCAGGAAGCTGCAGATACGATCCTCATAACTTGTTGCATCTTCAGTCTGTTACGATTAGATCAATTCCCACGATTACTCTAGAATCACTACGATGGTGGTTCACATACCTTATTGAAACGAAGCCCGCACTCAAGGCACATCTTTTCAGCAACGTTTGCATAACCATGGTGGTCATATACCATCTCGAAAAGCCTGACATGCATATAGCTTTGTTCGTATTCAACCCCAATGATCAAGTTCACAGGGCCATCATCATTACAGTCTTCAGGCGCTCGACCCAACCGATCGCATCGATGAAACAAGTCATAAGCCTCGCAAGCGGCCGCTCCCCCATGTCTTTCGCTGAACGGTCGATCGTCTATTTTTAATTGATCGAATGGTCTGTCATCATCATCGGGTGAGGTGCGGATTGCTCGGTAGGCGGCGCACCAAGATGAACGGCTGAAGATCGCAGGGAAAACTAATGTAGAATATTTGGGTCTATATCCGAGAGATCCGGTCAAGTCCTTCGTAATGCCAGCGATAGCAGTGCGAAACGTGGATATTGCAGCCTTGCTACATTCCCACGACTCGTTGAATCTATTTTGCGGATCGAATTGACTTATGGTGTCGTCAAAGTACGAGAGATACTCAGAAGTAACCTGGTATGTCCTTAGTTCGACACGACCTGAAGAGTTCACTCGGGAAGCTATGATAGACGTTGGGTTTAACGTTAGGGCGAAGGGCCCTTGCCGTTGAGAGTGATGAGCGCTCGCCAAGATTGGTATTAAGTATGGCGCAAAGAGAAGGAATTTCGATAGAGATAACATGATCGTGGGCGTATGGTGTCCTGCGAAGATGGCTTGTTTGTATTTAGTATGTTCGTTGGGTTTCCCTCTGCGCCGCAGCCACCTACGTACCTAGGTAGCGCCGGCTACAACCGTGCCACCTTGAAGCTCACACCCGTTGATATCTCTAGCGTTCATCTCGCTCCGTGAGTGATCCGCTAGTATTATATAAGCAAGAAACTCCAATAGAAAGACATGCTTTTCTCTTAGATACCTAGTTATGAACAAAACTCATACTCGTCCCAAATCCCAACCTATCTATTCCCTCCCCTTCAACTCCTCCAACCTTTCGACCAACTTCTCCCACCCAGCACTATCTTCCCAGTTGTCCTTACCCTTGCCCATGACACTCCTCACCGCACTCCTCGACTTGAACTTCCAGTCCTTGGCCACCAGCTCCCCACTTCCAGCCGCCAGACCTTCGGTGCGCTCACGCGGTCCCAAAGTCTCATAGGCATCCAGTAGATCCATCGTCATCTCAACAACGGCATTCCACTCCACTTCGGTACCAGATTCCCATTTCGGCTGACTCGTCACTGCTCGCCACGCCTTCTCGTGACACTCTAGCGCCGAACTCGGTCGCTTGGTGTGCGTGTATAGTGTTGCTAGAATGATCCATAGTTTGGGCGATACAGTGATGAGAGGTTTGATGTGTTTCTCAATGAGGTCGTTTACGAGGCGGGGGAGACCAGGGCGTGAGATATCAAACTCTTCTTCGCTGGAAACGACGTGCTTGACTAGCATGTCGATGACTTCTGCATCGACGCACTTTTCGCCTTCGGTTGAGCCGCGGAGCTCACAGATACGGCGTTGTGCAGTTACGACGTCGGACCAAGAGGGTGGGTTGGTGGAGGCGCTGACGGCGAGGACGTTATTCCAGATGCGGTAGTTGTCGTGCTTGATGGTGGCAGCGCGTTTGAAAGCCTTGAGAGCGTCGGTACGAGGGTGGTTTGTCACTCTTGTCTCTTGCAGCTCGCCATCTTCGGTTTCCTGAATCTTGGGCTTGAGGTGCAGAAGGGATGCGGCGAGGTTGCTCCATGCTTCGGCGTCCTGGTCGTCGAGTTGGACACAGCGGGAAAACGCCTCAACGGCATTCTTGAATTGGAGAGTTTCGAGGTATGCGCATCCGAGGGCGAACCATGCGGGATGATAGAGCGAGTTGATTTTGAGAGAAAGCTCGTAGGCTTCTACAGCTTTCTCGTAGTTGCGTGCTGCGATGTAGCGTTGACCAAGGGACCGTTGAGCACGCGCGTAACGTTTGCCGGAAACCTCCCAAGCCTTCTCGTACATGGAGAGATCGTTGTCAATATCACCCAGGATGCAGTAATAACGTGGTGCTTCGGCTGGCGGTGGGTTCCGTTCAGCGCCCTCCCACTTCTCCTCGTCAAGATCCACGTTCTCATCATCGCCGTTGGTAGCATGGAACAGTTGTCGTCGGATCATCTTACGCGCCCTCTCTTCCTTCTCGGTGGCTGCATAGCACAGCGCTGCTTCGGCCCACATCTCCAATCTCTCGTAGATCTCGAGCGCAGATCGCAAACCACCCAGAGCGACCCATCGAGCAGCAAGCTCAGACTCCAGCTCCCAACGGGATGGCGAACAGAGAGGGAAGATGTAGCGAAGGCGTTCTTCAACGGATGCCGCCTCGCTGTCCTTCGCCTGTGGAAGGAAAGAAGTGATCTTTTCGCCCGTCTCAGCATCAGTGGTCGCGTCGCCAGAAGTCTCCGCGATGACTTGGTCCACCAGTGCTTGCAGTTGAAGCAACCCTCGCTCCATGGTGCGCGACTTGTAGCCTTCGATGCGACTGCGCACAAGGAGAGCTTGGGTGTAAACTTGCCAGTTCGAGCTGCCGCCCTCTAGTACTCTGGTAGCGTACGGCTCGGTTTGTTCTCTTGTAAGACCGTCAGCGGGGTTCGTGTTCTTGATGCTCTCAGCCAGCGAGAGCATGATGACGGAATCGAGTGGATCGAGCAGAGGTTGGTTCGATGGGTCCATGGATGTAAGAGATGACGGTAGAGAGGACTCATCCTTGATTTCCATGGACGCAGTATCGTTGGTGAAGGAAATAGACTCAAGCAAGGTATCGTCGTTCAGGTCCAAGGCTTTTGGTTTTGAGCTTGCGTCTGCTGCGCCATTAGTATCCGACCCTGCACTTCGGGCGAGTACGATGAGCTGGCTAGTATCTTTCTGCTGGAACTTCGTTCTCTTTCCCATGAGTCCAGTCAATGCGAATTCGAACTTGCGTTCTGAGGTTGCCTGATCAAGATCCGCCTTAGCTTTCTTATCCAGACCATGGTGCGTGTGAACCGCTGCTCGTTCCAGTAGGAAGCTAGGATGCAAGTCCTTGATCTCCCTGCTCTTATCCGAGTTGTGAATCAAATCTTCTACGACCTTCAAGTCGTCATAGATGGCATCTTGTAGACTGGGTGCCGACTCGCTGAGCAGTCTCTGATGGACGAAATTGGCCCTGAGGCGCGCCCACGCCGCGACCGGAATGTTCTTTCGAATGGCCGGGCTGATGAGGATGGTTTGTGCGAGGCATAGTAGCTCGATGTTTGGTGTAAGTCTGTATGCTGCAACACCATCTGTGCTCAGCGATGCAACAAGATCTGCCCTTGCTTTGTTGAGGGCCTTTACATCGCCTGTGATGTCTTCCGATAAAAGTGTTTCGGCAGACTTGAAAGGTAGTGGCGGTCCAGTAACATTGGACTGCAGAAATGCATACAACGCAGCGACCGCAATTAGGAGGTATGTATGTTGTTTGTATGCTGCTGTTTCTTGTATTGAACCTGAATCCACTTCATTCTGTTGTGACAGGAGTAGTCCAAGGCGGCGAAAGATATAGTCGTTCCAGACAGCGAAATCGCCTCTTCTAACGTCCTTGGTGGCTTCATTGTCCTCACGGCCTAGAAGGAGTTGCGCTTCCGGTAGTTGGAGCACCTTCAAAAAATCCCCGGATTCGGTTGCCTTGATAGTGGTTTCAAGCACTGCCGCAAGTTCGTCCGGCAACGAACTGCGGAAGAAACTCAAAAAGACGTCAGCCATGTTTGGTGATGTCGATTAATGTAAGATTGGGGGTGAGACAGTATCGGGCGCAAGGCTATAGAGGCTTGCACAATAAGTCATTCACGGATTCCAATAATTTTGCATACTCATAGCGTGGTTGCGGGGCTGCTTTTGGAATTTGCGGCGATGAGTAAGTCAGTGGAGAAAAAGGGCTGTCTGGTGGCACGCCTAACTATTTTGGGCGAACAGGGTCTGATCCACATCTGCATGCAAGACATTAGTTCTCTCTTTGCCGATGCAAATCCGACTATCAAGCCCGCTGTCATCATGCAGCAGCTAATCTGAAAAGGCGAAATCTGGATACGATCAAATGTAGCTCTCATGTGGAGGAGTGGATGCTTGGCTTGATGAATAGGGATACGATTGTCCAAAGGTATTACTACGACCTTACTATCACCTGCATGGGCGCGGCATCCTTAAGCCAGCAACGCAGTATACGTGCGCCTCGTCTAGTCCGAGTCGCTGCTAGAGCTAGAGCTGCTCTTGCCGCCCCTGCTACGGCTCCTGCTATGGCTCCTGTGCTTGTGACCGTGGCCATGCGAGCCATGGTGCGAATGATGCGAAGACCCGTGGTGGGAGCCATGCTCAGAGCTACCATGCTTCTTGTGCTTCTTGTGTTTCTTGTCCTTCCTAGAGTCAAGTCAGATCGTGTCCGCTGTAGTGCTGGAGTTTGTATTCAGCTTACTTATCAGGTATGAGGTTGGCGCCAACCGCTCCCAACAGCGCACCTCCTATCGTGCCCAGCGCTCCGCCTCCAAGCTTGTTGCCGACGAATGCGCCCCCCGCGCCGCCCAAGAGGGACGAACCAAGTCCACGGTCGCCTTCAGCTGGACCGCCGGGCGCACCGGGTTGGCCATATGCTGGCGCACCATAGCCTTGTTGTGGGTCATGATAGCCCTGTTGCTGATGCGCTCCATATTGTTGGTTGGGATCATGATAGCCTTGCTGCTGGTGTGGCTGCGGTGGGTAGGGAGAAGTGCTGCGGTTTGGGTCGTAGCCTTGCTGGTGGTACTGCTCCTGCGGAGGGGCACCATAGCCGTGTTGGGGAGGCTGCGCGTAGGGATCGTGCGATGGTGGAGGGTACTGGCTCTGCGAGGACATTAGCACTTGTAGCATGGTAGATGGAATGCGCCGATGGAGCGCAAGAGTGCTGACCTGGCCTTGGGGGTAAGGGCTATGGTGTCCTTGACCGTACTGGTCGTGCGGTTGTTGTCCATACGCCTGGCCCTGCGGAGGGTAGCCCTGATTCTGCTGTCCATAGCCATGCTGTTGCTGCTGCTGGTATGCGTTGTCGTGGCTGTAGCCGTAGCCTTGACCGTGGCCTTGGCCCTGACCGTAGTAATCCTGACCCGACATGTTGCTCTTGAAAGTGCTTTCCAGAAGTCTCAATAATAACAGGGTAAACAAAGTCTAGGTAGAAGCAGTGTGGCAGATAGCCGGTAGGGTCTACAGCGGGGGAGGGGCAGGATGGCAGATGGTCGGGCCAGTGCGATCGCGGCATCACACGCGCGCTTTAAGTGTGACATGTCCTCGCATGGCGCTGACTGCGCGCGCCACATGTTTACGAACGTCGGTCATGCCTAATGGGTTCGACATGGGTCTCATCGCGGCTGAGCTGTGAGCGATTTGGTGATGTGGACTTCGGACATGACCGGAGATTTGGCTGAGGGGCGCAGCACTGACCACTGGCCATCCTTCGCTCCACTCGCGCAGCTGAGATTACTTTCACCGCAACAAACGCGGTTGGAGGCATCTCGAATAGGTATAAGACTTGCTAATGATGCGGGATTAACTTCAGCCGGATCTACTGCGATCTTGTTGCCTAATGCTTAGGGGTTTTCTTTGGACGACGACAGCTCTCCTGCTTTACTCCTTCCATCTCTTCAATCTGGGTATTCAGAAGGTTATCGGCGAAACGCTCGGTATACCCCTTCATGAAATCGTCCTATCACTGGAGCTTTTTCAGAAGGTGGGACACCATCGATGGAATGTACAACTTTGGATCCTTGATACCGAATATCAGTGGGATATCAATTCCAACATGACCTCAAAAGACTCAACAGATAGCATATGTTGGATGCTTGCGACTGTGTCAGGCAAATTCATGGTTGCATAATCTGGAGTATGCTAATTCCGAAACAATAGTCATTTGAACATCCCCAAAAGCTGGTAGTATCCGTCACATACATGCTTTGCCTGCTAGAAACCCCTACAAAGTCCTACATCCTTTGCTTTCTCATCCACTGTTCTTCCTACCAGCAGCCTTTCCTAATCAAAAAATATAATAGTGCATCCGATGATGTTCAGCGCTGTTTGGGCAGACCAGAATCACGTCATTAATGCTCATGTCTTGTATAGTTCAGCTCTTTTTCTGAAGAAACTGTGTGCTAGAACCGTCCGCGATCAGTCTGAACACTCAGAAATGAAAATCTATCAAGCACCTCAAAGCGAATTGATTTGAAGAAAGGCCTCTGTACGCTGCCGAACAGAATATCGGTGGTCTTCCTCTTTTCTTACTTACTGCCGAACCGCGAAACACCAAAGCCAGTGGCTTACTGCCAGTTTGAAACACTAAAGTTCACGAGACCAAACTTCGTGGTCGTCGTCCAATCCTGCAGATATGCAGACGACAGCCAAGTCGGGTTTTGTCGATAAGATGTACACATTGAGCCTGAACCAGAAAGGCTCGAGAGCAGAAGTAAGTGAAGACCTCAAGCGAAGACAGTTCTTCGAAAGAACATACATCAACATGGATGAGGATCTCCGACTTTATTGTATTAATTGCTTCTTCCAATTTGAAGACTTGTACTCAGTAGGACGTATGTCTTTAGTCGGCCTTGAGGAAAATGGAATCTAACTGCAACACACCTGCACAAGCATAAGTAATCACCACATTCACATGTAGGGCGGTAGCTCGCAATCCACGACATCCTTCACACAACCTGGCGTCGACGCGACATCTACTGCAGACACGCCTACTAGCGATGTGACGGATCGGTACAAGCGTACTGTGAGCAACTCTGACATGTCAAAATCCGGGGTATCGATAAGAAGTGGGGGCTGCCCGGAGCGCAGCATGGCTGAAGCGACAATTCACGACGTCCGGAAGGTTGACATTGTGGGAGAATGTTGTGTTGCTAAGATCGCATCGTTGGTTGACTCTCCCGCCTATATAGTCAGCATCGCCTCTGGGCAGAGATACCATGACTAATCCCGTAGCTAGGGAGAGCTGTACCACTGTACTGCAACAGCGGAAGGGCCAAGTTTGATACGTAATGTGCTGTGCGTGGACGCGGCCTCGGAAGACATTGCCTTCTCTGATGTTTTGGGCAGAGTGTTGCCCGGTGATGGCTCGGTGGACGTCTGGACAAGGTGGCAAGGGTCCAGAAATGCTTGCCGCCTCGACTTCGGCAGAATCGGGGAGGTGGTTTGGGATAAGTCTGGAGCCTCCGCTAAAATGGCCGTAGCGCGACGACTTGGCAAGGCTGTACGAACAGTAACCGGCAAGGCTACCGCATAGTATGGGAACACCCGTATGTAGACTGAGCTAGAAGAAAGTTGAGTTCTACGGCGCTCAACGACCGAGATGGAAGATTTTGCAGACATGGGACATACGGGTGCCGTGCTTGATATGAGTACTATGTGAATGCTGACAATGGCGGTCGGGTTGGATTAGTGCAGTCCCTGATCTTCAGCGCTGCATTTCCCGCGGCTCCCAACGGTTGGATGCATGTCGTTGGTCACGGTGTTTCGAGAAGGCGGTCAGCGCGCCTGGCTCAAACTCGCCACAAATAGAAGGGCTTTTGCAACGTGGGCTGCGACATGGCTCACGGCGGCGGCAATGCTGCTGCCCCTCTGCCACCAGTAAATAGAGAGGGCAATTGGCAGGTGGTAACAAAAAACTGGGGAAGTGCGGCAACAGCGAAATCTCTGGCGTTCGCTCGGGCTCGAATGAAATCATGGGCAATTGCGAGAAGGCGAGGTGTCCGGTTCCTCGCCGCACGGGCCAGTCCTGGAGTGCACGCTAATCTTATCGGCGCCCTGGCCTGGAGAAATTTCTCAAAGCGAGCGAGACAGCCCACCAAGGCATAAAAAGCCCCTCCATAACCTTTACTGCCACCTCTCCACACTCACTCTCCCTCTGGGCTGACCCAAAGTACTTTCCCTTCTTTGTGTCGTTGCGTCAGGTATTAGAAAGGTTGCGAGTCACGTTTCTCGCGCCTGTTGTTTGATACCCCCGGATAGATTCACTCTATCTTTTCACGCCAAAAGTTTTTTAGGCCCCGCCGCCTAAGTCCATATAAGGACCACCGCCCCTCCACCCACCTTCTTTCTACACACCTCTCCCCCTCCACACATCACCGACAAAATGGCGCCTGCTGCTTCGCACGATGCCAAGGACATCAAGTCCGAGAACTCCAAGTCGCTCAAGGCGCTTGAGGAGATGATGCAGAAGTTGACCGTGTCCAAGGCCCAGGACGAGATCAACGCCTCTGCTCAGGCCATCGCCACCTTCATCAACGGCGACATTGAGGAGGCTGACGCTCCCACCAAGTATGTTCCCCCCTTCTGCCTCTCGCTTGCCACGTTGCAGTCTCTAATAACTCTCCCAGGGCTGTCCAGGTGCTTAAGAAGCAACTCGCCAGCAAGAAGGATGCCGTCGCCCGTGAGCGCGCTCTCGATGCCATCCGTGCTATCGCCCAGCACTCGCACGTCTCCGCCTCTGTCGAGCCCTACCTCGTTTCCCTCCTGCCGGACGTGCTGGCCGCGGTCGGTGACAAGATGAGCGGCGTCAAGGTCGCTGCTCAGACCGCCGCCGAGTCCATCGTCATGGCTGCCAACCCCAACGCCGTCAAGGCCATCATCCCCCACATCATCCACTCGCTGGAGAACGCACAAAAGTGGCCCGAGAAGATGACCGACCTCAAGTGCATCGAGGTCCTCACCAAGAGCGCCCCCGCACAGATGGCTTTCCGTGTTCCCGACCTGATTCCCGTCATCTCGGGTGCCATGTGGGACACCAAGCCTGAGGTCAAGAAGGCTGCCTACGGCACCATGGAGGTTCTCTGCTCCTTGATCTCCAACAAGGATATCGAGCGCTTCATTCCCGAGCTCATCAAGTGTATCGCTAAGCCTGAGAACGTCCCCGAGACCGTTCACTTGCTCGGTGCCACCACTTTCGTCACTGACGTCCACGAGCCCACCCTCGCTATCATGGTTCCCCTGCTTGAGCGTGGTCTCGTCGAGCGCGAGACTGCCATCAAGCGTAAGTCTGCCGTCATTATCGACAACATGTGCAAGCTTGTCGAGGACCCCCAGATTGTCGCCGCTTTCTTGCCCCGTCTCATGCCCGCGCTTGAGAAGAACCACGACAACTTGGCTGACCCCGAGGCTCGTGAGAAGACCCGCCAGGGTCTCGACACCCTCATCCGTGTCGGTCACGTCGAGAACGGCAAGGCTCCTGAGATCGAGAAGTCTGGTGACATCTCCACCATCGCCAACCACCTCAAGGCTGCTATCCCCTCCAGCATCAAGATCGACGACCGTTTCACCCCTGTCGTCAACTACGTTGGTGCCATTGGTGGTCAGCTGATCGACGAGAAGGACTACGAGCCTCTTAACTGGCAGGCTAACGCCGGTCCTTTCGTTGCCGTCCTTGTCGGCGACGAGAAGGCCAAGGAGGTCACTGAGGACACCCGCAAGCGATCTCTCCCTGGTGCCGCCGCTGAGCGCGCCGTCGAGCCCGATGAGGAGGAGGGCGAGGACCTCTGCAACTGCACATTCAACTTGGCCTACGGTGCTAAGATTCTGCTCAACCAGACCCATCTCCGTCTCAAGCGTGGTCAGCGTTACGGTCTCCTCGGACCCAACGGTTCCGGAAAGACCACTCTCATGCGCGCTATCAACAACGAGCAGGTCGAGGGTTTCCCCAAGCAAAACGAGGTCAAGACCGTCTACGTCGAGCACGACTTGGACTCTGCTGACACTGAGATGACCGTTCTTGAGTGGACCATGAACAAGCTCAAGGCCGTCGGTGTCGAGACCCCCGAGTCTGAGGTCAAGACTACCCTCAACGAGTTCGGTTTCACCGACGCCATGTACAACGGTACCATTGGTGCCCTTTCTGGTGGATGGAAGATGAAGCTTGCGCTCGCTCGTGCCGTCTTCGAGAAGCCCGACATTCTGTTGCTCGACGAGCCCACCAACCACTTGGACGTCAAGAACGTCAAGTGGCTCGAGGACTACCTCACCAGCTCTCCTTGCACATCCATTGTCATCTCCCACGACAGCAAGTTCTTGAACAACGTCATTCAGCACGTCATCCACTACGAGCGCTTCAAGCTCAAGCGCTACCGTGGTAACCTTGACGACTTCGTCAAGCGTGTGCCCTCTGCCAAGTCTTACCACGAGTTGGCTGCCTCCGACATGGAGTTCAAGTTCCCCGAGCCCGGTTTCCTTGAGGGTGTCAAGACCAAGGCCAAGGCCATTCTCCGTGCCACCAACATGAGCTTCCAGTACGAGGGTACCTCCAAGCCCCAGATTGAGGACATTACCTTCCAATGTTCGCTCGGATCCCGTATTGCCGTCATTGGTCCCAACGGTGCCGGAAAGTCCACCCTTGTCAACGTCTTGACTGGTGAGCTTGTCCCCACCAAGGGTGAGATCTACCACCACGAGAACATCCGTATCGCCTACATTAAGCAGCACGCTTTCGCCCATATCGACCACCACCTCGACAAGACTCCCTCCGAGTACATTCAATGGCGTTTCCAGACTGGTGAGGACCGTGAGACCATGGACCGTGCCAACAAGATCGTCACTGAGGAGGACGAGAAGGCCATGGACAAGATCTACAAGATCGAGGGTACCGAGCGTCGCGTCATCGGCATCAACTCCCGCAGGAAGTTCAAGAACTCTTACGAGTACGAGTGTTCGTTCGCTCTCGGAGAGAACGTCGGCATGAAGAACGAGCGCTGGACACCCATGATGTCTGCTGACAACGCCTGGATTCCCCGTTCCGAGATCATGGCTTCCCACGCCAAGATGGTCGCCGAGGTTGACCAGAAGGAGGCTCTTGCCAGCGGTCAGTTCCGTCCTCTGGTCCGTAAGGAGATTGAGGCTCACTGCGCCAACTTTGGTCTTGACGCTGAGCTTGTTTCTCACTCCCGTATGCGCGGTCTCTCCGGTGGTCAGCGTGTCAAGGTCGTCCTGTCTGCTTGCTCATGGCAGCGTCCTCACTTGATCGTTCTTGACGAGCCCACTAACTACCTCGACCGTGACTCCCTTGGTGCCCTTTCCAAGGCCATCAAGACCTTCGAGGGTGGTGTTATCATCATTACTCACTCTGCCGAGTTCACTGCCAACCTCACTGAGGAAGTCTGGGCCGTCATGGACGGTCGCATGACACCTTCCGGTCACAACTGGGTGCAAGGTCAGGGTGCCGGTCCCCGTCTTGCCAAGGACGATGGTGAAGAAGAGGAGAAGGTAAGTCATCCACCCACTCAATATACTGTATAATATATGCTAACTTAACGTTTCAGTTCGATGCCATGGGAAACAAGATCGCCAGCCAAAAGAAAAAGGCTAAACTTACCTCCTCTGAGATGCGCAAGAAGAAGAAGGACCGCATGGCCCGCCGCAAGCGTGGTGAGGAGGTCTTCTCCGACGAGGACGATTAAACGGATCGCCCTTTTCGAAAAGTTTCCTTCCTGGTTCTGGTTTACGGCAAGAGAGTTCATGGGTTGCATGACAGGCTTATTCGATATGAGCCTACGAGTAATGTGTTCATGGTCGGCGTCACGGTACAAAACTTGCATGGTTTCCCTTCATCTGATTCCATCTCGTACAAGATAGAGAATAGATTCCCCCAATACTTCAGAACATTTGCCTCTCATGCCTTGTGACTTTGTATATCAACATTCATCTCACTACTTCAACCCTTGCACTGTCCACCCCAATCTTGCATACTATATCGTTTCTACTTTCTTTATTCCCAAACTCAATCTTTATCGTGCACAGCACTCTTGAATATGTCGCAACCGATTGTAGGCCTGCGCCTGCGCCACATTCGCGTCGGAACTACCAAGAACAAAACAGTGATCACAATACAGCTCATTGCAAAGAGATAACAAAGAGCTCGATAACAATGGCGCCTACGGCTCCTGTTATCTGGCTCTAGCCGACGAAACTTGCAAGTGGCGCGATATCACACTCGACGATCGGTAACAGGCGATTGCTGGAGAAAAGCAGCGAAAGCAATTGATCGTCAAGCTATCCTTTTCCCATTGCAAATTTTCCAGCAATCCGCGCGAAATCGGCCTGGCCGCCTAACCCGCCTCACGACACATTTGCCAACGCCACCATGCAGAGGCAACCCAGGATCACCAAATTTGTTGACAGCCTGCGTAAGCTGCCCGAGGGTGAAAGCATAGAGCAGTCAAAGCTTGACGATTACCTCCAACCTTGGGGCTTTACCATCTATCGGACGTATTATGGACCTGGATCTGATGAGCAATGGGACAAGCTGCTACAGAAAATCGCCACTAGTGTCAAGCATCGACTCGACGCACATAGAGGATCGAATGAAGACCCTGCTATGATTGCTAAAGCGGAGGAACTCTTCAGACTGGATGCTCGTTCAGATCCCGCAGTCTTGGACGGCTTGACACTTGAAGAAGTACGGCAGCTTTACCACGATGGAACGGGAGGCCAGCCGTTGAACAAAGACAAGGGTCCATGGCGAATCTTTATCCTAGTCGACGCAGACGTTCTGGCGAGCCCTGAGCTTGGCATGATCAAGTGTGTAGCGGCGGATTACGACGCGGTTGCTGCTGTGCCAAAGAATCCGAGATTCGGCCCACAGCGTTACTATGGGTGGTTAACCATGTCTTCCGAACGCGTATTGAGTTTGTGGTTTGAATTGGAAATGTATTTCTTCGAGGAAATCGGCAATAGTACAGCTGGTGGCCCAGGCGCCTGGTGGGACCCAGACAAATGATGATGGGCCAAGTCCACCTCATAGCGCACTGCCGCTGTGCTGGATGCAAACTGTAGCCGAGTGGCTTTGCAAACTGATGGTCATATTTCGTTGGTTTTACATCTGTTGTTGACACATGCTGCATGCAGAGAGCGAAATAGGTGTTTCGTATAGCTGTAACAGCCATCGGCTGTCCTCAATGGAGAGACGTGCAAACCACCTAATGGAAATCTTACATGTTATCACGACCTGATATTCAGCTACCGTCTAAAGAAGGTGGGATAAAGTTGTATTGCCACATTACAGCCGCCATTCTACCAGGTTAACGTGAGGATCTTGAGATCTCTCAAGGCATTATGGCCAGTATGTATCACCTATCTATCAATGCAAGCACCATGTGTAACACCAAACCACCAATACAACCAAGCATCGCGAGTTGCACGAGGACCACTCTCTTCAACTACTGCATCGATGACGTATCAATCTCCAAACTTTCCAGATCCCCCTCGTATGCTGTCAGAAAGTCAAGAATCTCTTGAGCCCCAGCGTCGGCACTATTGTCCCATGTTTCGCGCAATAGTCGTATGGCTTCCGTGGCCCACGTTCTAGTGTGCGTAATAGCCGCTGGGTAAAGCGCCCTGATTCACTCGAACCAGAAGTCGCCGATCGTTGTTGGGTCGTTGGGAAATGCAGCGTTGTGGGCATTCTGCGAAGCTCGAAACTGAGCGCCAACATTGTTGACAATCGCAGTCAGGCGACCATTGACATTGGGTGGGTTCTGATGGTTTAGATATTTGATCGCGGCGATACCCGCTCGGATCTTGACGATCACCGCCATGGCGTCTGCTTGCGTTCCGCTTTCGGCAAGCTTCTTCACATCATCGAGGTCTTGGACAGAGCTTCCCAGCATTATCTGTGGCCGAGAAATGCGATTAGTTTCCATTCCAAAAAATGTCCTCGATGCTAAACTGAGCATGACTTTGTTGACTATGACCTCTTCCATTCTCGTATGCAAGAAAGCTGATTAGCAAGTTAGGTTCACTACGAAGACGAGACTGGATTTCTCCTTTGCCCGAACTCCAACCTTCGACCGAGCGTCTCTTCTCCTGGCCCATAGTTAAGGTGCAACTCCACGAAATGCATACGAAACATGTACTGACCTTGTATCTCTACCTCTTTAGTCGATGGGCGCCAAACAACCTAGTCGATCTGGACGAGCATGGCAACAAAACGGCAAGCCCCATATTCATACCACCAAACAAACATCGTCGTCTCCAATGCCTACGCCTCAGCCCAAAGACGCGCCCGAATAGCGCATCTATCATCTCGTGCACGCAGACACCCTTCAGCGTTGGCTTTAGTCTGGTATAAGCCCTAGATCGCTACAATAAATGCTTAATATGTCTGAATCTGTGACTGAGTAGCGAAAGCATAGCACTAAAGCAGTTCTTATACTCCTGAAGCCTTTTAGGCATGGCCAGATCGCACCAATGTGCATCTAGGCTCTGCCAGAGCGGACTCCGGAGCACTTCTGCAATGAAGCTGCGATCATGGTGAAAGTTGCGGGGTATCTCCAGAAGCCAAAGATCGACGATACGTGTCAAGGAGTCCAGCTTTGGGGGTTCAGAAAGCGCGATAGCCCTAGGAGCAGACGGTCTTTAACCTTGTGTGAGCTCTCCCGCATGTCTGAATCGGAGTAGCATAGGAGTAGTCCTCGATGTGGCTAGAGCGCAGCGGTTATGCCAGTTAATGGCACCGTCTGCCACTCGACGCGTCGAGCGCATTGCCCCGCCCTGCTGTCTTTGTCTTGCATCGTTCCCTTATCCAGGTATCACCTAGACCAAGACACATGTGCGCGTCGCACTTGAGCGGTGTGAATGATGCTTTCAGGACCGTTCGTTGGCTGATATTGATACGTGACAGTTGGTGGACGCGTGCAGGAGGCTGGTGATGAGCCGAACAGAGCGACGATGGTGCAGTTCCCTCGAATGCTATTGCACACATGTGAAGCTATCTCGGAGGAACGTACCAAACTTGAGAGCTGGCGCAAAACTTTCGGTTCGGTGCAAGACGATCAGCACAATTGCATTGAGTGTCGCGAGCGGTTCCAATACCTATGAAGATTCGGCGCGAGCACAGCACGGACAGTGGGAGGTCACCTGCTCCGGGGTCTCTAACCTATCAAGGTTTTGACAGCTGGAGATCCATGAACTTATGCATGTGGCGATCAGCCCATAATTAGCGGTTGTCAGTTAAGTTTTGCGCAAACTTGGATGAAACTGCACGGCAAAGTGCCGAGCTGCATGCATGTGAACTGGGGGCGCAGCATTTCCCCGGATTGACCTTGGCGATGATGTAAGCACATGAAATCCTCCTTTCCCCAACCCCTCGTGTTTCAACCTTCCCGCACAAACTTCACCTCCCTTGCGCGTCCTGAAGTAAAGCCGCTGTGTCGCCATTGCAACGTTGACAATTCGATTTGCTTGCCCGTCTTCGCAATGTTGATAGACGTGTCGCGTCGCACTCGATCTGCCACGCCCCTAACGGGCCGTACGTCTTTCGTTGCGTGAAGATACTGTGCATGGCAAACTCCGTCCACAGCTTCATGTAGCGCAAACCTTCTTTGTCTCCGGAACGCCATCAGTCATAACACTAACCAGTAGAGCCATGCGAATATCGCGTGGCAAAGATGCGGACAGCCGAGAAGCGCCGTTAGACTGGCCACGCAAGCTTTGTCCCTGCAGCAGAGGACTAGGTGGCTGTGGTTAATGCGCAATGGTCTCAACGACTGCCGACGGCGTTGGTTTGCATGACAATGTGCCGTGGTTAATCCTGAGTCAAGCCGTTACGACGGCGCAAGACTACTCGAAGTACAACATCTTGGTCGCGCTATGGTGGAATGGCCATCCTACATGATTGGCTCCAATATCGGAGCACTACACTGAGCCCAAACACGCTTTCCAAGCCATCTCCGATAGGAGATTTGAAGACATAGTTTGACAGCACTGGAATGCACCGCATCTCCTAGACTGATTCGCCATCCGTCTTGATGAAAACTCGCTGGTGCTGCTAACCAGACTTCATGTTTTGTCTGCTTTACCATCTCGTGCGGCCACCATTCGCAACATGCATCTTTATGCGCTGATTTCAGTCATTTGTTTGGTTCTGACCTTCAGCCATGTACATGCGTCGGGCACTTACATGGATACAAGGGAATTGGGCATTGCTGATATCCCCGCATGCGGAGTACGTGGTTGACTACATTGTCTGGTATTACTGCTAACAATATGTAGCTTCTCTGCATGATATCCACTGTTCCCACAAGTGGCTGTGCCCTAGATGATACCGCATGTATCTGCAGCAATACCGAGATTGCAGCAAAAGTGTCGACATGTATGCTTGCGAACTGCACCATGCAGGACAGTTTGGAGACTGCCAGGGTCCAGGCCGATCTTTGCAATCTCTCTAAAGAGTCGCAGCGGCTCGACATCTTCATGTGGACTGGCATCATTTATTCCATAGCCGTCGTCTTTGTATGCCTTCGAATCGCAGGAAAGCTGGTAAACAAAAGGCTGGCGTTGGACGACTATATTGTTGTCTGTGCCATCGTATTTTGCGCACTGCCTGTAGGATGCGCCCTCGCCAGTAAGTTGACACAGTCGCCACCTAGCGTAGGCCACAGCTAACACAATATAGTGACTGAACGAGGCTTTGGTGAGCATTTGTGGAATCTCGAAGATGGAGCGTTGCTACCCATTCTCCGGTTCTGTACGTTCCATGATGCCTGCTGTCTTCGGAAGCATCAGTATGCTAATAGAAGCCAGTCTTTATATGCTGGTCGACCTATGTGATCGTTCTTGGCCTCATCAAGGTTTCCCTCGTCCTCTTCTACCTCGAAATCTTCCATACAACAAGTTTTCGAATCACCGCTTATGTTGTTTTGACCGCAATCATCATCAACTCGACTATAATCTTTTTCTTGACGGTCTTCATATGCGACCCGGTCGAGTCCTTCTGGAATCGAGATATAAAAGGAAAGTGTTTGGACCTCCAGGCCATCGCATACGCAAACTCCGCAAGTGCCATTGCGCAAGACATTATTCTACTGGTCCTACCATTGTTCTTCATCCGAAAGCTGCAGATGAAACGTTATCGCAAGGCTGCGGTAGGCTTCATGTTTGCCATCGGCACTTTCGGGTGCGTCGCAACTATTATTCGTCTCCACACCTTGACGAAGTTCAAGATTTCTATGGATCCCACTTGGGATTACGTTCCTGTCACTATCTGGACGGAGCTCGAGCTTGCGGCAGGCTTCGTTTGCGTATCGCTACCATCCATCCGGGTATTAGTGGTTAAACTGTTGCCTGAAAGTGTCAAAGAATTTCTTTCCTATGTTACCCATCCTTCGAAGCAATCGAAGCAGAGTAACTCGGATCCAAAGCAAGGACTTCCGGTAGCACGACCGTCCCAGAAGGAATGGCGCAAACCTTCGGGCTGGAGTTGGATCTCGCTGGGGGCCGACCAGAGTGAGTCTCAGCTCGGGCCCAGGAAGAGTATCATGAGCGGTCGCTGGCCTTGGGTTGCAACATCACCCCTCACTTCACACTTCTCACACGCGCGAACTGGCTCCCGCCGCCTGAATTCTGCGATGAGTAATTACAGTGATGCGGGTGTTGTACTCTCCCGACCTCCATATGGTCAACAAAAGAATGCCGTAGAACTACGCGAAGTTCCGGACGCTATGGTCAAGTCTCACGATAGACAAAGCGTCTTAGGGGATGAAGTCACAGCATTACCAACGATCGGATGCCTACCCGAGCGATCATACTCACACGAGCGCGCGAACATCTCCAAGGGAATGGCTAGAATGTGGAGTCGCGACAACTCTGGATGAGTAAGAGACACGATGTTTCTGATACATGAAAAACGTCCTGCCACTTTCAAGGCATACCTTCTCAAGCTGGTCCTTCTAAAACATGATGACCGTGCCCGATGCGGCATCGGCTGTCTTCTGCTGGTCTGACCGGATCCATGCCATGCCTAGCGCTAACAAGAGATCCATACCCGGCGCTACATGAACCTCCCATTCGGCATGCCGATGCGCCCACTTGGCATGTCGAGAGACAGTCATAATTGGATTACCATTGGCGAGGAGACCCTTCTCTTCACCGGCGACGTCTTTCTCGAACTCGATATTCTGGTTTTCGAGGTACTTGTCATGGACTGTGAGGTCTAATAAGAACGAACGTTAGTCGGGAGAAGGGACTCAGGAGGAGCAAAGATGATCGAGGAAACGGCATACCCCATTTAGGCACTCTCCATGAGATCCTCAGATGGACATCCCATATCGCCTTCGCATCCGCACTCCGCAGTGCCCTATACTCAGTTTTGAGCTTGATGTTGTGTCTCTCAACATTGATCCGCATCGCCTCTTGTCCTTCCATCGTCCTGAATAGGATGACATCTGAATCTTCTTCTTTGATCTGAAGAAATGGAGCTCCAGCTTTACCTTCGGGTGTGAGATAGCTGACCAAACTTTGACACTTGCCCTTGGGGGTGTCTTCGTTCTTCATGAGAAAGGTCTCTTGGTGCTGAGCCGTCCAACCAGGGACTATAATGAGGCCGGGTAACGGCATAGGAGGAAGGGTTGGAGCCATTGTAGGCCAAGTTTGATATAGGAATACAGGCGTACGAGGATTGAGCAAGTGGTAATGCGTCCGGTAAAGTAGCTGAATATGAAATATCAGGGTCTATTCTATACACACTGTCCTCACACTCCTTCTGCCCACTCTCCTTATACATTGAAGCCGTCAGCATCTGACGTCGTCCCGTCAGCCCTGTGTAACGCGAGTAAACAACCTTCGCAAAGGCGAAGATCGCTGTAGAGAAGGCCAATCATGCGGGTTTCGGGTATTTTACACAACAAACAGACAAACCGCCGAGACGTCCTTCATTGCTGCTTCTCCATATCCACTCCCCCGATCACGTTACGGCGCGGCCATATGCAGGTGTGTGGCGGGGTACGCTAGCCAGTCGGTGTGACGAAGGGTGTATGGAGCTGGGGATCCCGCCCTGCGCCGGATGGCTACCCGTGTGGCACCCCAACCAATAGGAGAAAAGCTAATGCCGTATAAGAGACAACCCTTGCTTCTCATTTCTTCTATTTACACGACACTTAGTTGCCGATTGATCTTACTCCCAAATCTGCATCATACCGAACAACGAATCCAGTACAATCAGACTTGTTAAAACTCTATTCCTACTCATACCGGATGACGGGCATCTTAAACGTCTTATGCCCACTAATGAACCAATGCGCGAGGGCCCCGAGCACTACAGCACCGAATATGGGCCCTGCATAGTTCATGTTATCTCCTGTGACCGGCAAAACCTGTGGAAACGGCATCCAAAGGACGACGAAAACTAGGTAACATAGCGCAAACATATTGACGGGTAGACCGATAACACCCATTCTAAATGGTCCGTATGGCGGAGATGGCCCTCGAATCTTGCGCAGCAGCATGAACAGAATCGGAAAGAAGTAAGATATATGGAGGGCGAATGCTTGGAGGGAGATGAGCGCGTTAAAGGCGGTTGCGCTGGCGATATAGATCAGGGACAGACAGGTTACGATAGTCCCGACGAGGAGAAGAGCATTGACTGGAAGTTTGAGCGTAGGATGGACCTAATGTTGTCAGTCAGCGCAACAAGCGAAGCCGAGCAGGCTACATACGTATGAGAAGAAGTTGGAAAAAGGCAGGCCGTTATCGCGAGCAAACACCCACACTAGTCTCGAGACTGAAGCAAAGATGTTGAAGAGCGCGAAGAAGAAAATCACCGCTATGAGCGCAGTGAGAACATTGGCTGCCACTGATGAGCCAGTGATGTTGTAGATGACCCATAGCAGTGGAAGTGGCGTAGCGACGACATCATCGAGTGGGCCCATGTAGAACAAGAGGATGGTAGCAAAGATGACCAGCATGACTGAGTTCGCGACACATGTGATGATGATACTGCGCGGCACACGCGTGCGCACTTTCTTGACTTCATCGCCTACACAGCTAATCAGCGAAGTAGCGCCATGTCAGGATACATAGACGTACACATGTGCAGAACACTGTCGGCTCCAGTGACGGAAAATGTCATACTCAGAAGGCCGAGACCCCAAGACACACCCTTATTGTTCCAACCAGACTCTTGCCATGTCAGTGTCTTGAAGACAAATTCAGGGTCGCTGCGCGGTCCAAATACAACAAAGACGACAATTACCACAACGAAGAGGCATATGTGGAGTATGCCACCTGTGATTTCAAATGCGTCAAGAAGCTTTCGGAACCAAAGATTGAATGTGAAGGGGATAATCATGATCGCAATCATGATAAGACTGGTATGCCATCTCTCAGGGATATAATTCTCGTTGTTAAAGATTGCCAACGATGTGATCATATTTGCAAGAATGGAAGGCGGTCCGGCACAAGCGAAACACCAGGCACCAACAGTGATCCATCCTGTTGTAGTATGAGCTCTGGTAGGTATGGTTGGGTACGTGGACCTACCTTGTAATAATCCCCAAAAGCGAGGGGCAGCAGGAGCGAGATTGGCTGACCAGCGGTACTGAGCACCGACGGTTGGATCGCTGTTGAGAAATTAACAGGAGTCTGGATCTGTTGGTAGAGACATACATCGAAGCCAGCTCTGCCAGCGAGAAACCGACAGCACAAGCACCAATACCCGCCAAGATACTACCGTAGAAGATAGAGGCCGGGCCACCGTTGGTCAAGGCGAACTGAAAGGTCACTGCAAATGATTCCCATGAAGCGAGAATAATAACAGCGAAATTAATCACAGCAGAAAGGTTTATGTACCTCTGTTTTCGTCAATGACGCTCCTTGGTCAAGCAGGTCATATGATACTTACTTCGAGCTGGTTTGACGTCCGTCCTCCTACAGGCGCATTTGGGGGAGTTACTCCAAGTTTTTCACTCTGGCCGGATCCTCGCTCTGCGACATCGAGGTCAGCATCCGGCTTGTAGGTGCTGAGCTCCATGCTTGCACACAAAGGGCCCAAATCGGTGGTCAGTGGTCAGTGGTCAGTGGTCAGTGTGCAACGTGCGGAACTGCGGAGAAAAGAGAAGACGTTGCAAAGTGTCCACCAGGGACTCTGAGCTGCGTTACACAACAGATCATGATGATTGGTAACCCATCCACTGGGTTGTCTAGCCAGAGCAGCTATGAATGGGCCTGATAATATATGCAGGGTATGTTATCAAGCTCAATTAATGACCCGTTCCTGTTATGGGTCAGTTTTCCGGCATCGCTACACTCAAAAGGCTAAATCCGACGCGGCACGCGTCTCATAAGGGTATGTTCGTGTCGTTCGTCGCATGGGCGCGGGATTTGTATTTGCTCCAGCAAATAGGCTCGCGTGGGCCCGGGGCCGCCCGCATGGTGTCCGGAGCGAATAACGGCAATTTGGCTCCTTTTGCACGTAACGTGCTGCGGGGTCCGTACGCGATACCACCGACTCGGGCTCATCTAAAAGTAATCGAGATAGGGTTGAGCGAACTGTTCCGCTTCACTAATTGCCATCAAGCTTACCTAGGCGAAGGACCCACGCCATCTGTGACAACATCTCATCTTCCAACAGTGAGGCTATAACCGCTCAACGAGAAGGGATGCACTGCTTTAGGACACGCCTCGCGCAGATTGTGATGTTGGAGTCGTCAGCAGGCGCTTTAGCGAGGTACGGCTTGGATATGCGCAACGGATAGACATGGGGATTGCAGAAAACGGGTTAGCCGCTATGCATATGCACAGACAGTAAGCATGCGGCGGATTCAAAGATCATGGAAACACACCAATGATATTCCTCCTCCAAACGGCTCGTGTTGGAAGCCCAACCATGGGGTATACTTTTGGGTTGATAGTCTCAAATACGTACCCAACATCTGTCCGAGTGCGTGGCTGAGAGTCGGTGCGATGAAAGTGAGACGGAGCCATGCGGGACGTTTACTTCAACGGTCAGCATAAGCTGCGCATTCCTCGGATCCGATTTCCACGTATACTTCAACGATTAGCATAATCTATTCAGTTTCCCCACAGTCGGTTCCCACACGGCTCCATCTTCGTTACTATTTTGTCGGTTTTACACAATGGTACCCGCAGGTTCGGATGAAGGTCGTGGCATCGCCACAACGACAAGGGGTGGCTTCATCCTCGTCTCCACGTATGCATGGGCGATCGTAACAGCAGGCGTGCTGGTCGCGCGGTTCTGGCAGAGTCGTAGCCAAAAGGTCGAAGCCGGTCTTGACGACGTAGCAATCATTGCGGCGACTGTAGGACAGTCCAACTCTCCAGAGAACGAACAATACTGACCTCGCCATAGATTGTGTATCTAGGCGCGACTGTTGGTTGGCAATACGCCATCCGCGGTGGTTTAGGAAAGGACGTGAAAGATCTCAGTGACGAGAACATCTCTTTGTTCTTCAAGGTTGACCGCTCCGTCGCCAATTGCTCTTCAATACTAATCAGCGATCATAGGCATCCTACATTGCCGGGATACTCGTAATCTTTGCGATGGTATTCGCAAAGCTGTCGTCTGCTTTGCTCATCGAACGCGTCGTCCCACAAACCCGAAGAGCCAAAATTATACTATTCGGCATGATTACGATCTTTGCGATATTCTCGATCTTTGCTCTCTCTTTCCAATGCGGAATCCCGGAATGGACTGCACATTCGCTACGATGTAGCAATGGTGGCCTTGCGATCGCAGTCGTAGGACTCAACATGACTACAGACCTTTTCTTGGCTTTTTGGATGGTTCCGGTCCTTTGGAAATTGTCGTTGGACAAAGAGAAAAGCTTCGCAGCAGCGACGCTCTTCGGTGTTCGAGCAATGTATGTCTGATAGGCTGGTCACCAATACGTCGCGGTTTTGACTCTGCAGTGTAGCATTCGTTGCTGGAGGTGAAATATGGGCCACTTTGAGGTTAGCATCTAGTCAAAATCCCACGCGTAAGTAATCTTGACAGACACCAAGCGCCAGGAATCTGACGAGACGCAGGCGATGCAG
This sequence comes from Alternaria postmessia, assembly GCF_024291825.1. Taxonomy (NCBI): domain Eukaryota; kingdom Fungi; phylum Ascomycota; class Dothideomycetes; order Pleosporales; family Pleosporaceae; genus Alternaria; species Alternaria postmessia. The sequence goes on along the minus strand of NW_026260085.1, from coordinate 39,198 downwards.
TTGAGCTTGTCGTCCTGACTCAGTAAGTTCAATCCATTTGAGTGTTTCCAAAGCTTACGGGTACCAGATCTGTGTCCAGTCTTTCCCTGATACTCGCAAGCGTTCCACGAATCAAGCGTATCATTGGCGTTGGTGGCAGCGGCCTGGTATATCCGGAGATCCAAGGCACTGAACTCTCGGTCTCTCGCAAATCTTCAACCTGGCAAGATTCGCGTAGTACGAATCCGAAACTGGTGCCTTCTGACCTGGGAGACTTTACGGTAACTGTGTCATCGAAAGGGACAGAGAAAAGAAGAAAAATGCCGTGCAGGCATCTGCATCCCGATTGGCAGTCGCTCACAATGGGGGCAACTACCGACGAACATGCCAGCACGTCGAGCCTATTTGGTCCGGATGAGCAAGAAGGTGTGATGATGCGGCAGGATGTTATTGTGTCTGTGGAGGATAGAAAGGCTCGGAACTCAGTGTTCAAACGCGACAGTCGATGACGTAGTGCTGTAGAACGAAGGGCGCAGCGACACGCAAAAGAGCTTAAGACTGAGAGTATGCCATACGCGCTACATAATGCATCGAAGACGATGGGTAAACTTACGCGAAAAGATCGTCGTGGAGCGTACTGTTTTGGGCGATGTCGCGTTCATGCAGGTGATGTAGTGTGAGGATGGGTTCGCGCGGTCGCGATCAGGTCGCGTATTCGATGGCTGCTTCCCCACAGCCTACTAGTGCGGAATCTCGCCAGCCTCCAATCCCATCCAAGACGACATGATTTATACGTCACCAAACGGCCTCCTTGAAAGCGTTTGGGATTTCCATACTTGAAGAGGTTCTCGTGGTAAATATCATGTTTGTCGTGTAAGATATCGGTAGATAGATGGGGCCTCCAACAAATGAATGTGCACATTAGTAAAATGAGTACAGATCCAACAAGACAGACAACCGCTCTAACTACCACAAGAGCAATCCTAACGTATGAGAAGGTCATGAAAACATCAACAACATCCAATTTGGGTATCCATACAACGAACCTTCACCTCAGAATATCGCAACCGCATTCGGCAAGCTCCCAACACCCCCAGGTACGTCAACCGGTTTACTGACAACCAAAAACTCCCACCTCCCCTTCTCCCAGCACATCTCCGCCAGCGTTTCGAAATTCCAAAGCTCTCCGATCGGCATGCCCCACATGCTAAGCATACTTGCATGTAGACTCCCCTCCCAGCTTTCCGGCGGCCAAACCTCAAAATTGGCGTTATCTGTCGCAGCAGCCGCAAAGTAGTTGTCATATAAGAAATCTTTCATGGGATCTGTGGCATCGAGACCAGCGTAAAAGTGTTGATCTAGTGGCATGGTGCTGCGCTCAGATTTCTGGGCGATAGAGAGGGCATTGTATGTTGAAAGCCATCCAGTGCGTATTAGGAGTATGTCACCGGTTTGAAACGACGTGCCTTGTGACTCTGCACATTCACGAAGATCATCGGCTGTTATGGAGTGTTTGGTGAAAGGATCATATGCTTTGCCCGACTTCTGGACCCAAGAGTATACGTCGAGGAGGATACCGCGGCCTATAATGCCTTTCTTAGCCCAGGCATCGATGCCGAGCTTTCTTGAGCGCTCAGGTGCTTCTTCGCCATCTTCTCCATCGCCGTCTAAATCGGCCATTATTTCGTCAGAGATAACGCCGTTGTAATGGCAGTTATATGTTGGATGCGCGAAATGGCGGAAGCCATCCCACTGGCTACTGCTCTGCGTGTTGAATGCTAGTTCATCATCGAAAGCGCCGGGGGCTATGTTCTTGATGCGATGTTTCAATCCTTTTCGTCCAAAGAAGGCTGGGCCGGGAACGTTCAATGGCAAGTCCAGTGATACTGATTCTCCCGTTTTGACATTTTCTTGTGTGGTTTTTGCTATTCGCTGTGGGGTGAGGAGGTTTAATCGACCGAGTTCGTCGTTGCCGCCCTGAGATATTGATAGATAAAGTTAGTGTATGTTTTATGTGAAGTCTGTGAAAGAGATGTCTCACCCAAAACCAAGCATTGTCCTTTGGTGTGCCAGCAATGTGTGGCAAGGCCGAACGTTTAGGGAAGGTCGATGCGTCCCCATTCGGATTCAATCGCATCTTGAGTAATTCTGTTACGACTCAGAAACCTTTCGAGAAAACAGTAATCACCAGCTAAAGAATGTTTGGACAAGGATACATGACTTTAAGGATGGCGGTCAGATCATTACGCGTGACGTAGTCATCATACTGCATGCATGCTAGCGCTTCCTGATGCCCCACTTTCCGACTACATGCAGTGCTTGATAGAAGCTGCATGCCTTGTACCACATAACTCGTCTTGTTGTGGCTTTAACCGCCTTGATTTGGCAGAATTACTGTCATTCTGAACTGCTTTCCGCTACCATCTTCGAGAGGGTCACTCTTCGTAGCCAGCGACGTCAAGACCCAACGCTTCGCGATACGAAGAAGCTCGTTGTCTTTAAGTTGTACCCAAAACATAGACATTGCTACCATCTTGATAAACTTTTAACGTAGAATTATATCTATACTTTTAGTGAGTATCTGCTGTAGAGATATAACTTGGAAGATACAAGCTCCTTCGTACGCATAGCTATTGCCTCTTCCTTACGCGCACAAAAGAACGAAATGCTCGAGCACTATCTGTCCCCGCCTCTGCCGTCGTCCCATACACTCTACGAAGCCTTGCAAGTCTTCTTGTGCACCCTCCAATCCACCTTTTGACATTCCTGCGAGCAATACCTCGCCTTTTTACAGGTTGCACATGCCGGAAAGGGCTTGCCGTCCTTCGGGCTCCTCCCACAATTAGTGCAATCTCCCTCTTTCCTTGGGCCATGTCCGCTCTTCAGAACCTCAGTCATAGCCGGCACCTTTTGACCCATCATTTCGACTATGGTCTTGATATTCATTCCATCTGTGTCTTTAGCAACGACGTCTCCGCCATGCTCAATGTACCACTTCATCATCTGCACGTTCTTGGTCGTGTCGCCGTGAATGTCGGCTTGAGCGATTTCGGCGCCCGGGGTGGCATCAAAACGGTTCTTAGTGTTGACAGAAGCTCCGGCATCGAAGAGAATTTGGGCGAATTCTGGTTGTACGTAGGGTTTGGTTGAGATTGCCCAGAAGAGTGCTGTGCTGCCTACGACATCTCTTCCGTCGACTGGTACTTTGAGATCGTTGACTAGATATCTGACAACGCCTAAAAGATCTTGCTTGTTGTTGGGGAGCATATGTAGCGCTGGCAATAGGACTGAGTAGATGGGCGTTTTGGTGGGACCCCATTTTTTCGAATATACATCTTGTCTGACAGTCTCGCGAGCTTCCTCGGTTCCTCCGAGTTGCTTGATCATCATTTCGCAGTAATTCTGAAGCGCATCAAATTCTTTGTTGAAAACAGCAAGAATGGTCTGCCCGACTGGATCTGTGAGGTCGCGGCTAGGCACTGTAGGATTCTGTTGGGTCCATCCACGAAGCTCCATACCGTCCATACCCGCGAGCTTGTCATCAGAGTCTCGCATGTCTTCCACAGTCCTGGAAATCTACGCGTCAGTACTTCAATGCGCGTTTAAATGGTGCCTTGTGCTAGATACCGGTTCGATCGCTGCTGCATATTCTGCAACATCTGCATGAATTTGGCCGACATCTCGTAAGTAGTTCGATTAGGATATGTAGATAAAGCAAGTATATGTAGAACAATTAGGTTAGGCAGTATTGAGTTGCTCAATGTTAGCAGCGGAAGAGGGGTGATGGCGTGGTCTTTTCGCGCTTGGGGCTATCGATAGCAGGCGCGACCGTCCCCACACAAGTTTCAGGGTCTTGGATCTCGCGACAGCCGAGGTGTCCGAGTGCCTCGTGGTCGCTGCTTTCCAGAGGTCAATTCAAGTCGGTATTGGTTCATTGAATAAAGAATAAATTAGGCAACGAGTTATTCCAGAATGCCCAGCGAACTCTTCGTTCCCGGCCTTCAACGCCTGCCCTGGCCTCTGCATCCAGATACAGGGCGGTTGCATCCCCAAGATCCAAGGTATAGTGTATCCAAACGCCGTTGAGCACACAAGTATCACCAGACTATTGCGCACGTAGGTAGTTGATATTCATTGTCTAGACCAGCCAGCGCCTACTTCTTCAGTGCAGCGTCGTATAGGCTGACAAGTATGCCAACCAGCGAGCCAATTTGCAGCCCATAGTATCCTCCTGGCACATTGTTCCCCACACGCGCAACAGCATACTCGGAGAAGGGGCCCCAGGCACTTGGTGCGAATGCCATGTTGACGGTCCCTCGGTAGGCGCTGTATGACAAGATTGCTCGCGCAATGTTGAAGATGAGGGGATCAGCAGGATATTGGCGGTCCGAGGACTTGCGCGAGGTGTTTGTGCGAAGAGTCAGGTTGAAGAAGTATGAGAACATGAGCGGTAGCACCCAGCTAGTGAGGGACCAAAGAGTGGCTGGTGACCACCACTCAGCCGAGAGGAGTGCATAGAGATTTGGTCCTCGGACATCTTGGCTATTGGAGTATGAGCTGAGGGCAGGGGGTGTGGCAAATAATGGGGTTGTGTCGAGTGTGTTCCACTGCAGTCCTACAGCTTCCACAAGCAGGATGATTGTCTGGATTGTAGCCACCGAGCTTGCGTTTTCGCGAATGAATTCCTTAAGCTCATCGATCCGAGTCCTGTCCCATAGCTCACCAGCCTTGGTCTGGATTTCTTGGAAAGACTGGTCTGCGACCTCAGCCAATTGGGCAGGTGATGCTGGAATGTCGACTTGATTGAACACTTCAGAAACGCGACGAGAGACGGCTTTCGGTGTGGCTTCAGAGAGCACTCCGGAAACGCGGCGCGAAACGGCTTTGGCTTGGGGTTCGACTTCAGAAACAATCTCAGAAACACGACGAGAGACGGCTCTCGGCTTTGGCGTACGCGCCACAACGCTGCGGATCTCAGGCGTAATGGCGGGGGTAGACGTGGTGATGGGAGTAGACTCTGGGCTGCGCGCATGTTAGCCTCGACGCGTGACGCGACGCGTATTCAGGTTCGACATACGAGACTTCCTTGTTAAGAGTTCGACGACGCGTCGTTTTGGTAGCTGTCAAAGGCTCTGCCGGCGAAGACTGTTCGCGCTTTATCGGCGATCCATTTCGGCCATAGTAGTCGCGAAACTCGGGAAGTTTGGCAAAGATGCCCTCGTTGGAGTTGAGATGGTTTTCAAGAATCTGCACGAGATCGTCTTTCAGATAGCCGTCGGCACTGCAAACCACTCGTCAGTGCTCCGATGCATGCGCAAGATTAATTCCTAGCCTACTCGGGAAGTCTAGCCTTCTGCGCAAGGTCAATCAAATCAGCTTTGCGCTTCCTCTGAAGCCACGAGTGAGACATTGTGAGTGGTATGGATCAAGTCGCGTAACGCGTGCGATCAGAATGGAGCAAAAATTCAAGCAGAAAAATGCGTCGTGGGCGAAAAAGGTGGGGGCGGTGTGGTGTTGATCGGATGCAGAGAGACTCGAGATGTAAACACGATGGCTGGGGCTCACGTGGGTCATCAGTAGGCGCTAAATGTCGCAGGGCTTAGCCTAGATTATATATTGATCTACAACAACACCATGTTGTCTTTGGGGCAAGACAGATGTGTTGTCGATGTCTTGGGAGCATTCGCGTAGAGATAGTTGAGGTAGTCTTAACTGCATCAAGCCGTCGTCTGGTCCCCGTGCTTTTGATAGCAGATAGCCAGGGCTTGCAGGGATGTGGGCTGCGCGGTCCCGGTCTTGGCCGAAATTTTCCAGATTGAACATCATCGCACGGCCGCAGAGGCAGCAACGTCACTCTTTGAAGTATACCCTTGCACATTGAATCCTTCTCCATACTCGGTCCTCTTTGACTACCACACACTCCAATTCCTCTGTATTCACCACTACCATCGAAGCGCTCATGGTACTTGCCCGCGTGGCCAACTTCCTCACAAACGGAGACTCTACCACCAACCTGACCGACGGTAGCCGGAGAAATGTCGCAAACACAGCACACGCAGTGGAACTTCCCATGGAGGATACCAAGCGGGGAGCAATGGACGACGAGATAGATGAGGAAGCAGCGCGGCCGCCATACCTACATGTGAGGATGCCTAGTCTGCAGAGATGAGGGATGCCAATTGATCACAAACAGGCAATGCTGGCAGGAGGAATAGGAGGAACGATGGGTGACATGTTGATGCATTCACTGGACACTGTCAAGACGCGACAGCAGGGCGACCCGCACATGCCTCCAAAGTACACATCCATGGGCAACACATATTACACCATATGGCGGCAAGAAGGCTTTCGAAAGGGCTTATATGGCGGGGTTCAGCCAGCGTTCCTCGGGTCTTTTGCAGGCACTGTGTGCTTCTTTGGGGCTTATGAATGGACAAAGCGAACCATGATTGACTATGGGGTTGCGCCCTCGGTCGCATACTTCTCAGCCGGTACACCTTCCCCAAATTACTCGAGTCTATCTCCATACTGACATCTCCCAGGTCTCCTCGCCGACCTCGCTGCTGCACCCGCATACGTTCCATCCGAAGTCCTCAAGACACGTCTGCAATTACAAGGCCGCTACAACAACCCCTACTTTAACTCAGGCTACAACTACCGCGGCACCGTTGACGCTGCCCGAACAATAGCAAGAACTGAAGGTTATAGCGCCCTTTTCCATGGCTACAAGGCAACGCTCTGGCGTGATCTGCCTTTCTCAGCATTGCAGTTTGCCTTTTACGAAGAAGAGCGGGATTGGGCAAAGAGGTACATGGGCTCAAATAACATCGGTCTGCCGCTTGAGATTATAACGGCAGGGACCGCGGGCGGTATGGCAGGCGTCATCACAACTCCCCTAGACGTAGTCAAGACGCGCATTCAGACGCAACACAATGGGCCATCTCCTGCGTCTCCAATTGCGCCCAAAGCCTCGCTGTCGCCCGCCACGGCCTCGAAACACTCCACCCCATCGCAAACAACCAAGCCACCATCGACTCAGAGTCGACCCATCTCCACATCCTCCCCTTCCACAACACTAAAAGCCCACGGCGCCGCCACCCTCGACACCTCCTCTGTCATGACAGGCTTGAAGATAATATACAGAACGGAAGGAATTGCTGGGTGGTTCAGAGGCGTCGGACCGCGTGCGGTCTGGACAAGTGTACAGTCGGGAACCATGTTGGTACTTTACCAAACGCTATTGCGGTATTTCGAGCAACATCCCTTCGCGGGGTCTGAGGATGTATAACAATATTGTACGACTTGTAACAATACAGGGAATGGAGTATGGAACGAGAATAGGACATAGATGCATCAGCGGCGTTCTTTGTAAAACCACGGTCGCTTTATGCGCATTTCCAAGCGATAGATTTGCGAACAACAAGACATTTACACTCAAAATACTTGGACTACCCTTCAAGAAGCGATTCTATCTCCCCCTCTGCTCACCTTCCTGGCCTGGTGCACCACCAGCGAGCGTACCCCTCTTGACCCTCCTGAAGCAGGCAAACTGCACCTTCGTCCCCTCTCTCAGCCTCTTGAGACTGACTCTCAGACTACCCAATTCATCCTGCAACCGCACTCTAGCCGCGTTGTCTGTCTTCTGGTCCAGGACTTGGTAGATATCAGTCTGGATCTGCGATGCCTTCTCCGTGGTATACGAAGCGAGCGTCTGCGCCATGAATTCCACGTCAAGCGTGGCTTGCATGAGTTGCGGGAGCGAAACTGAAGATAGATTAGGGGACTGGAAAGTAGTGATGAGGGAGCTAGTTGTAGACTCGAACAGTGCACGCAAAATGCGGGGGGTTAACGGCGCGGACGTTGTCGAAGATTCCGTGTGCACAATCACGAGGTCGAGAAGGACGCTGAAGACGTATGGGCTGGGGTCGCGGTCCGCGACACTCTTTCGCGCGTCGGGGGCCGGCGCCCAGTTTGGACTGAAGATGCCTGATTCGATTGTGTTGTGAATCTTTGTGGCGTGGGGTTTGGTGTAGGAACGGAAGAGCTGCGCATCCAATTGAGAGAGGACGTCTCGAATGCGGTTAGTTTCGTCCGTGAGTTGGACGCTGAAGAGTGTCTCGAAGAGGGTGAGGAGCTGGGGGGTTATCTCCGTTTGGAAAGCGGCCATGTTGGCGAGAGTCAGAAGCAGGCGGATGGACTGAGATTTGTTAGTAAACTTACATAGTCGGATGTGAGATGACTTACCTTCTTGTTGGCGTCGACCCTACCCAAGTCGTTACCATTTTGGTCATCTTGCTCGTCGATAGTGAGGTCATCACCCTTGATCTCGAATTCGGGGCCCAGAGCTTGCCTGCCCTTCTCGGCACATTCGACCATTCCACTCAGTGTCCTATATAAGCTGGTGACGAACTGGCTTCTGACCATCTGCAACAGCTTGTTGCTCGGTGGTACAACTACGTCCACCCGCGTTTTGCTCGATGCCTCAACATACAGGATCTTCTGCAGATTGTTGAGCAGGAAGCTCTGTACTGCTAGGAAACGCTGGGGCAGGTTTGTAGTATCTTTGCGATCAACGTGACGAGTCCAGTCCTCAAGCACCTTCAGCTTCTCAGCATCAGTATTCCAAGCTGCACATACAGCTTGGATGCAACGTTCTCGTACACCGCCAAGTAGTGCTCGCAGGGCTTCATCAATGCGACCACTGCCTCCAGGCTCAGGAACTTGCAACGAAGCAAGTTCGTTGGCTGCAGTGCTAATCAACACGAGCATCCTGGATAGATAGTGAGATCCCGAAAGCGCATTCGCATTGGGAGGCCAGAAGGCATACTTCTCCCAAGATTCTCCGCGACTGGGTGAGGGTGGTGGTGCTTTCGCAGGGTCAAATCTGAACCTAGTTGCGGACTTGGGACTCAACGCTGCGCTCAATGGTGTTCCCGGTGTTGTTGGTGTCGGACTCGTAGGCAATGGCGACATGAGCAAGGAAACATCCTCTATAGGAGGGTCCGAGAAGAACGAGACCAGATGGTCCCGAAGAATAGTGATGAGTTCGGTTGTGCCTCTCTCAAGCTCAGCTTTATTCTCAGTACTGAGACGGTGATGGACAGAAGACTGGCCATGGTGACCTGTGGGCAAGTTCCGTTGCGCGCGACCAGAGAGGAATGACTGGACAATCTCCCAGTATTCAACGAGTTCAGCCAGTAGTCCACTTTTATTTGAGAGCAAGGTGCTCATCGACGCATACACGTGTTCCCAGAACTCGGTCACCTTTAGGGTGTCTAGCTTCGAAGGTTCGGCGCTGACGTTGCTGCTAGTGGGCACCGAACGGAGATGCTTTTGTAGCATACGCAGGCTCGTCTTTTCGCCGTTTGCCAGATGACGACGAAGAATCTCAATCTCAACCAGCGCATGTTGGCATTTGGAGGTAAGCTGGAACTTGAGGTGTTCGTATCGTGAGAGTAACCATACCCATATCGGGTTATCCTCTACGCCGAGCTCGAGCATGATAGAGATGATGCTCAAGTATTCATCCGACTTGGTCTCTTCGGTCCCGGTTTGCAAGTGTGTAAAATGAGCCGTGGTCAGGCGTTTCCACGAGTCGCGCTTGAAACGTTCAACCTGTCGCTCGACATCTGACCACATCCTCGCGGTCACGATGACCTGGTGTATCTCGGCATCAGTAAGTTGCGTCTTATTCGACGTTGCCTGCTCGACAATATACCGGGCTTCCTCTGCGTACTTTCGTGCGCGCTTGTATTCCTCGGTGATTGTTTCGTGGTCTTTCCGGCGAATGGCGTCTTGCATAGCTGACCCAACCTCGAATAGCCCGCGGTGGTGCTCCACTGACTCCATAATCGACTTCAATGTCTCTTCCCTTTCACGTCCGTTCAGTGCAGGGCCCCAGACTTCTTCCGCTTTGACCGCGACCTCGGTCAGAGGAACCTTGATGCCATGCACACCGTATTCGCTCTCCTTCACAAGCGCATTCTTCCGTTTCTCTGTCGGCACAGAATCCAGCATGGCGGGTGGCAGAGATGCGCTTGTCTTTCGGCCTGAGAAGCTCGAGCGGCTCCTCTCCCTGCCTGGCTGTAAGGCCTTGGGCGCCTCTGGTTGCTCCTTCCCTTGATCCCGCATCTCATTGTATACACGGTCGATGGTAGCTTTGGCGCCTACGAAGCGGTCGAAATTGGATTCGACGAGGACTTTGAGCGAAGCTGACTTCTTTTCGATAGAGCGGGAAAGAAAGTCAAGGCCGGCGAGAAGGGAATCGGTGGAGGCTTCATTGTGGACTTGCGAGAGGAAAAGAGAGGGCGAGAAGGTAGTAGAGCTCAAGAGGAAGCGGTTGCCTGTATGCCTATTAGACAGGCCATTTGTGTATTTCTATATGGCTGAAACGTACGCAGCTTGATATCATCCTCGACCTGAATGTTCTTTGCCCGCAGCACTTGCACTACACTCGGGTACATGCCCAACGGGTCCTGCTCGTCCTTCTGCACCAATGTCTCCACGCCATCTTTGGATCGTTCTGCACCCGGCACTTGCCGTGAGTATCTTGAGCTAGGCTCTAATACCGAGTATCGCGACTTGGGCCGGCGGATCGCCTGTGGGGTAGCTTTGGGCACTGGCTCGTCGAACGTATCCTCTTCATCGGCCTCGTCCTTCTCCTCTGGCCAGGTTGCGGGGTACAGTGTCGTGAGGTTGTACTTGTTCAGAATCTCGGTCTCTATAGAAGAGCTCATTGTAGCTACAGCGAGAGACGTCTGATTGTGATAATCAGGAATGTGGTGGTGGAACGTCCGAGTGCTGCGTGTCGCAAGTGGCAGCTCGCTGAGACGCGGTTGCGACCGCCAATCAGACACGCGCAGCTCTTGGCGTCGGAGGGTGGGCTAGTACGAGCAAGCTCGACTTTCGTCTCACCACAAATGGTATTCTGATCGCATCACGATAAAGTGACGTTGATCACCGAAGGTTTAGCTTTGTTTGTATGTATTCTTTGACTCCCAGGTCGAACATAGCCGCAGACAAGCAGGCTATCTTCCGAGCTTCCTTCCCTGCTCAGCTTGAGATATGTAGATACTAGAGATGTCGCTTATGGTATTCCCCGTCTCTCATCAAGCAGTGCTTCCTCGATCTTGAAACAGGTACTCCATCGCCGCAATTACATCTGTTAATTCGTTGTATGCCGTTCGTACTTTTGCGTTTCCGCCCTCATCCAAGAACAAACTCAAGAGATTCCTCTTCTTCTCTGGCTCCACCCAAACTTCCGCAACGGCCTTTTCTTTCTTTTCCGGTTCCATCCCTTGGGCTTGTAACTCCGCATCCATTCAATCGACCCGCTTATCGCTTGAGTTGTCGCGGACGAGTGCGTTTCTGTCACTTTAAGACTTTAAGAGCGCACCGCTGTTCACACCTCCACATTCAGAACTCACGTCTACCTATCTCAAAGCATTGTTCCTGAGTGGCATTCTACTAAAGCTTAGGGCATCTTCGTCACAATGGATCACCTACCTCAGGAGATCATTAACCGGATGGTGATGTTTCTCGATCGGTATCCAGATCGAGAAGGGATTCCCAATATCTTACAACAACGGGTGGTCGTGAAGTCCTCAACACTGCCACCTTTTGCTACAATATCCTCGCAATGGAAGGAGGCTGTTGAGTTCATTACGTTCCATCGACTAGACATCAAAAGCGAAGATCTTGGCGAACTGCGGACCATCGTAACACGCAATAGGTGCAAATATTTGAGGAACTTGAAGTACAGCATTCTGCTTCCAGAATACCCGGAAGAGCAGGGCAATCGCATGGAGAGCAGTGAGGAGCAAGAGACCAACAACGAAATTTTCACCCATAGCATTGCTGAACTTTTCTCGACCTTGAGGCAATGGGAGGACGCAGGTGTTCTTTCCGAGTTGCGATTCAACCTAGCGGCTCCAAAGTCCCCGAGCGATTGTTACGATTCCGAGAGTCGGTTTGCTACTGCCTATCTCACGCTGTCCGAGATGGACAGAATACCTACAGTTTCGCGAATTAGCTATTTCCAGATACAAGGCAATTACGGCCGAAAGATATCGCCATCCGTTGGGCCCCAGCTCATGTCAGTTCTGCCCGGTCTGAAGCACATTTACGCAGAATTCTACGAAGAGGGTGCACAATCGGCCGGCGTTGAGAGAAGATCAAATTTCGCAAGGTTACTTGAGCAAACGAAGCTTCCGGCTAGCTCAGTAGCAATGTTCAATTTCCACCAGGAAGCGCCGTTCGACCACCGAGAAGCTACCTCCTCTAGTCTCCTACAGGGCACACTCTTCGATCTGTTTAGCGCATCGCTACGCGTCTTCTCTCAGAATCTTACAACCTTCATTCTGGATGCTTATGTCGACGCGACGCTGTTCTGGCCCTCTATCCACGAATCGTGCGCCATGCCATCGTGGCCCTCGCTCAAGAAGCTCAAGATCTCGTTCAATCCCGTCGCGCCTTCTGGTACCTGGTACTTCGTTGGCACCCCGAGGGACGAGGAGGACACTCAATTCATGCAACACGGTAATCGAGACACCCTAGACCCATTCCTCATCGCCTTTGCAAAAGCGACGCAGCAAATGCCTGTCCTCGAGAGCTTTATGCTCGAGTGCGAAATCGGATATAAAGTGGGGTTCTTCGAATTGTCCTACTATGCGCCTGGCGTGAAGGCGGACTGGAGTTTGGATTGGGGCGATGAAGACGCGGCGACGGTCCGGCGATTGTATTACACGGTTGGAGATGTGTGGAGGCCGGATGCGTTCGTTGAGGAAACTTTGCGCGATGTTGGAAGGGAGAGGCATGGGCCGGAGCTGATTGAGAGGTTTCTTGGGCACAGGAGTTGGAGTTCGCAGTCGGCTTGGAGTTGGTTTTGAGCATGCGGCATCGGGGAACAGCACGTTGCTGCAGATAGCAAATGACCTTGCATAAGCGCAATACCCTACTTCTGGCTGACATGAAAGATCTTGAACATCCGTCCGACGTTTCGACGTATGCTCCGAGCTGCAGTCTGACCAGGCAACAGCACATGGACCTTTCGAGTATTTTTAGAGTTACGCATATGTTTTCCAGCATTATTCGAAAGCGTCTGCTTCAGTTCATGTGGTGAGCGCAGGCCTTTGTCCATCTTTTCTAAGATCTTGGGGGAGAGATCCTCTGCGTTCAGAAACAAATCGAATACATCATCGACCTTGACGACCCGGGGATTCTTCATTGGCCTTGCTGAGCTACTGATATCTGGCTTACTGTCAAGCGGTCTCTTTCCTGGACTGTCGAATTCCCTATATCTAGCTGCAACCGGCTGACTACAAAGAAACTTTGAATCCAAAACCTACATCCAACTCTTTGGTGAGGTGTATACATTTTCAGTCACCATCACCTTGGGTAACAGTTATTCATCATGTTACTTTTACTTGAATTATCGCAAAGCGGGGTAGTGCTGCAAGAGTCGAAACAGAAGGCAGACTCACCTGTGATCTGGCAAGGTATTTGGCACACTTATGGCGCACCTTTACTATCTCGGGACGATCGCAGGGTGTCTTTTCTCTCACTTCGACTTCTCTATCAGCATATGATACGGGTATATAAACATCTCTTATACGGTTCAGAACGATCTCTGCAACTCTGCAACACCAACTATCCACTTCTTGATCAGTCAAGATTGAGCACGATAATTCGTCGAGCCTCATCCAAGTTCTCTTGTAACTCCTCAGCTTTACTACCTTTAGTCCTACATATATGGCTCGTCTGCCTGCCTTGAAGGCCAAGAGCCGTAAACGATCTTCGAAAGCACTATCACCAGCCCATGATAGCAGCGTGGCCAAGACAACAGAGGTCGACCATGCTATAGAAACGCCTACCTCCGATGCAGCTCGTCTCTCCAAGCTTAGGATCTCCAAGCTTAGGATCTCCAAGCTTAGGATCTCCAGCTCAGGCGATGTTGAGAAAATCTGGCCAGACAACATCGAGAATATACTACCTAAAATAGAGGAAAACCAGACAAGGACAATCGAATCCAAACTGTTGGATGGTACTATCATGATGTAAGTGACTGTGGAACGTCTACAGTTTCTTGACTAACGACCGACAGTACGTTCGACCAGGCGCCTGAGCTCACTCGTGCTGCAAGCGGTACACTGCCCTCAAGTATCCATAGGACCTTTTACGAGACATCTCAGACTGCTTGTTGTTTTGTTAACAAAGACACACACCCCAAGCATCGCGAAGTTCCGGACCTGAAGATTAGTGACGAGAATGCCTTCCAATCCATCGGGTCGTTCTCGTTGCCAACAGATCTGACGCGAGAACGTATTGAGCGGCACCTCGTCTGGAACAAAAAGATCAACCCATCTTCGTACATCTCTGGGTTCAATGATCTTAGTAGGTCTTGCATCAAACATCTTTCTAACATGAATGCTAACACTATCAGGTCATGCAATTCGAAGAGCAGGCTTCCATTACAAAAACAGTAAGAGGATCGGCATGCGTGTATCAATCGCTCGGATCAGTACTGATGGTTTGATCGCTGCGACTGTCACGGCTCAAATGGAGACTACCATAACAGTTACCACTCGCCGACGTTTCCACCCCGACGAGACTTATTTGGCTTCGAAAGTCCACAATGTTTCGACTCCAGTGTGGATTCGTGATACAGCTGTGCCACTAGATCACTCTGCTATAACCTGGCAGCAGCTGAAAGCATCTGGCGCAGATATGTGGTTGTCGATAACGGAGATACGGGCTTCCGACATGAAACTTATCCTTCCCAAGATCCGTTGGTGCGATACGATCTGCGCAGACGGTCACGATTACGAGTGGCTCGCTTGTGGCTTCATTCCCAAGTCACGCGTCACTCGCGTCATGCCTTGGGATGGTACTCGACTCCACAGGAATCCGGATGTTCGAATTGTTCGCAGCATCGATAGTCCAGACCCATGGGTTTTCGACTGGACTACAAGCATGTGGCGCTACGACCCTCGTCTTTACCGGACTGCCTGCTTCTTATCCACATATGGAGGAAACAAGCGCAAGATCTTGGATGAAGAGCGTGATGACGAGCACGAAGGCCCTTCGCGAAAGCGCCGCAAGGTTATCAATATCTCGAAGGCCAAGGGCAAGAAGACTGACACCACCCCGGAGGCTAAGCGCAACAACAACCCCTATGAACCCGGCTTCATACCGGAGACCTCAGAGCAGGCAGACAGTGATAACGGCTGCTGTTCTGTTTGCGGTCAGCGGAAAACTCCATTCCACATCAACGAGGAGACTGACGGACCGCTGGCTTATCTTGACTTGAGTATGCCTTCCAAGCCAGCCTGATGTTGAGCCTTTGGCTGCCTCCGTCCAATTTCCTTGCTTCTTTGCTATTAATTCCCTAATCCAGTCTGTCTTGTCTTCGTTGCTTGTTTTTTCATCGCCAGTTCTTTCATTACCCGTCAAAGAGGGGTTCCTGCAAACATCCGTGCAGGAGGCTGGAGACGGATGGAGGGCTGTGTTCTAGGCTACACATCGATGCTACTTACAACGGATTGCCACAGCGTCTGATAGGTCAGGCTGGCTTTCATGGCTACAACTTGGCTTACAGATATCGGCATGCTTTTCGTTTGGGTTTATTTACAGTTTAGTGTCGAGTTTTAGCTCTCTAAAAGTTCAATATCATTCAGCGTGTATAATTCTGGAGTTTCATGACATGTGATAGATCGTTCTACTGCGCCCTTGTTCACAATCGTAGAGTGCTTTTTAGATGTGCTGTGCACATCTGGAAATGTGCGCAACTGAGTCCAAGTTATGCTCATCATAGGGGAACGGTTATGAAGTTAGACTAACGGACGCGGGGCGATAGGCTTCGCATGCAGCAAGATAGCGGCACGCGACCCCACCAAAAGCCGCCCGGAGCTCCACGGGCCCTGCATGGTGCGGCTGTGCAAGTGGCGATGACCTAACCACCGACTGCTCTCCCCAGCTCTCGAGCCTTCTCTCCTTACACGCTCGCTCAAGGACAAAAGCTTCTGGGTTTGTTCCTTCCCTCCTTTCCGCTACACTTCTCAAGGGCTTCTTTCAGTAGCAGACTGCACCCGCTGCTACAAAAGTCCGCAGCCATGCCTGCGCCACTGGCCAAAGGTGAGTATGAATAACTCCACTTATGCACGTCGCTGTAGTGCTGCCCCAGCGACTTCATTATTCTTCTCTTCCTATCCCAAGTTTGTTCATATCTCTGTTTTCCTATGCCAACCTGCTTGCAGGCACCGGCTCGTGCTTCGCGTCTTCGCCAGGCAACACTCAAACCCCGCCGCATCGTCCTAACCATCCCTTCACATCAGGCCTCATAATCGCCGCGTCCGTTATCGTCGCCGCCGGAATCGCCATCTACGAATCGCCTCAAGTCCGACAATGGGCCGACCAGACCCGTCGCAAGATCGCCGTCGCGCTGCACAACCTCGGCGATGACATTCAGCCTCGCCGCCCGAGCGAATCGTCCGATGACTTCGAAGCGAGGAAGCGTAGAAGAGAGGAGCTGGTTAGGAGAAACAGGAACGAACTGATCAGGCGGGCAAGGGAAGAGGGCGTTGCTGTCGACCTGGATGAACTGGCTAGGATCGGCGCTGAGACCGCCGAAGTGGCTGCAAAGAGGTCAAGGGCTGATCGGACGAGAAGCTTCGATGACATGGTTGGCAGCGATGGCATGCTCAAGGATAACGCAACGGCAACTGGTACGGACAACTCGAATGGTAATCTCAAGAAGCGCGGTGCTGCTGGCTTTGCCGCCGGCTCGGCTGCCGCTGCTGCCATGGCCAACCCCTTCTCTGACGACCAAGTACTATTCGACCATGACTACGACGAAGACGCTCCCGCACCCAAGGAGTTCACTTACGAAGAATCTGCCACTCGCGAAAGCTCTGCTACCATCCAGCC
Source organism: Alternaria postmessia (assembly GCF_024291825.1). Classification (NCBI taxonomy): domain Eukaryota; kingdom Fungi; phylum Ascomycota; class Dothideomycetes; order Pleosporales; family Pleosporaceae; genus Alternaria; species Alternaria postmessia. The sequence continues at coordinate 22,296 of NW_026260085.1, read as the reverse complement.
CGAGGTCGTCTCAACACCCACCACTGGTACACTCGTCGACCTCACACCCGACCCTGAGACTTCCATCCCTGAGACCTCTTCGCCCGCACAGCCCGCACAGGATGACGTCGACCAAGCCGCGCAATCCTTCTACTCCTTCACATCCTCCACCTCGGAAGCAGGCGAACCTGCTCCATCTCACCCCTTCTTCGATGACGACGCTGAGCACCTCTCCACCGGTACCCTGACGCCCCGCTCTGAGCGCTCAATGACCATGAGTGCTGCCTCGGTCGCTGACAGTCAAGCCAACGATGTCGCCATCCTTAGCATGCCGAACAGTGAACAGAACGACATGGACCACGACGCGCGTTCTGAGGGCGGTTTCACAGATGCCTTTTCAGAAGGTGGCTTCAGCGAGTTCGACAACGACAGACAGGGCATCATGACACCCACTTCCTGGACAGATGTTGGCAGTGATGACGACAGTGAGTGGGGTGGTGCTGGTCAGGCTGGCCACGTCAGCCAGATACATCAGTAGACGTGCTGTAAGATAAGATTTTCACTTGCTTCAAAATGATAACTATAAGGGAATTGCGCGGTGTTATGGGTAAAGATGGGGTTGGAACATCTCGGCGTTTATTGGATCGAAACAAGCACTAGGGACAACCATACAACAATTATTACTATCAAGTTTCTTACAAGAATGACCAAAACTGCTGCGGAAATGATGCCAAATGCAAGAATGCAGCGCTTGACTTCAATGGAACACGTCATATACCTTCACATCAGAAGAACTTTGACTCAAGCCCTCGTCAGATACCCTACAGCTCGTCCACTCGATGTTTACAAACAGTTCCTGAACCCTCTCCGTAGCTACTAACCTTCCAGCATCAAACACACCTGCATGGCTCTCCAACAAAAGTACAGGTCCCAACGCCGCAACAACATCCACAATACTAACTCCAGACCTACCGAACGGTCGAATATCCCCCGTAACACTCCATTTAACCCCCTATCCCTATACACGCCACCGCGCCAACGCTCTCCTCAAAGTGCCCTGCAAACCCTCTTCATCCACTACGAAAGAGTCACATGCCTAGCCAACGAGCTCCTGGCAGTCATGCAAGAAACCTACTACCGCGTGGTACCTGAGCCCTTCAATATGCAGATGCTAGCCAAGATTGAAGAATATAGACCACAATTATTGATGGCTACAGAGCGTTTCAAACAGTTTGCAAGAGTGTACCGTCGTGGTGTTCGCTCAGAAGGGGAGTATGGAAGGCAAATGGAGTGGGAGGTGGACGCGCTGGAGGGGTTGGTCAGGGATGCTCAGGAGGCTTTAGTGGGTGGTAGGAAAGTGTAGCAATAGGAGGCATTTGTGTGGTTTGCTTTGAAACATATATGAGGCTAATTTGCTGATGAAGTGACGCTCGCCATGCTCCAGGGTCTCCAAAGGTGGTAAGCTGATGTGAATCAGAGGGGCGTGACAACGACTTGTGTGATGTGTTGTTCTGTGATTCCATAGTTTACGACTTTGTGTTTGCCTGGCGGACAATAATGGTGTGGCAATCATGTCACATACCATGACAATTGGTTGTCTCATGCGCCTACTATCCCCACGCCACCTGTACTATCATCGTCATCGCGGAGAGTCATCAGCGGGGTCAGCGCTCAACTTTCATACCAGCATACCCCACGTACAGCTCACGCGATCCCAGCACCAGCCTTCTCTAAAGCACAGGGCTTCATCCCACTATATCAGTCATCTTTCACGCTTACGATGCCGACAGATGCCCACAGCCAGGCACACACCGGCACCTATGGCCTCTTCGATGACCCTGATGAGTTCGCGCAAGCTACCTCCCGCGAAGAAGCCCACGAGATTCAGCGACTTCAAGGTCAGATCCGACGACAAAAACGCCGCGATAGACGTCTAGACCGTAAAGACGAGAAGGCGGCGAAACGAGCAGCCGCGGGAAAAGAGTCAAAATCGAGAATAACATCTTTGTTTGGCAAATTTTTCGGGGTCAAGAGTTCTGAGAGTATCCACGAGCCTGCGCAGCCAGTGGACAGTGATGATGAAGATAGACAGGTGAATAAGAGTAGCGGAAAGCCCGAATACATGATCGTAAGGAGATCAGTGACACCAAAAAAGGTTTACCATGCTGAGGACGTCGATACATCGGTGAATAGCCTGTGGTTAAGCGAGTGTGGCATGGTCAAGGTTAAGAGTGACGACGTTGGTGGTTATCATATCGTGTCCAAGACTGATATCGAGAAGAGCGACTAAGCGCGAGGCTTGAACAAGCAACATGTTGTAGTGAGCGTCGGTGCAGGGATTATAACATAACGTTATGATGTCTTTGTACAAGTGGTAGGCACAAGTTGGTGCCAGGGCGGGTCTGATGGATCGAGGCGCATCGCATCTTCCGTGTTGGTAAACAATCTTGTTATGCTTATCTCTTCTGCGTCCATGGCTCCTGATTGCAGTGATCCCGCGCTTGTTCTAACAAATCCTCCGCAACACTTCGAGCAAAAACTAGCAATTCAAGCATGCTGTTATCGCTTGCTAGGCTGTTGAACTGACTATACGTCATTCTCCACTAATCATCTTTTACGCTCTGGAGATTTGCCACAGTATACGTAGAGTTGGCAAGCAAGAGCGGGCCCGCTTGTGTAGCTAGCAGCTTAGGCATGTACTAGCTCACTGGTCTCTGAGATCCGATAAACCTGTCGAAGCTCTCCGCATCCGCGACCGCCCAAGGGACGTCGTAGATACGTTCGTGCTTAGTCATCAAACTCCTGAACACCCTCGTAGCGATACCAAGTCCGTATCCGTGTCGTTCTCCAAAGAGAAGTTGTAGTTTCAGTCAAGTTCGCCAAGGGCATTGAGTGGTGTGTTTTGGCGAGAAGACGGTTCCTGGTATTCCTGAAGCATGTTTGTTGCGGCTCCGTTAACGGTAGGTTCAAGCCCCAATCCCCTAAATCCATGATACCCGAACTGGAACAAGTTCGTATGGGTTTGATGCAAACCGTTGTCGTCGCCAAGGATGCGTGCTTTGGCAGATCAATAGCTCATCGAACCCTGCCTACGCCTGCTATCTTGTCTTCTACAATCTTCATCAAGGTGTCCTTGTCCTTGACTGCCTTTATCCTCTCCCCCTCCAAGTCTTCCAGTTGTCTCTCGAGTTCTTTCATCCTCTCTACTTGTTCCTTCTCGCTCCAATTCAAACCCGGCAGGTGTGCGATCAATCTCTCAATCTGCTGTTCCTTCAACGTTATGTCCTGTGCGAGCTCCTTGAGATCTTTTTGAAACTGTTCCGGGGAAGATCTGGCCGGAGGCGCAGTTGCCTGCTGTGAGGCATCTGTCGTGGGGTTCTGCTGGGCGTTTTCGGCAGCGGTGCGAGCTTCCAGTTCCGCGAAAGTGTCGAGGCGTGGTTGGCCTGGGGGAACGCTTGGTGGGGCACTCTCGCGAATTTCGCGTAGAGCTGCTGACATCTGGTTCAGGAGCTGTCTTTATCAGCACGAGACACGTTCTGTTATTTGTATGGGCAGTACCATGTCCAGTTCATCTTGGATTTGAGTGAGGATGTCGCCCATGGTAGCAGGTTCGTACGGGTCTAGTAGGGGGAGTGATGCGATCGCTTTCAATGGGATACCGAGAGGGTTAGCAGAGGAAAAGATCTGGCGACTTCAGACTGAGTATGTTTGTTGAAAGAGAGTACGAGTGGTGGGATGCGACAGGCAGGGATGGCGGTGGAGCTAGCCTAGCGCGTCACTGAACCCTCAAAATATACGCGAATCCTCCTTCCCTCTACTCCACCCTCACCAACGCCAGACACCGGCTCTGACCCTCGGCCGCGTCAAGTCGCTTCAAATATGTCACACCCCGGGCGCTCTTTCAGGATACCGTGATGCGACCTTTCCTCCGCCCATCATGGCCCAAACGAAGTCCCATCCTCGCATGGCTCCCCAGGACTACTCCGCACCGCGTCTCGCACCGAATCGCGACCACTTCTGCTCGCCATGCCGCACCCGTTGATGTCCCCAGCTTGGTAGTTTCGCCTGGCTCGAAACATCACAACTCGCTTCCTTCTTTCCTCGAATGGGCGGAACGTACCGGCAGATCATTGGCGTCGGCTGTCTCTGTCGGTACGCTGTATGAATACATGTCTGCACTGGCGCTCATGCGTCTAGGCTTCTCCCTCATACGCGTAGGCCGTGGGGGAGATGCGGGCATAGATTTGATAGGCCATTGGGTGCTGACGCCTCTAAGAGAACCCATGCCTATCATCGTACAGTGCAAGTCACGCAAAATCAGCTGCAACCCGGGCCACATTCGCGAACTCGAAGGATCGTTCCAAGGGATACCACCAGCCTGGCGAAACAAGGATGTTATGGGCTTGTTGGTCACGACAAAGAAGGCGACGACGGGTGTCTTGAGGGCTCTAGGACAGAGTCAGTGGCCTATGGGATTTGTACTCGTTTCTCGGGAAGGATTGATCGAGCAATTCGTCTGGAACCGGATGGCATCCGAAAAAGGACTAGAAGGAGTGGGTGTCACATTGAGGCATACTCCGCGGGCTCTACTGGTCGAGCCTGGGGAGGAAGTAGACGAGGACGAAAAGGTATCAACGAAGATCCGGGCCAAGTTCAAGAATGCAGGGACCATGAAAGATATCCAGCTGACCTGGATGGGCTCGCCTATCTTCCCAGACAGAGTCACTCTTGACCAGGAAACCGTCAAACTTATCCGCCAGATTACACCCAGTGAAGAGGAAGACCTTCCTGTTGTCGAAGTAGAGAAGAAACCCCGAGGCCGTCCAAAGGGTTCTACAAAGGAAGCGATGGCTGAGAAAGTTGTCAAGAAGCCTAGACCTGTTGGTCGACCTGTGAAAACATGGTCGCAAAGGGAGCCTATTCCACGCGGTGGCCGGATCCCAGAGAATATCAAGGTGCCAACCACTGGCCACATTACAGGAAGGCCCTCAGGATCGAGGGACAAATCCAAGCGTCAGCAGACCAAATCTAAGCCTCCACCGCCAGAACTCGTACCCACTGTCTCGAAGCGCCCTGTCGGTCGTCCTAGATTACGTCCACCAATCGTACGCTGTGCGAGAGTGGGGAGACCTGCCGGATCAAAGGCCAAGCCCAAAGCACCTGCTGATACCGGATGAGAAACTACATTTCTGTTTCTCTCTGAGAATATGATGTATTCAACTACTGACTGTACCAACTTGCGGAGCCATTATCATCATCTTTCGTGTCTTACATGCACAGCGCATGTATGGAAGCCACATCTACGGCTGCCAAGCCTACATGTAGCCAAGCAGTCGTTGTCGTACCAGTCACGAGGTAAATGAAGAAGAAAGCGAAACATCCTATGGACATGAGAACATTATACATGAAGGCGGGCAGTGCTCGTTGTATTCGTCCAATGAGATGTTCAGCTTGGGTTCGCTACAGGAAGAGTAGAGGCTGGTGCGACTTAGCTACCTCAACCCGGTTGTCAAAAACGATGGTGGATGTTGGAAGGATGAACTGGGTCGTGTATAGTGGCAACATCTACACTACGAGAAGATGGTCAAACGAATGCCACGGCTCGAATCTCTGGGTACAACCCCAGCGTGACAGAGGAGACACGAATGGCCATACGCCATAGTGTACTAATAGGCGTAGGCAGGCTCAAGGATACGTTCTGTCGTCGCTTCCATACTAGTTTGACCTGAAATAATGAGACAAGATCAAGCATCTCTATGTCCATCATGCTCTTCCAACTCACGCCTCTTCCTTACATGCTCGCCGTAAATACCCCAGAAACATGCGAAGATGCCCAATATGCTCGATGTGAGAGTAACATAGTACGCCGTTCGGTAACACTTGAGCCCCAGCTCACATCCGCGTTGACCATCCGGTTCCACCACTGAGTTAGAGTCATATACAGCACCATAGAAGAGATTGTAGACGTTGCCGCTCACGACGGGTGCCAAGGTCATGAAACCCCAGTTGACAGCGAAGCCATCGGGGCCGAAAGCATCGACGACAAGCGCCGGGAAAACGCCAAACAAAACACCATATGCAAGACCGGAGAGTCCGGATACAGCCCACAAATGATGCGGGTCTTCAACGCGGATGGCAGCGACCTGAGCCAGGGCAAAAATGGTGGCTGAAATGGCAGCACACCAAAATCGCGAGTGATGCAGTCTCTTGACGATGAAATCGGAACCGATTCCGGAAGATAGACGTCCCAGGAATGAACAGAGTGAGATCATTGAGACGTGCCAAAGTTGTCGATGAGCGACGAAATCGTTCTTGATCGAGTCATCCCAGTGTTTCCAGAGAGCCTGGACATCGTGACCAATGTTGCTGTACTAATCAGCGATGATGACACACAAGATTCAGAGGATACGTACTTGATAGTCATTAAACCAACACCCGTCAGGAGACCCATGAGTACCCACAGTTGCCAGAATTCTGATTTGCTCAAGGGTGCCAGCCCAGTGATATCTATACATGACTTAGTCGACTTCTTGCTTGCTGCGTCGTCGTCATCGTCGATGATGTCGCCAGGACCAGAAGATAAGAGAGACGAGGTTTCGGTTGATGGTCGATCCTGTTCTTCTTCGGCTGCTAGAAGCGGTTGGCAGGTGACAGGGGGGAAACGGAGGTGGGAAAGGAAAGGATTGCTTACTGATTTCCTGTTGTGGGAGAGCAGATGACTTGTACCTGGTCCCGTTGGACTTTGTCTTATGGAGGACGTTGGAATTGCGTCGCACACGTTCGCTGGTGGGTAGGACAGCATAGCCAGTGCCAGCTTTGTGGTCGACGACGATTAGGAAGGGTATCGATACTAGAACAACTAGTGAGGTCGCAAGAGAAAGCATCATGAGCAGTCCGGAGGTATCGCCTGGGAATGCTATGCCGGCGATGAGAGTGTAGAAAAAGGCGCTCAAGCCAAAAGCTGCCAATGGGCAAGCGGTGGCCGATCCGCGATGGGTTGGCCAGTTGAGCGTCGCTACCAAGATCAGCAGACGTCCTCCAAAGGTTGTCGAGAGTTTTACCTGTCTTTAGAGCGGCCTGGAATGCAGCACAGCTGCCTACACCACTCAAGAAGGAACAAAAGGATATCAGAGCAACGCTCATGTAGCCTGGGCCTCCATCGTACGCTGCCAACAGTTAGACGTTGATCTAACAACCGGGTATGGGATATCCTACCAAGCTTGATGGGATAGTAGCCTGCAAAGAGCGCAAACGTGCCAATAATGGCGGCAAGTCTGGGGCTCTTCCTGTCCGTTATGATGCCCATGGGTATGCCAGACGCATACATGCCCAAGTTGGCAGCCGTGCCCTAGGAGTGTAAGACGAAGTTCGTATTTGGGCGGCATATAGGGTGACATACGACGACATTGCTTTGGGTCGCGGAGAGTTGAAGCTTATCGGCGAATTGTGGTGCCCATGCTGAGTAGGCATACTGAGGCTCATTAGCATCCCGCTTCAGATGTATGACGGAGACGTACATTTGTGCCACAGGCAAGCGCGATTGCGGTCGCAGCGACAACAGAAATAATGCGCGTCTTCTTGTGTGTGGAGGGCTGTTCTTCGGCGACCATCTTGGTCAGTGTGAATGAGGTGTTATTGCAATGTGCTGATCATCGAATGCGGGAGACGTCGAGTTGCGCAATCGCAGCGGACTGGAGCTGATATCGGCACTTGCTAAGCCGAGAAGCAGATGCCGCAGGTAAAGATATGCAAGATAAGGCGCACGGAAAAGAGCGACGTGAAGGAAGTCTATAGTACGAAACAAACACAAAGTCAGGCGGGCCCCGAGACACCACACCGATGTCTGAAGAGTGGATGGGAGAGTGCAAGTGAAGCATGGCCATTGCAGCTGATCGGAGATAAGGCGGCCAAGGCGCTGGACTTGGCGGAAGGAGCCGCAATGCAAGCGCGCGAACGTCACCGGCCTCATCCTCGTGCCTCCCCAGCTTCTCCACAACACCACATAGGCGACTCAGCGCATCTCAATCATGGGCGCCTTACTATCTGTACCCTTTCTGGCCATGCCCGCCATGGGTACGGTATGTTGACACGCTCCATCGCGATTGCGCGCCGCTAACATGGCCAGGTTTGGAGCGTTGCCGCCTCCTGCTGTGGCGCCGCGACATGCAGCGCCGTCATGGGCTCTTGCGGAGGGAAATGCGGTAACAGGTACGGCTTGCGAGCGTTGGGCGGTATGTACGAATGTGTACTGACTGTCGCGTAGCATCGCCACCCGTATCGCATACGCGCTCATCCTTCTGGTCAACTCGATTGTTTCATGGATCATGCTCACCGACTGGGCCATGAAGAAGCTGGCTCACCTCACTCTGGACTATGTCGACATCAAATGCCACGGCGAACAATGTTACGGATATGTCGCAGTACAGCGCATCAACTTCGCGCTCGGTTTCTTCCACGTCATTATGGCGCTTATGCTCATCGGAGTACGGTCTTCCAAGGACGGTCGCGCGACCATACAGAACGGTTTCTGGCTTCCCAAGATCATGGGCTGGATTGGCATGATCGTTCTGACCTTTTTCATCCCTAACTCGTTCTTCATCGTCTGGGGCAACTATTTTGCCATGATTGGCGCGTGTCTGTTCCTTCTCATTGGACTCATTCTGCTTGTCGATCTGGCGCATAACTGGGCCGAATACTGCCAGGAGAAGATTGAGACTACCGAGTCGCGCGTCTGGACAGGCATGCTTGTTGGTAGTGCCATGTCCATGTACCTCGCCTCGATCGCCATGACCATAATCATGTACATTTTCTTTGCGAAGAGCGGATGTGGCATGAACCAGGCAGCTATCACGGTAAGTGCAACTCTCTATGTTTTCCGAAGCTGGCTGACCTCAACAGATCAACTTGATCCTGCTCCTGATTTCATCCGTCGCATCGATTCACCCCGCAGTACAGGACGTCAACCCCCGAGCAGGTCTCGCCCAGTCCGCCATTGTAGCCGTCTACTGCACTTATCTCACCTTGTCCGCTGTGGGCATGGAACCTGACGACCATCAATGCAACCCCTTGATCCGTGCCCGTGGAACTCGTAAGGCGACTATCATCATCGGCGCCATTGTCACTTTCGTCACTGTTGCCTACACCACCACCCGTGCAGCAACGTACGGCCTCGCTCTTGGCGCCCAGGGCAACCCTCACGGAAACGGCTACGCTCAAGTCGGCACTGAAGACTACGAGCATGGTCTCGTCACACAGCAACCTGAATCACGCCGTGACATGCGCCAAGCTGCCTTGCGCGCCGCTGTAGAGTCCGGTTCGCTTCCTGCTTCTGCTCTCGACGACTCAGACAGCGAGGACGAGGACGATGAGCCCTCTAGCAAGAAGAACCCGCGCGATGACGAGCGCAACGCGACGCAATACAACTACACTCTCTTCCACATCATCTTCTTCCTCAGCACAACATGGGTCGCTACTCTCCTCACCACCAACTTCGACGAGAAGGATGTGTCTGGTAGCTTCGTCCCCGTTGGACGAACATACTGGGCCAGCTGGGCGAAGATCATCAGCGCATGGGTTTGCTACGGCATCTACACATGGACGTTGGTCGCTCCTCTCGTGCTGCCAGATCGGTTTGACTATTAGTCGCGGTGCAGCCAAATGGAGATTATGAAGGAATTGTACCGCAGACGAGCAGCTCGCGGAGCCGAACCGTTTGGAATTGTATAGCATGTGCTATGTTTGTATTATTAGTCAGTTTTCTGTATGGTTCCTCATACGCATGTCCGTCTACGTTGCTTTGGATTGAATGTCAATTCAGATTTTACATTTTCTTCTGTCTTGAGAGAAAGTTGCGCCCAATGGTCATACGCGAGTCTGACACCTGAGAAGCAGCTGGTTTCGCGTGTGCTTACTGAGCAAATGGACTAGTAAGCCCCGCACTCAGCCTCTATCCGGATTTCCAAGCCGTATCAATTGCGGTTGATAAGTAAGCAGTCTTGAGGTCCATCGTTCTGTTAAATACGTAGGCCTCTGGTAGTACTTCATACACCAGATACCCCTTTGTTCCTTTCGTATGTTCTACGATGCTTGACCACATTGGCATCACCGTTCCGACATCGCGTTTCGCAGAAGTCACAGCCTGGTACCTGACCGCGCTCGCGCCGCTTGGTTACAGCAAACAGAAGGAATTCCATAACCGCAGTGTCGGTTTAGGTCCGGACAGGTCAAACATCGTTTTCTTTATTACCGCCAAGGAGGATGCAGAAGCAGCTGCTACTCATGTCGCGTTCCGGTGTACAGATAGAAAGACGGTGGAAGAATTCCATGAAGAGGCGGTGAAAGCAGGTGGGAAAGACAATGGAAAGCCGGGATGGAGGCACCAGTACCATGCCAAGTACTATGCCGCCTTTGTGATGGATCCTGTCGGGTAAGCGTCGTCGCCAGTCCATGGTTACTGTATCCATCTGATCAGTGTAGGAACAATGTAGAAGTCGTGGATCATGATGTTCCGCGGTAGATGCAAATCATACCGGAGCACGGATGCCTTGACAGGTTTTGCGGAAGTCAAACAAACTGTAAATCGAGCCACTCGAGTGATTTAGGATGGATTATCGTATAATGATACCCGATGAGAGGTGAAGCCGTCTCCATGCCGCCTACCTGTTTGATACTCGCCAAGCCCTAGCTTTGTTGACAGCTCCTTCTACCTAACCCGATCTCTTGCCTTCTCAACAACCTCACTACACTTACAGCATGCCAATGATGCCCACATCAGACCGCCTACAAGTTCTGCTCGATCGTGTCCACGAGGCCAACAAGATCGAGCGCAATCGTGTCTCGCTTGAGACTTTCCTCGCGGGTCTTCACGAAGAAGACCAAAGCCTCGATGAGGTGCAGCTGAAGCAGACTCAGGCGAGTTTGTATTGGCTTGTCATCTGCCTTCGCTAATTGGATAGCTTGCGATCTACGAGACGCTCCTGCGCCTTTTCAATGCCAGTATGCACACCAAACTCTTTTATAACCCCTCATTAATCCTGGCACAGCCAATTCGGTCTCACAGGCTACCCAAACCTCCGCCTTGACAGCTTCATGCGCAGTACAGACCGACGCAGCAACAATATCCCTTTGGGATTTACTGCCCAAGGCTCGCAAAGAAGCCTACGATCGTGGGTTTGATGCTGGAAAAGACTATGGATACGTTCAAGGCATCAAGGAGGGCAGAAGTACCGGCATCACGGAAGGCTTGGCAGTCGGGTTTGAACAGGGGCAGGCAGAAGGACTGAAGATGGGACTGGTGCAAGGCAAAGAACTCGGAACGCAGCACGGCATTGGGATTGGAAAGAAAGTCGGTTATACTGAGGATCTTGCCCAGGGCCTGGGGCAAGCAGAGGAAGAGATCAAGAAGTCCGTGGACAAAAGCACTCAGAGGCATATGCTGCAGATGGAGATGACAAGAGAAAAGATTGTTGTGAAGCTGCCTCCAGCATTGGCTACGACCATCTCCAAGAAGAAGGATTCGAAGAAGGCCAAGACTGAAAGTAACGGTGTTGATCCCTTTGCGTCGCTGTTGTGTTTGGTGCACAAGAAGTAGGAGCGGGACGGAACAAGTTGGAATTATTGCATACTCAAGGACGATACCCAACGGAGCCAGCCGGAGGATAGTTACTATACCATCAAATACTTCTAAGTGCACAAGCTCGTAGTCCACATGGAACATTGCAGACCATGAGTACGCGAGACTACGACGCTGACCTTGCGAATCTCACTGAATGGAAGATGATAAGCCGCGCATCTACGAGGAAGCTCAGCGACTATCAATAAGAAGGTCTAAGATGTACAAAATATGTGGCTGAGTTTTCATACTGTGCAGACTGTCTAGGCAGCTGTCATGAAAATCCAAAACTCAAAGTCACCTTCACTTGTACACATGGAAGTGGGTCTCGCAACTCTGCATGAATAGCGATACACTTCGTCTCTCTCACCCTGGACCCTGGAAGGACGATACAAAACCGCGTCTCATCCTGCCCTTCACTCCATTCTTCTTACATCACACACCTTAGCACGTATCCCATTGTATACCCAGATCAGGTAACAGTGCTGTCATACGCTTCAGCAGCCGCCACGTCACACGATCCATCACAGAAACCAAGATGGCAAACAAGGTAAGACGCAACCCGCTTGGTCCCACCAGCCTGCCTGAAGCCAACACTAATTTAACCAGGAACCTCTCGATGACCGAAGGATGCATATTGCGTTGACCGTCCACGACAAGGAAGGGAAACAGCTTGAAGACTTCCCTGTCAAGGTATACAAGATCAAATACAGCGACGAGCTGCAGACAGAGCTGGAGCAAAAAGAAGAAGAGGAGCGCAAGAATGAGCCGGAGGCCAAGCCGAAGCCGAGTCCAAAGAAAGCTGAGACGCCAACGCAACCGGGTGGGAGCAACCCAGGTACGCCCGTGTCACCTCCCAACGCAGCCGTCCTCAACACGCGAGAGCTCACACGCAAGTTTTTCGACTTCTCGTACAAGGAATCGGCTGAAGAAGCCAAGCAGATGGCGGTTGTGTTGTCCAAGGCTCAAGGCCTTAGGATCCCTATACCAGCTTCGATCGTCACCACCATGCGTAAGACTGGCAAGATAGGCATTTCTGTTTGGTATGACTTCGAATATATGAACTTTCTAAAGAAGACTGGCCAAGAGGGACAAGACAAGAGAATCCCATACGCGGAGCGGTTTACAAAAGAAGAACTCGAAGAGAAGCGAGAGCGCAACGAGCTCAAGAAGAAAGAGGAGGAACAAAAGAAGGAGGAGGAACATTCGTCGACAGAGGAGGAACAGGCGTCGAAGCGACGTAAGCTCACGCATGCCAACCGCCGCAGACAAAGGCCCGCTTGTTTTGGCCCGATGCCTCCAGGAATGAAGGCGCGTATGGACCGAGGCAGGGCCTTCGTCCTGGAGTGGAGGAAGCAGATGGAGTCGGGCAATTAGCGTCAGCATTGTCGCGTGACTATCACTGGCATATTTACCTTCTATATATGGAGTCTTGACCTCAATCTCATGTACCTTAGCCAAGCATAGCATATGCACAATGCAAATCTACTTCCACGTGTACAGAGTGAATGCTGGACAGAAAGCACCCCACAGATGCCACACCCGGAAACTTCCGCGGATGACCTTCGGTACTTACCATTATTTCGTGAGTATTCCTATGTCGCTCAAAGAGAAACAAGAAGGCAAAGTTGTCAGTGAACGTTCATCCTACATATATTAGGCGTGGAGTGACGCGATCTGCTCCAGGTACGCTCCACGTGCAGTCAGTTTCTGGCTAGTGGACACAATTGCTGCTGTACTCTTTCATCTACTTGGCGAGTGCTCGGGTCATGTTACGTGCATATGAGAACAACAGGTCTCTCCTCTCTCGGCGGACCTATCTTCCCAGACATAGAAGAATTCGACAGCTCGTTGCGAGGTATCGCAATGACAACGCTGGCTCCATTTCGCGGCGCACACGAATTGGCGATCGTCAACATGATGGTTCTCATCGAGACCAACATCGCCTGCGCACAGATGGGATATCTACATCCACGTGTACAGAGTAAAGGCGACCTTGGATTCCTCAGACTTGTCAACAATCAAGCCAAGCAAGCTGAGTACCCCAGCTTGGCTTGATTGGCTTGATGGGTTGAAATCAATGAGCTTGATTGTTTGGCTTGATTGATTTGTACCTCTACTCCAGCTTGGCTTGATTGAATAGCCAGCTTGATGCGCCAGCTTGATAGCGATCAAGCTGGCTTGATTGTTGACAAGTCTGGGCTTCCTATTGATCTTGACTGATGGTCTGCGTTAGGCTGCTGCGAAGAAACTCCACATCAACAACTTGTGTTCAATATCTTAGGTAAGCGTATACGCTATCCTACATCCTGTTCAACTGCGTGAGTGAAACATCACGAATACCTTTACGGTAGAGGATTATAATACGAGCTCTCTCGCCCATGTTGTTGAGATACTCCTGGCAACATTCAATATAGTTCCGCGTCACTCACTTCACAAGTACACTTTGTATGTAAACAGCTAAGATCAGTGATAGAGCACAGTGAATTTCGCGCTTCCGCCACCTCATTACTCCCAGTATTCTTACAATATTCCCAATGTGTAACAGTCGTCCTAACAAATACATAACACGACCTTGCGAAATGCTTCGGAAATTTTCATCCAGAGTATCTGCTCATCCCTCAGCTGGCTCACATAGTCAGAGTTCCCGCTCTTCGCAGGAAGCCTCGCCATCTCCAGTTCAAACTTCTCATTCCTCACACCGAACCTCACACACGTCAACCCTAACACCAAAACCATTATTCTACGATTCCCGCTTATCTGCACAAGCCGCACGTATCTCTGATCAGCCACCTTACTCTACCGCTAGCGCATCACCACATACCTCAGACTTTGCGCCCTACTCCACAGTCTTCACGCATCGTTCATCAGCACAATCTCGAGACCCTACAACACAAACACCACGGTCCTCAACCTCCGCGCCCCAAGGCTTAACCAATCACCCGCTCAGCCTTCCACCAACCACCCCTCACGACGATATCGCTTGGGCTGAACACGATGACCTTCTCCACTCACTCACTGTACGCGCTTCAGACCTCGACCAGTTAGCCCTCGCAGCTGAAGCGCGATGGAAAGCTGCTGAAGGCTTGTTGCCCCCTTCAGAACATCATACTATCGGCCGCGCAGCTAGCGTTCCCACGTTACGAGAAATTCATCTGTTGCTAGCGCGGATTGATCTATTGGTGAGAGAAGAACGGAAATGGAGGGACGAATGCATGCCGAGAAACCCGAGAGAGAAGTATCCGGCTTGGGCGAGTGTATATTCGCAGGTTATGGGCGTGGGTGTAGGGCGAGGACTAAGGCCATGGGATGTAGTCAAGGAGCTGGATGTGAGGATGGAGAGATTGTTGGAGAAGGTAAAGAGATTGTGAATATGGTGGTTTGAACGGATCTAGCTTTCTCGGTAGTACAGTGTCGACTACCTTGAGACAGCAATAGATCGGAAGATGCGAATGATCTAGGAGCAACGCTGGAGATACTAACACAAGACGAGAGTTTTGTTCTTTGCCTGCGATCTTGAATTTTCCGTATGCCTGTGTAACACGTTTAGCTTTGATTGGATCGATGTCGGCTCGTTGATCAAGCGGTGCCTTGAAAGGGCTGTGATATGTTCTTGACATGGCTACCGCCCTCCAAGACCTGCACTCCAGGTTTTTTCGCCCTGTCATCCGTTGCTAAGTCCGGCTCCAGGTTTTTTGAAATCTCCGTAAACACGTGGATTCGTGGAAATCCTCAAACCCAGGCCTCGTCGACTGGGTATATGAGCTAGATACCGGACACCATCCGCCTTCTGTGCATGCTCTAATAGAAGCATCTAGCGTTCTTCGGCGACTTGCCAACTTGGTCGTGGTCGGAAAAACTCTTCAACGTTCATTGGTTCGCTGTCGGCATGAATGCGTGTCAGCAAGTTCAGGCCGTGCTGGCGGGTATAGAAGACGGTCATCAGACCTCAAAACGCATCCGGCCCGCACCTTAAATTGACTTGCACGTTGCTAAGTACCGGAATGCGGGGCTCCGCCATCGTGATGATGACGCTAACGCCCGGGGCCCGAGGCACATCACCTCGCTTACGTTGGCATCATCATTTCAACCCTGCAACCTCCTTCATTTCCCCTGAAGTTTCCTAGCCTCTAGTTCACCCTAGGGCCAAAACGCGAAAACAGCGCGACGCGTGCTTCCGCCAATACTACAGCCTAGACGGCAAACCCAATGGCTAAACACTCCGCAGCTTCCTGATCCGGGTCTCTGACCGTTCTCTTGTATCCACCGATATGTTTCAGACGTCCACGAGGTACACTTGACGCCTCCAACTCGGCCCGAGAGATCGCCAACTGTAAGATGATCATCTAGTTACACTTTTTTCAGTGGGTTCATGACGGACCGACGCGACACCATCGTTCTTCGTCTACGCTTCGATTTCTTAGTATCCGCGACCATCGCGAACAGGCGCTGAAGTCACCCGCAACGTCCGGCAAGCGCGATTCGGAGTCTACAAAACATTGTGGGGTAAGCGGAGGGACTGCGTATGGCCTTGTGATACCCACTCGTGGCACGTCTATAAATCCAGTGGCCGGCCTCATCCAGAACGAAAACATCACAGCCTGACGACTTCAGCACTCCGCTTGCAAAAGCATCGAGTCGGTCAAGATGTTGTTCTTCAAACTCATCACAACTGCTCTCTTCTACTTCACCTCTCTTGTCGCAGCTGCCGACACGAGCGCCTGGAAGTCTCGCAGCATCTACTTCGTTCTCACCGACCGCATCGCTCGCAGCAGTAGCGATACTGGCGGCGGAGCATGCAGCAATCTTGGCAACTACTGCGGCGGAACCTTCAAGGGTCTCGAGTCTAAACTCGACTACATCAAAGGGCTAGGATTCGATGCCATCTGGATCACCCCGGTCGTTGCAAGCACGTTTTCCCCGTCAACATCTACAGAGAATTCGTACTAACAAACGCCCAGACAAGGCTGCTGGATACCATGGCTACTGGGCTGAGGATCTCTACTCGATCAACTCAAACTACGGTTCTGCTGCCGACTTGAAGAGCTTGGTCAGCACTGCTCATGCTAAGGTATGGCAAATCCAGATGACACCCATACTACAAGTATACTCATCCATTACAGGGCATCTATGTCATGGTCGATGTTGTGGCCAACCACATGGGCCCAGGTGCGATCACCAACAACAAGCCTTCGCCACTAAACCAGCAATCCTCATACCACTCCGCCTGCGATATCAACTACAGCAACCAGGGCAGTATCGAGCAGTGCCAAATTGCCGGTCTCCCGGACATCAACACTCAGTCCACGGAGATCCGCAGCCTGTTGAACACTTGGGTTTCTTGGCTTGTCAAGGAATACAGCTTCGATGGCGTTCGAATCGACACCGTCAAGCACGTTGAGAAAGACTTCTGGCCTGGCTTCTCTGCTGCAACTGGCGTGTACAGCATCGGCGAAGTGTTCGATGGCAACCCGACTTACCTTGCTGAGTACGCCAAGCTTATGCCCGGTCTTCTGAACTACGCGACCTACTACCCCATGAACAACTTCTACCAACAGACCGGTTCCGCTCAGGCGCTTGTAGACATGATGAACACCGTCAGCAACACTTTCCCTGACCCATCCGCTCTCGGCACCTTCCTCGACAATCACGACAACAAGCGTTGGTTGAACGTAAAGAACGACCAGACTCTGCTCAAGAACGCCCTTGCTTACGTCATCCTCGCGCGAGGAATTCCCATCCTCTACTATGGTACCGAACAAGGCTATGCCGGTGGTGACGACCCAGCCAACCGAGAAGACCTCTGGCGAAGCGGCTTCAACACTAACGCGAATCTCTACCAGGCCATCAAGAAGCTGACTGCTGCAAGGAAGTCTGCAGGAGGTCTTGCCGGTAACGATCACACCCACTTGTATGTAGCGGACAACGCCTACGCCTGGAGCCGCGCAGGTGGCAACCTTATCGTTCTCACCACAAACGCTGGAAGCAGTTCCAACCAGCAACATTGCTTCAACACCCAGAAGGCTAACGGAAAATGGAGCAACGTCTACGGAAACGGCGCTGCTGTTACTGCCGACGGCAGCGGTAAGATCTGTGTGACAGTCAGCAATGGCGAACCCATCGTTCTTGTTGCTGGCGCTGCTACGCCCACCACTGGAACCACTCTTACCACCAAGACTGCCACTGCTACTGGAACATCAACTGCATGCCCAACAGCTGTTTCGGTTTCTTTCACCCACCGCATCACCACTGTTCCTGGCGACACTATCAAGATCACCGGTAACACTGCGCAGCTGGGTAACTGGAGACCTGCCAGCGGCCTTACTCTCTCCGCAAGCAGCTACACCACTAGCAACCCGGTCTGGACGATCACCGTGCCATTGGCAGCAGGTTCAGCCATCCAATACAAATTTGTGAAGATCAGCAGCAGTGGAACGATCACATGGGAGAGTGATCCTAACAGGAGCTACACTGTGCCCAAATGCCAGGCGAGTGCCAGTCTGAGCAGCTCATGGCAGTAGTTGTGCCACCACCTATATGGCTACTCCATATAGCACTGAAGCTTTGATAAGCCTAGTAACAGAAATACACTAGGTAATTGAATTTGTTCACGCGATCAGCATTATCCCCTTTCTTTTCTCGTATGGTATCACTCATACGCTTGACATATGACGTCGTTTTGGAATCCGACCTGGGTCTTAACATGACATATAATACAAAAGCTTCTTTGCTACGACGATTATAGATGGAAACAGTACTGTACTACGTACAGCAAAGTAGACATGTTTAAGGGGTTCGCGATAACTATGACACAGATGATACCAATGTCGAAGGCGTGGCAGCCTGAAGGTAATATGGTCACTTCACTGACACTTCAGCTCTCGTTCCATCTTCGGCCACCTAGTCGGCTATCTCGGCTCGCTATCTATATAGCCAAGCATCCAAACATGGTCGGTAATGGCGCTTCTATTTATTTTCGATGACACTGACTTTACTAAGGCTGCGGGTTCGAGCACTATACGTGATGAAATCGTGTCAGCTTCGAGCGTCTACGCCTTCAATACCGGCTCAATAGCGTTGTCTCGCGCTGGCCTACTAGACTACAACAGTACAGGAAGCGCGTTCACTACATGAAGATCATAATGGCGAAGCGCAAGGCACGGCGCGCACACGACATCAAGGCTCTTAGGATGCGGCGCAAAGTGCGCGCTTTCAGAATTGGCGTTGCTTGACTCAAAAAACAGTCTTGTGCTCTCATGGGCCGATACGTCGCCAACTCGAGTTCAGTCACACCAGCAGATTGGATCGGCTTTCAGAGGCTGTCCTGGAAAGCTGGAAGATATCTACCACAAGGCTTACACCATGGAAAGCTGGCTAACAGAAGTGCCTTACTTGAACATAACAGCTCTGGCAGTCTACCAAGAGAAAAGCTGGCCAAGAGCGCGCTGGCTGCCGTCCGTTCCGTACTTGGAACTCCACGGCGCTCAAGGATCACCAAGAAGAGCTTGGGCCACGGGCAAAGTGGCCGAAATACATCCCGTTTATGGACCTCAATGCACGAGCGAAGCGGCATGAAAGGCGTTGGCCGCGAGCTAAGTGGCTTGAGAGCGTGGGACAACTAGATTTCCCGCACGAGACGCTTTCTACGAGAAGCCCTTCCCACGTGAGGAATGGGTTGAAGGAGTGCCGTATCTAGACTTCGTCGCGCTTGCTGAGCATGGCAGAAAATAAGATGAAGAGTCGGCGGAGACAATACTGACATCAGGACTTGCAATACTCCCATTACAATCAACGAGCCGGCACACTTCACGCTTGACGTCCATACGAGAAACACCTATGAACCCACCACTCAAGCCACAATATGATGATCACTTCCTCGTTAAGCTCTTCAAAAAGTGGCATGAAGACGCCGAGTACGAAATCGAAGCAGCGAAGAATAACGCTCCAATCAATGATGGGAAGCATTCCATTGCGCAGTTCGACCGAGTGAAGCTTCTTCTTGGACAGAGTCTAAGAAATCTTCGGGGTGTTACTTCAAAGCAGTGGCAAGACTTCGCTGAAGGTACCGATATCCTTGCTACTAACGTTGACGTGGCACAGCACATAGAGTTCTCGCAGAAGCTCGAAGCAGGCAAGATTTGCGACGAAGTGGAGGCACAGAAATTGGTAAAGATGTTCGAGAATATGCGGAGAGAGCGTTGTTAGGGGTGGGCGAGAGTATTGTTGATGTCTCTACTAACCTTCCATGTTTTTCGGTTTTGTGTCTAACTTCCTAGCTATTGACTGATCCACACTTCATGACGATCGCTCGTTGTTTCTCCCCGGCCCGCTTCACCCCACCAACCCGTATCCATGGTAGATACGTTCCCCCCGATATACAGCTTCTACATACAACAACATTCAAAGCCTTGCGACCCCAAAAGAAAACATTCCGCGAAGAGCAGGCTCTAGCAGCGGCCCATGGGTGCCATAAGCGTCGATGCGACAAATCTTCCTCAGATGCGTTTCTCTCTACTCAAGTTACAACGAATCGTTCCCGAGACCGAGCGATACTAACGTGCCGTAAGCTCAGGGGCGTGGTGGAGAATCTCATACTAGACATCGAGATAGAGGCGATACACGTTGACATTGCTAACCACATTGGTCTTTGAGAATGTAGAATCACAGAACTGCCTCGAGGTGATAGCACTAACATGATTAGCCAGCAGTAGAACGGACGATCACAGTAGTCATTAGGGATAGCCAGTGTGCTTGCTATGATTGTGATAACCGCACGTACGCACGTGGTACGTACCTGCGTACTGTGCCAAGCAACCATTGCAACTGTTTTGAGGCTGTTCGATCGGTTTGAATCGGTACAGACCCTAGCGTATGTCAGCAGATTGCGCCAGAAAGAATACGTTTTTTATATGAGAATCACCGAAATGGCCATACGGCTTAATTCTCGGTGTCGATCTCACCTCGTTGTGGTTAGTAGCGGGTATTCGGCGCGTCCCCGGGTACAGTATGCTGACGCCAAGGGTAAACCACGACACACGGCCTACTCGAGTAAGTTAACCGCATAACCACTATCTTGGATTCTGGGGTACCTGGGATGTGATGACGTCGCGTTTCTATGCGATGAATATTGAAACCAAATGCGATCCAAATCGCAGCAAACGCCTACCGCAAGCATCTGATCGCAGTGAAAGTGCGTTGCAGTAGGTATATGGTTGACATTTGCTGGTGAGAAGTGCTGGAAACATAAGATCAAACCGAACTTTAAAAAGCCTGACGTCTTACCGGATACCAGGTGTTTGCGACATATCTGCAAGACATATCGGTAATCTCCCTGGCCAAGCCGATCAGCCTCACGACTCTAAGCTTAGAGCCAAGAGCCTCATGGAAACAGCCCACATGGCGGATTCAGGGTTGAAGGCTTTACCAACATCACAACGAGAGTTTGACCGAATAACTCATCTTTGCTACATGTGTTCGCGATCGGCGCAAGACGATGGGTATATAAGACACGGGGAAGTACTCTCTAGTACTCATCATCACAGCATTCAAGCCTTCAGTCCTTTCCACTACCGCAACACTCCCTCATTTACTAGCCGATTCACTCGCTACATCACTCATTCAAAATGAAGTTCACTCTCGTCACCGCTCTCCTCGCCGGCGCCGCCGTTGCTGTCCCTACTGCCCCTATCCACCCTCACAACGGCACAGTTGAGGAGAGATCCCTGAACAAGCGTCTTGACCCTCTTACCATCGCCATCATTGGTGGTGCTGCCTCTGCCGTTGTCGGTGTTTCCGCAACTGAGGCTCTCAACACCATCAAGAACGTTGCCGATTGGACTGCTGTAAGCTGCACTCCCTATCCACCATACCCAGATTCCCAGCTAACTTTGTCGCTTCTCAGGCTCGTGAGGCTTTCACCAAGGCTACCACCGCCGAGATGTCCAGGCGCGCTAAGCCCAACGAGGCCGCTGTCTGCTACAACATGGGCTACAAGGTCTCCAAGCCTAACCAGATGCGCGAGCTCACCTCTGTCCGCTTGAAGTCTGGTGTCCTCAACACCGACTATGACTGCTTCTTCATGTGGGGCCCTGACAACCACTTCAACTCTGAGGGTGACGGTGGTTACATCAACGTGAGTCACTGTTACAAGCTTCCCGATCATAGCAATCCGCTAACTCGACCCAGCTCGCTGTCATGGCTCCTGATTCATGCCCCTTCGACAGCAAGACCTCCGACCTTTACTGCCAGTAGAGATGGTTATCTGAAACATGGAGCCATCTTTCTAAGTAATCTTGGGGGTTACTGAGACGACAAGTGACCTTCACATCGCTCCTATCTCTGTTATACTGTATTTCGCAATTTGCGACTCACTGTACCTAATTTCAATACACTCTTGCTTTTCTGGATCACAGATTGCTAAAAACTTGGTGAATTACCCGCTATAGGGATCTTATCATCTGTTAAGAGAACGAGTAGTTAAGCACTAAAGAAAAGGATGACATGCAGCGGTGATTGTCTCCTGACATGTGAAATTGTCATTATGTATTAGCTGGAAAGTTTGGCTTATGGCCTACCCAGACAGCGTTCCCAACGTACCGTAATACGGTACGTTTGAAGCTATCTTGGGGCACGTACGGGTCGATTTCTGGTGTTGTACGTACGGGAGGTCCAAAAAAAGCTCTAAGTACGAACCGTAACCGTAGTAC